>NC_137183.1:39193216-39615716 GCF_951804945.1 Podarcis cretensis | reverse complement strand
CTCTCCCCTGGTTCCCCTATGGTTCAAGCTGAAAATTGTTCCCTATGAAAATATATCCTCCTAGATGGTTAGGCTATGTAGAATTTAATTCTTTCTGTTGCTTTCTATGCAGCTTGCTAAATTTCCTCTTTCTTCCTGTGTTTTTTAAATGCCTTATTCCTAACTTTAATCATTCTTCCCTTCAGTAACATGTAGTCCCATTGATGGGAAAAGATAATGTTTGTCAAGTATATGGTTTGAAATGATCTCACCCTTCTATCCAAATGAAGTAAAATCAATCTTTATGTTATAATAAATCTTCTTTCATGGTGATCTTTTTACTGTTCAAAAACACTAACAACACCATAAATCAACTTAGTTTTCCCACCACTTCAGTACAACTATTATTTATTAAGCGTGAGAAAAAATAAGCCATACTGTTGAGAAGTGAGGGCCAGCCAAAAAAGGGCTTCCTGGCAATTGCAGTGAAAACAAACAATTCCCTAAGGATGTATATCAAATTTGGCAGGGTCAATATATTCTTACACAATTACACCAGAGTATTATTTTTACAAATTCATAAAGAAAAGAAAGAGAAAAAGAAGGATCTTCTTGGCTCACATATTTGAGAGACTCAGAGAACATTATGCATATAGTAGTTATTTTAAATACTTTATCTGCTTTTGCTGACAAAAATATATATCAAAAAGATAACTACGTATATTCATAAAACTTTGATAAGGAAATAACTTATTACCACCCGCTTTCCCTCAGTCTCAATGCCCTTTTCTTTCAAGACAGAATATGGGAAATATTACATTGCTGCAGCTCCTAACAATGCAAGAGTATAAACAATTTTGAGTTATGCAGAGCTCCTCCAGCAACATGGTGGGCTAGCTAATTTTTCAGGACACAGAAAGCTTTGGTACAAGCATATGCTTTGATATTACTCCAATTATGCCATTTTTTCCCAATTTAAAGTCATCTAATGTGCTAACCACTGGGACGCAGGTGGCGCTGTGGGTTAAAGCCTCAGCGCCTAGGGCTTGCCGATCGAAAGGTCGGCGGTTCGAATCCCTGCGGCGGGGTGCGCTCCCGCTGCTCGGTCCCAGCGCCTGCCAACCTAGCAGTTCGAAAGCACCTCCGGGTGCAAGTAGATAAATAGGGACCGCTTACCAGCGGGAAGGTAAACGACGTTTCCGTGTGCGGCTCTGGCTCTGCCTCTGGCTCTGGCCAGAGCAGCGATGTCACGCTGGCCACGTGACCCGGAAGTGTCTCCGGACAGCGCTGGCCCCTGGCCTCTTAAGTGAGATGGGCGCACAACCCCAGAGTCTGTCAAGACTGGCCCGTACGGGCAGGGGTACCTTTACCTTTACCTTTTAATGTGCTAACCAGCACCATACTGACCCACTATAGTGCTTCCCTCAAGACCATTAATGAACAGTTAGATTTAATGTGCACTCTGTAGAAATGAGCAATGAATTGCTTCAAAGGCTGTTCTAGCCAGCTATTTCTATCTGAGAAGAGAGAAGCAATTACTCTGCTATGTAACCCTTCCCACAAACATTTTATAACAGATACATTTAGGATACCAGAACACACTATGAAATCCATATTAAGTCCAAATTAGCATTTTTTGATTTAACCTCTCTAGCATAACATGATAAGTTATTTAAAATATGTGTTACTTGAATGTATTAGAAAGCCTTGGGGTTGATGCAAGGGTGGGTGAAAAAGATTTGCTGCTCTATACATATGTCTCAGTGTTCACATCCTTTCCTAGAAAATAGCTGGGTGGGGCTATGAGACAAAGGTCTGGTTCCCCAAGCCAAACCATGACTAAGTGTGAATGAGAAAGTGTGTGGATACTCAGAACAAAAATTGTAGCCACTTCACTCCTTTTTCGGTTCTGCTGTTGCTGTGCTACTCAGAGCTAAGCCATGGGTTAGCATTACGTCCGAACCTGGCCTCATGGTTTGTTTCCCCAAACAAATCACAAGTGGTAAGCCAAGAACAAACTGTAGCTACATGTTGTGGTTTGTCTATAGCAAGACCAGACTCCATGGCTTAGCTTTGAGTAGTTTGGCAGTAGGAGGCCATAGTTTGATTCATTATTTACATGTTACCTGTATGGTGGCTTTACAGTTTTATGCCGTCTGGAGCTTCTGAGGAGATGCCTTAGCCTAACACTGGATTGCATTGATCCATCACCCAGGACCAATATGAGGAGCAGAATGTGATAGCGGTATATTGTGGGTGAAACTGATGCCGCTCTTGAGTCCCTCTGCTACCAGCACCACTTTAAACATTGGGCCACTGGTAAGCAGAGGGACTCAGGAGCAGCGGCAGTTTCACCCGCAATATGCTGCCAGGTGAAGCTGTCATCACTCTGCCCCTCATACCACAGAGGGAGGAGCAAGCTGTATCACCAGGCCGATACAGCTTGTTCCTCCCTTGGCTTCCTTATACTGTTCCTGCAGGAGCAAGCCCTGATGCCTCACATATGAGCTGGAAAAGCATGGGGCTCACTCAGCTGGGGGGGAGCCTTCCTGCCCCCCCAGCTGAGCCATGCAAAGAAGCCCTGAGGTCCCTGATGCTTGTGTGTGAGCGGCAGGGACATCAGGGCTCACTCAGCAGGGGGAGCAGAAGATCTTCTGCCCCCCCACCAGCTGAGTCGTGCAAAGAAGCTGCATCGTCCCAGCCCACAAGGCACTGGGGTGGAAGTGCCTCAGCTCCCATGGTGAAAGCTGCAGCAGTTTCACCCCAAAACCTTGTGGGTTTTCAACACTAAAGTATCCTAAGACGTGCTCATCTAATCTCCTATTCAAAAAATCTTCACAGAATAAAAAAGCATTAAAAGTACTAATTACTGGATTTAAAAGATCATGTATCCTGAGATTTATCAGCTGGCTACAAATACAATTTTCCATTACAAGATCCTACTTTCAGTTGGAAATAGATTATGATGAATTTCAACTTCGGAGCGGAAGCCTTTCATTGTGAAAGTCAAGCTCAAAATGTTGTTTTCAATTGTAACAGGAAAATAATTTGAGTTTTTCAGAGAATAGGAACATTAGTAAATGTGATTAAACTCACTTTTAATACTAGAAACCATGTCACCACTGAACAAAAACTGGTGCATTGTCAGCCATCTGTCATTACACTGGCTTTAGATATGCGTTGGCAGCATCAATAGTTCCCACAATTATAACACATACTGTACATGGTTGACTTGCATGCTGTATATTAAGACCAGTAAATTGTACTATGTAAGGGATTATCTGGAAATATTTCAGCCCTGACCAACTGTCCAGGGCTAACTCTTTAGTGTAAGATTTAAAAACAGATGAAAAAATACAGATTCATGCAACCTGTGACTAGGTTGCAACCCTAAATTTAAAAAAAATAAAAAATCTATGCAGAACTGGTACACAAAATAAATTCCACTTAAAAATATGCTTTATCTTCCATAAATAAATTTCAATAAAGTTATTATCTCTGTTTCCATCCAAAAGACCAAAAAAAATTCCAGCGCACACATGATTGCTTCAACCACTACAATGTGGGGGCCACGCAATGGGAATATATATATATACAATGCAGTGAACAGGGAAATGCATGATTACGCAAAATCCCAGCATGATCAATTGAGCTCCCATGTGTATAATCAGTCTGGATTAGGGCAAGGGTATCTAAAATTAATAATATCCCATAGCATATCAATGCATAAATGACCTCAAAGCATTGTTAAAGGAATAGGGGGGGGACCTTCCTATTCTAAAAGAGTGTCACTGGTCAGTTTGATGGAATTTTTGTACTGCAACTGACACTGTAATGTGCAGATAGAATTAAGACTTTGTTGACCAAGTTACAATAAAATATAACTTTCCTATTTAGAGCTAATTGTTAATTATTTTGAATAAGGTGGTTTCTCAGTGCATGGACAAGTTTTTCTTACATGTTCTAATAATATTTTAAGGAATAAGGTCCTTTTTATAAAGGTGCCTCCCTCCAGTATTCAATTTATCTTTTCAAAACAAGAAAATTCACTGAAATAACACAAACAGAATAATTTGCTAAAGCATCCTGCACATTGGCAAATGGAGTTATCCCTCCGTTAATGGAAAAGCTGGTATTGTGACTGTCTGCTTATTGTAAGAAGAGTGTCAATATTTCAGCAAGTCTTAAGCTTTTCCCACACAAGGCAATTAGTTTCTGTATGAAAAACACACTTTAAGCAAGAACATTAAAACACACTTCAATAAAATAAAATGAAAAACTTAATATTTTTCCTGTGAAAAAGTAGAAGAGGATTCAATTACTTACATGGATGATGCTAAACTCTCAGAGCATGCAAAATCTGTGAGGCAAAAAAGTGTGGAGAGCAGAAATAATCGAACCCAAAGAACTTCAAATGGAGGTAGATTCATCACAATCCAAGAAAATACCAAGATGGTGTAATTTCCAAAAATGATCACCCATTCAAAGGGCTTCCCCAGAACCTTTAACAATACAAGGAAACAACAATCTTGTCTCTTCACTCACAGAAATCTGTTCTCATGAAAAAGGGCATTTGTAGATGAGCCAATCAAGATGAGTTCACTCAAGTTTGTGAGCCCTGAGACCATCAGCTTATTCAGATAAACTTTATTTAACTCTTTAGTTTCTGTGCAAAGAAACTAAGGACTCATAGGAGGAACATAAAACACAGCAAAAAGCTGAAACACTAATAGAAGATTTCCTTAAGAGCTCTATATTCTTCTGCATCATCTTCCCAAATTTAATACATTTTTGTAACCAAATTTGTAACCAAAGCTAACAGAAGTGTGTAAGCTCAACATGTTTTTATGCTTTAGATTACGAGTTGCTCAAAACAGGACAAAAGCTTTCATAGACTACACTCCATCAGATGCACGAAGTTTTGTCCTCTTGTTGTGAGTGAGTAGTTGTTTTAAGTTGGCCCTCTCAAAGCTCTGTACTGGCTTACAGACAAGACAGCCTCCCAATCTAAAACAACTACTCACCATTCAGAACAGGATACACAACAAGGATATGGTCAGAGCGACCAGAGCCAGATTTCAACTCTGTCTGCATATCTATTTTCAGCAATATCGAAAGCAACACGATGGCCAGATCGATGCGTAATTTCTTCAACCAATCTTTTTTCGAATTGATATAATATACATGAATATACAATTATGAGTACTGTTCCAGAGTATTTTTCATTCTCATGTATACTATATCAATTTGAAAAAAGATTAGTTAGTGAAGAAATTACACATCTTTCTACTTACGAGTGTTTGTTGAACTAATTGGCTGATGAAGAACTGAACAAAACAGTAGTTGCTACCTGGAGACACTGTTCAGCAGAGTTCAGAGTTGGACATCAGAACTGGACATTTGCTAATTACCGTATATTAAGCTTTATAAGGTTGCTCTCCACCAGGTAAAGTCTGGCACCGTGACTTATTCAAGGACTTTCAGAGACTTCAGTTAGATAGTTTTGATGTTTTGCATTACAGTATTCCATAAAGTTTTCTATACTGTAATTGTTTCTGCCATCGTGTTGCTTTTGATATTGCTGAGTCACATTTTGTAACACAGGGGTTTGTTTGTTTACTGCATATCTATTTTGGCAGCACTATTACAGGACGTAATAACATTAATAACATTATCCACAACAGCAGAATTGATCCATCTGCTCATCTTCCAATATTATGTATGTATGCCATCGTCTACCAACAATGCCCTTTTCTGCATTCTGCACTGAACAAAAACAAAAAACATTTATTACTGGGCAATCTTAAAAATGCCTACACAAAAGTAAGTCTTATTAAGTAAAATGGTACTTACACCTGTGTACCTGTGTATAGGATTGCAGCCTCAAACCCTAATTATTGCATTGCAAATAGAACAGAATTTTTTTCTGGAGGAATGATTTTTTTAATCATTCCTCCTGTGTTAACTGTTTTAGAATTGCTTTTCTTTCAAATGTAGCAACCTACACAACTGACAAAGTTTTCCATGGCTTAGAAAGTAAGATGTTAAATAAGAACTTTCAGTAGAGTGTGCTGCTTTGAACATTGCCACCCAGCTTCAAAATGTGTATACAACAGCCTAACTGCCATGGAGTACAGCAGGGATGTCCAACTCCCAAGAAACTGTGATCTACTCCCGGATAAAAAAGACTAGCAGTGATCTACCCATGGGGGGCCCTAAGTTGTGGACCTTTTTTAGGGGGGGGCAAGTCAAAGTTGTTGAGGTTTTTTTGGAGGGTGCCAAAGTTATTGACCATTTTTTAGGGAAACAGCAAATACTTCTGCCGATTGGGGGGGGGCATGGCATTAATCAAGAAACAAGAAGTAATCCTTCCAGCGGTAACTCCCTCTTCCGTTCTTGAAATAGTGTGTGAATACACAAAAGAGCGAGGGGGTGGGGCCGGATGTTCCTCTTCCCCCGCAGAGGAAAATGAGCCCACGATCAACTAATATCAACCCGGCGTCGACCTGTCAATCGTGGCTGACCAGTTAGACATCCCTGGAGTTATTGCACAGGTTATTGCAATCCTCAAGAGTGCAAGGATGGTTTCTTTAGAACAACTGTAATCTAATTACAACCAAGGGAGCTGTTGGCGCTGTGGTCTAAATCACTGAGCCTCTTGGGCTTGCTGATCGGAAGTACAGTTATTGCTGCTGTCCCCCTCCTTTGTCAGACAATCTCATGCTTTCCATGGGAGGTCGGCAATGACCTGCTGGTGCTGACTGACACAATATTGATTCCCCTGGGCACACACACTTATGTAGTTGCTATCTAATAATAAAAGGGTGCATTCCCCAGCACTAGGAAAAGTATACAAGGTGGCTACTCACTCTAGCACACACACTACACACACTACACACTGCACACATAAAAACCACATGCACACAAGAACCTCCCTCACACACATGTACTCATATACTTAATCTATGCACAGTCACACATGTCTTGTCCCCCCCCCCGCCCAAATGTATCTCTCACAGAGAATATAATTGAGCACCCCACCACTCACACATTCAGAAAAGCCCCTCCAAGGATGACCAAAGTGCCTGCCATTTCAATAAAAAAGTGACTTAAAATAACAAGAACCACCAACCCAGTAGGTACTTTGTTGTCTATCCCTGCATTCAAATAAATGTGAACTAACAGCATTTGTATGCCACTTGGGTAAGATAAGGAGGAGGAAGAAAGGGAACAGCTAGGTGCTTTTAATAAACATGTGGACGTGCTCTTAAAAAAAATGGCTCAACAGCCAGAGAAAATGTACTTATGTCTACTAAGGATGTAGGAGGATATCCTGTTCTTGTATTAGTCTGATCACTAGAACACTACAAACCAGGAGTATCAAGAGTTCAAAAGTTGTAGCATTTTGTTTTGTAAAGAAAGCAATCATTCCTGTAACAACTAATTGCTTCAAAGTTTTTATACACTTACTACAGCTTTGAACTATGTAGCAAAAGAAGCAAACATGTGGATTTAATTGCTGAACAACTGTCTCTCACAGTTTGAAGAAATTAATGCAATTATAAAACTAATTTGTTAAAAGAAGTCGAGTAGGATTTCATACAGACCAGTGTTTCACAATGGTATGTTGGCATGGTACCGTAAACATGGTAAACAGGAAGGTGACATAGAAGCCTTCCCAAAAATGTCTGATCTAATGAGAGTCTCTTCAGATGAACAACTACAACTGACCCTTTGAAGTATGTTTTGAAGCACTGCACCAAATGAAGAAGGCTGTAATCAAACATACATTTAGCATTCATTTGATAACTAACATTTCAATGTTTTTATACAAGTCAATAAGAAGTATTTCAGTTGATTTCAATAGCTGCCAGATAAGATCCCAGATTATGGACACCATATCAGAATCATTAAAATTGTGACTAGATTTTCTTCTGGAAGACTAAACATGATACTAACGTACCAAGTAAACACGGAGTGGTATTTAATGAATTTGTACTTTTAAATTAACGGACCTAAATTAGCTATGTTCATTAATTTCAATGGGGCTGCTCTGAGTAAAATTTATCACTCACGGTTTTTTGTTTATTTAAAAAAAGCAAGCTTATGAAAGGCATGTTAGATAAATTTATTTCATGTTAAAGAGAATATATTTGCCTGGCATTAAACAATCCCATTTGGACTGTAATGATGGTGATAAGCAAACACAATGACCTGGTTCACAAAGCATATTGCTTTATTTATTGATTCAAATATTTATATACCGCTAATCATTGGAAACATCAGAGCAGTTTACAATAGTTACATGCAAAATCATACAATATAAAAATTAAGGTGCTAAAATAAATAAAAAATAGCTAACTGTTATGCAAATATGCATTCTTAATTTCCTGCATAAACTGGAGAAGTAGAAAAGTTTTTAGCAGGCATTTAAAGGTTGAAACAGCGGGAAGGTAAACGGCGTTTCCGTGTGCGGCTCTGGCTCGCCAGAGCAGCGATGTCACGCTGGCCACGTGACCCGGAAGTGTCTCCGGACAGCACTGGCCCCTGGCCTCTTGAGTGAGATGGGCGCACAACCCCAGAGTCTGTCAAGACTGGCCCGTACGGGCAGGGGTACCTTTACCTTTACCTTTAAAGGTTGAAACAGAAGAGCCTGATGAATTCCACAGGACTGGGCCAATGATACTAAAGGTTTGTTAAATGAGCCTGACAAACATAGGGAATGACCAACGGCGCTCCTGTAGATGATCTCAGTGATCGAGCTGGAATATAAGGGTTAGGGCAATTACCAGTGTACCCTCAACCTACATTGCACAGGGCTTTGTAAATTAATACAACCTTGAACCTGGCTCAGTAGCAGACATGCAGCCAGTGCAGATGTCATAACAATGGTGTGTCACAGTCACATTCTGTGGCCAGGGAAGCAGTCTGGTCATTGCCTTCTGCACATGCTGAAGCTTCCAAACCAGAACCAAGGACAATCCCACATACTGCAGTCATTTGGTCTTAAGACAAACTATGGATTAATGTCAACAAGCAGCATGCTTGTTTTGAGCATGCTGCTCAAAGGCCCTTCACTATTTCTTCCCAACATCTGCTGCGCCATCAACAAAGTAAGCCACATAAATAATCTCTTTAACATCACATTTCCCACAGATTTACAAATAGTTTGCATTCACACCATCCAATTCTAGCCTCAAGAAACGTCAGGGCTAGGGGAAACAACCACTAAAAATCTTAAGAAAGGCTCTATAGGAAATGATGCATCCTCTGTTATCTCAACTATGCCAGTCTGCCTAGAACTTTGGGAGCATGGCTAGTCTCAATTTCAAGTATCAGTTACATGAGAAATGAAAACAGAAACATATGTGGACAATTTTATTACCTCATTAAACATGATGTAAATGCACAAACAAGTATTTAATACTGCTTGGACCTTATCTTATGGGATCCATTCTCCCTCTCCTCATAATGTCAAGCTGAACAAGCCTTTTGGTTGTTGTTTTTCAAACTGACAGAAAACCAAAAACACAGATTAAGGAATGGGTAGCTCAGATAAAAGAAGTGGTTCAGCACGCCTCCATGAGACTGATCATTTCATTTTTTCTTGAGAAAGCTATAAAACAAGGCTGGATAACCTTTTTTTTGGCCCAAGGGCTGCATTTACTGTTGGCCAAACCTCCAAAAGATTGGTGTGGTCACATCCACTCTTTCATACACAGACCACAAACACACACCAATCACACACATGTTTTATAATGTTATGAGTTGGGAGTGGAAGAAGGCTGAAGCCCTTCTAACCCCTGGATCCAGCGAGTGTTAACGTACAAGCCAGGTTAACTTCCTGGTGAGGTGATCACCATTAAGGGGAACAAATTAAGTGGATCAGTGTGAGATGGCAAATAGGTGGGGCACCCTCCCTCAACTCATGGATAGTTAGAAGGACAAAGCCAAAGTTGAGAGAGAGTGAAGTGGTGTTAAGTAGAAGAAAAGCAGCAAGCTGAGGAGAGAGAGGGAGCAATGCTTGATTTCTGTTTTGAATCTAAGGCTGTGGCTATGGGAGAAGCAAGGCCCTCTTTGGGTGCTGATGCTGTGAACCCCTCCTTCATAGGATCAGCTTGTATATATGTGTAAATAAACAATATATCATAAAAATACCACAGTCTCCGCTATGCATCATTCTGAATGAAAAATGAAAGCCTTGGTTATTGCCTAGAGCCTCTGGAATCTCACATCACTCAGAGATTGGGGTGGTGTGCAACAATAATATAAAAGGTTAAAAGCAAAATCCTTATAAATGTCAGCTTGAAGTAAAGCAAATTGGATAGATGATTGCTGCTACTACTACTACTACTATTATTATTATTATTATTATTATTATTATTATTATTATTATTATTTTCTGCCCTTTTCTCTGACAGGGAGTCTACAGCTAAACACATAGGGTGGGGAAGCAATAATTAAAAAACAATAAAACATTAATAGAATATATGATCTATTAAAACACAGAACTAAAGTACACATCATGTTAAAATGTACAATCACAGTTTTAACAAATCAGTTTTCTTTTTTAAATAGCAGCTGCCTGTGTCCCCAAAACTGCAGTCCTAATTAAAAATATCAATATCAAACCCTCCAAGTTGCAATTTGCCCCGGGAAAAAGGGATATTTGGTTTTCACTGGGGGACTCAATTAAACCCTCTCCCCAATGCTCTGTTGTTCGAATCCTGATTGGGCCCTCCCCATGGCTGCTTTAAAATCAAAGAACAGATGCCTTAAATGTGAACATTCAGTAAAGTGAAGAGTTGGGCTCCCAGTAACCAATCCCTTAGATGTGTTTGTGGCAATTTTTCACATATATAGCTTTTTATCAGCTACCAATCTGAGCCTTGAAATGCATGAATGTGAAACAGGAAGTGGAAAGGTGGACACTCTTTCCCAGTTCCTCTTTCAGCTGTATGTGGTGTTGGCGTAATAGTGTTAGTGTTGCTGTGTTTAGTTTTCAATGAACTTTTTGTAATCTCTTGCACTATGTGGTTTTCAAGTCTTAGATCAGCACATCAGCAGCTGAACAGACAGCGAAGTACCTGATATGGTATGAGAAAAAGGGGAGAGATTTGAGACTAGGAATGGGAGAGGAAAACAGACTGTGCAATGTGGAGAAGACATGGTGCTACAAGAGTTGGGAGAAATAAAGTACCAGAGAAACAGAGAGAAGGAAACACACACAATCTAGTAAAATGGATCCACTTGAAATTGTAATGGGCTACCTGTCCCAGGCAGACAGACACGCCCTTCTATCAAGTCACATATCCCATCTGTCTCCACTGATTGAACCATAAAAATCAAAGATCTGGCCCTTTCTAGTACTGCCTTGGTGCAAAAACATGGATGTGAGGCACAGTTCCTTATGGATTCTCGTAATTGTTTACAAACTATGCCCTAAAATCATGCGTCAAATCATAAGTCACCTCTAAGTGCATAGATATAACTGATTGACATCCTATGTAAAAATGAACCATGATGAGGATCCATGCCTTGAATCAGTGTTTTTGTCCCAGTCACCAAATCTATGATTTTTTACTTTGCAGTCTGCCAATGTAAGCTTTAATTTAATGGTTGCTGCTATAGGACCCTGTGTAACATCATGCAAATTCAAGAGGATTCATTTTAACACGGGCATAGCCAGGAGGGGCAGAGGGGGCAGCTGCCCCACCTAAATCAAGTAAATAAATAGAAATCCTTAACTAACTGGCCAATTGCATCACAGATATCTCAGTTCTGCCCCCCAACATAAAGCCTGCCCCCCATAAAATAAATCTTGGCTACACCTATGCATTTTAACACTATTGAAGGTGTATTTTACCCCAAACCCTTGAAAAAGGAAACTGTATGTGTTCTCTCTCTCTCTCTTTGTAACTTTTGGGGGGGAGGGATGAAGAAAGAAAAGCAAGAAATTTGAAATGTGCTCATGGAAAGAAAAGGATTGGCAACGCTTACAGTAACCCACTCTTTGAAAATTATTCCACCAATATCTTTTCCTAATGACAGGTCATTTTTAGAACATCAGTAGCATACAACACTGCTAAGGGTAATTTCACTGAAACTAGAAAATTATCAACATTCATCTAGAGAGAACCACTACACTTAGCATTTTGCCCCATAAAGATAATTTTTTAAAAAAACTAGTTTTAAAAAGTAGACATTACATTAATTACCAGCAAAATACTTCATTATCAACAAGAAATGTCTGGAAGTAAAACAACACCATGGACTCTTTTTGTACTCCTTCTTAAAAATAAGAATCAGTAAACAATATTTTTCATCATACTTAGTCACCAGACACATCTCCCATCTTAATTGCATCATTCTGTCACTGAGAAAGGGGGAAATGGCTTTAATAAATCTTACTGAAAAGGACAGGGATTTTGTTCAAAAGTTTACCAAATGGAATGAATCTGCAGAAATCACTTCAAGTTGCTTGTGAAAATGTCAGAATAGACTCAACTTCAGAGGTCAGCTCTCTAGAGACTACTGAGTCTTGGCCTGTGGGCTTTTCACATGAAAATTGTTCCTTGCAGACACTGACTGATGCCCAGGGAATGTTAGGATTGTGGGAACTGGCAGTACTAGTAACAATGACAGACTGAACGGGAAACCAGTATATACAAAGTCTCTCTTCACATTTCTTATAGCATAAGAGATGCCATCCCTTAGATAACATGTACATTCTCACCAAGGGTCAAAATTATTTCACATATCACATTATTCCCCCCCCCCCCAGCCCTACTCAAGTCTTTTTCAAAACATCAGGCACTGAGCTGCTAGGGTAGCGTAGACAGAGTTGTGAAAAGGAATTCTTAAAATCCACTGAAGTTACAAGAGATAACCCTGGATCATGCTGTGTAACCAGTAAATCTGAATCAGTGTCGTATTTAGTTGATGCTTAAATTAGAGAAAACCAATGTTCTGTCAGGGCTACATTCGGAAACCCACAAGTCTGTGCACAGCTGTCTAGTGTAATAAGCCCATGTAGGCTACATGCGCCTCTTTAAGCAATAACACTGGGATGAAGAAACTGTGGCCCTCAAAACGTGCTTGGACTTCAACTCCTACCAGCACTAGCTAACATGGTAAATTATCATGGATGATAGGATTACAATCCAACTATATCTGCAAGGCCATGGGTTCTTCATTTCTTCAAAAAATGGTTACTGAGTACTGGTCATTGGCTTTCTTTACTATGAAGAACTAAAAATGCTTCGTGTTCACTTTGGGCAACAATACTTGTTTGGCTTTAAATACTAAATAAAGAAACTCATGTGCAGTCTTCAAACCAACGAAAAGCTGCCTTTCTGCACACTTCCCAAATGCTAGCATATGTAAAACACTGACCACGTTAATCTGGTGTAGGTAGCATTTGAAACCAATCTCAAGAGTACAATTTCATTATTGTAAAATTGGGGAGCTGGAGGTGTCACTCCTTTCAACCTTAAGATGACATGTACTAGGAACACAATGGGCTGAAAGAAATGAGCCAAAACATTAAGGAATCGTATGACAGGCTTGCCCAACATGATATATGGAAGTCATTCAGGATCATATATATTTTGCCCACTTAGAGTCTCTGCCTGGATGAAATTGTGTCTTAACCTGTTAACTTGAGTTTAAATAAATGTTTTCAAAAGGGAAAGCTGGAGGTTTACAGGACTTTGAAGAAAATCTGTAGGCTATACAAAGTATCTCTAACATTGGATTTAAGTTGCCAGTCCTAAACTTAGGGGAAAGGACCTTCAAGAATCAAAATCCAAGATATGTACCAAAAGCCTTTTGATGAACATGTTTAAAGGTATTACATTTTGGGAATGTTGATCTTATCTACTTGCTGTGTACAACAAACAGTTCAGAGGACAGAAAATTTCCTGCAGTCTCCTGGTCCACATTAGATCCCAAGTTGAGAAGACAGATGAACCCCTTATATGTGTTTTTATGACGGAATCAAAAAAGCTGTTCATGGTTGTACCCATGACCCACTGAACTCTATTAGACATGATGTACGATGTTATTTTTAAACTCCAGATGTACTGGTAAAACAGCAACAGAGTATTTTTTTTTGTCTGACTGTACTCACGACTATTTAAAAGTGTGATGAATTCATTTTAAAAAAGAAACAAAACAAACAAAGTGGGGGAGATTTCCCCCTGCAAAAAAATCTCATAACAAATTTCTCAGAAAATCTTATTCCCTCCACCTAATCCAAGAAACCTATTACAGCTTTAGCAGGTTAATTCCCTTTTCACCCGCTCCAGTTTTCTCCCCCTCAGCTGGCACCTCACCTTACCATATGCCCTGAGAACTTTAATGTCCTTATTCTCCTATGTTTAAAAAGCAAACCATCAAGATCTTCCTTTGAAGTTAATATCAAACCTGGCTATCCATTATCTTGCCCCTCAAAAAACATCCTCAAGTATCAAAACTGCAGTGAGAATGCCCATCACCTCCATGAGACAATAGCAATGGATTTCTGCCAGTTGTTACCATAGTACTGTTAAGGCACAAGGAGAGTTCTTGTCAGAACAGATTCACAACGAAATAGGAAAATGAAGATAAAAGAACTGAGTACTGAATGTACAAATCAACCTTTTAAAAAAAATATAAAGCTAGAAACTACCAGTTTGACTCGCATATGATCAAATGAAATAAAGCACTGCACATAGTCACACTCGCCAACTTTCTGAAGGTGTCTTCTTTCAGAAAAAGTTTACTCTTAATATGAGCTGCAGAATCAAGTCACAACACGTAGAGGTTGAATAATTTGTTTCAGGCTGCAAAGGAAACTACAATAAATACCTGTCCAAATTCTAGGTTGAAAAGAGTGCTGGAAGTGCTGGAAGAAATCCAGTCTGTTCAGAATAAATCACCAATAAGGGATTGTTAAATAATTTGCTTCATACCTTACAAAACTTAATTTTCAAGATGGCTCAACCAGCCATTAAAACCACCTCAAAATTAAAAAGAAGAAACAGTGATCAATGGTAAAACCTCACCTAACAATCACAAGTAAACATCCTCAAACCCCCCCCCCAAAAAATAGCAACATTAAAGAGATTAATAATTAAAAGCATTAAAAAGTCCAGACAATAAAAATACCTCCCACAAGAACCTAATCAAATCCTATAGGAGAGCATTCCTGAAGAAGATATTTAGGAATCCACCTCACTTTTTGACAGCAGAGGGCCTCTGATAACTATTGGTTGCAACCAACACTGCGCTCCTCTCACACAACACAACTTTGCCCTCTCTCCCCTTCTACGCTCTCAAAATCTAGAGGGAATCCTCTGGAGCAGATTTCAGGAGGGGCTTGCAGGAAGGGAAGAGGAAGTCCCATTGGATATAACTCAATCCTTCTAACTGAGCAAGTTTGTGTGAATGGTTCCTTTGCTTTAAAAACTTGGGTCCCAAAAGGTATACAACTTTAGATGTTAAAGGTTAAGACCAGCACTTTAAATTAAACAGATCAGAAGCCAGTAAGGTGGTTTCAACACTGGTCAGCTACATTCTGACTGATCAGTTCCAGTCAATAATCAGGCTGTTGTATTTCAAACCAACAGACATTTATGAGTAAGCTTTAGAGGAATACCTACATAAAATGCATTTCTGAAATCTGGATGTTACGAGGAAATGGGAAACAGTGGTGTTGACAACTGTATTGCTATTCTTGTACACTGCTTCTGCTTCAGATGGTAGGATTTGCTATTGCTCTTTACTTGACACTTTCTAACCCTGTTCCAAAAATTGTCCTCAGTTGCCTCCATGTTAAGTTATTATAGAAATTTTAAAAGACAGTAGAATTGTTTACTGTTAGGAGTGCACAAATTATAGCCAGGTATCTCTTTAAGGTAAACCCAAATGCCTCAGAACACAGCTGCAAGTACATAGGAAACAACTGTACAGGGAACAAGCAGCAGATGACCACATACAAATGTAAGCTTTGCTAAACAAATGCAAAGAATGAAGACCACACCAAATGGAAACATGTTTCAGTTTTAGAACAGACATGCCCTGATTAAAATCTCCGGTCTCTTAGCCAAAAGAAACAGAAAAGGAAGAGATGAAACTAGCAACCACTAAGTTCCATAAATGCCCAATAAAGTAAATGTAAAACTGATAACTCCAAAACTAGATATTAATATTTTTGGAAGTACTCAGCATTCATCAGATGTGCTGAATACATTAGGCAAGCACTGGATGAACACCTGGTATTTGAAGCAGGGAAACATGTATAAATGTTTATGATAGAGTATATGACATATTTTGCAACATTATTGGACAACATTCAGATATTCATTTTTTCAGTGGGCGTAAAATCACAGAACGCTTAAATAAAAAAGTAACAATTCAGTTTTGTTTAATAGCTACACCAAATATCTGTCATATTTTGTACTCACCATTCTTCCTTTCATTGAGGGGAGGTAAACATTGGATGGGTTGCAAGGAGAGTTCCTGAAATTCATGAGCAACTGCCTCACTGTGTGGACTAGGTGCTAGGCGTGGTAATAATCCTGAATCATCTTCTGGCTCTACTGTTCCCAAGTGTTCCATTGTGTTCAAACAGCTGGAAATATTGACAACAGAGGATGGTTTAGTGCCAACAAGTTGTCAAAATGAATCAAAAGTAATCACATGCAGATATTCAATAACTACACCTAGATCCACAAGTTATTCTTACCTTCAAAGCCTACTATCATCATGGCCCCTTTATCTCTCTCCTCCTATGGATACCTATCTTTACCCACTCATAGCTCCTTCCAAAAGTCTTCTGTTCCCTCAGATAACTCTGTTCATTCTCCTTTGATGCCCCCTATGCCCAAAACAGTATGCTAGAACACCTATGTGTTGCACCAGAAGCGATTTAGTCATGCTGGCCACATGACCCAGAAAGCTGTCTGTGGACAAACGCCAGCCCCCTCTGCCTGAAGCGAGATGAGCGCAGCACCCCATTGTCACCTTTGACTGGACTTAACCGTCCAGGGGTCCTTTACCTTACGTTTACCTACTTCAGAATCCTTTGTAAAACCTTCTTTAATCTTGAAGCCTTTGGGCCCAGCCCCCTAGTTCCCATAATCGATTGAAACTAAGCTTAAGGTAAAAGAAATAAATGCAAAACTTCCCATTTCCCCTGGATATTTCCCCCCACAGGGAGGAACTGATGCAAGAAAACTGGAAATTGCAATTAGGTAAAATATTAAGTTCCCCCCTTCCCATTCCTCACCATTTCTCCACTTTCAATCTTAAAAAATGTCATGAGGTTCAGTTTGCATATGCAGTTTGGCTCTCAATAAAACAATAAAACAAAATATGTATTCACATAGCAAGTTAAGAACAGCCCAACTGAGTACCATTTTTCACAGACACCATAATCTGTATCTGAAGAAGTGTGCATGCACACAAAAGCTTATGCCAAGAAAAAACTTACTTGGTCTCTAAGGTGCTACTGGACTATACACACACACACACACACACACACACACACACACAGACTGCGTCAGACCAACATGGCCACCTATCTGAATCTAGAACCATAATCTGAGTAATTTTTTTAAGGTGTCAAAGGAAGCCCAGGTGACTTTAAATACCTTTCTCCATGGGGACCACATAAGAACTAATGTTAATTATGTATACAGGTGATTGCAAATGACTGAACAGAAAAGGGACTCTTCTTGGCTACTGCTGGTAGATGCCTTGATGAAAATGTCAGTGCAAAACACTACTGCTATGAAAGAGTAAACTCCATACTAGGGATTCATAGCAAAGGGATTGAAAATAAAACCACCAATATTATAATGCTGTTATACAAACCTGTAGTTATTAAAGCATGAGCAAATATATACATTTCTTGTCTTTTTAATAGACACAAAGGTAAATATAATAATCAAATATTGGGGTTTGTTTTACAAACTGTCTCCATACAACCCTTGATTTCCATACAACTCTTAACAGCTGTCCAGCTAAAGTAAGGAGCTACTAATATTAACAGCATATTATTATTATTATTATTATTATTATTATTATTATTATTAAAAAAGCTTTCTGATTCCCAAGTGGAATATTCTGGCTACATATTCTCTTTCATAACCTCCCATCAAGTTAAGAGTGAGCCCTTTAAAGTTCTTACATAATTTGTCAAAACTCCCATTAAGAGGAGCTAAAGTAAAATGTTGCTTATGATAAGATTCTGTGGGTGTATCATTTGCAAAGCTTTTATCTTTGTATGTCTATGACTCATCTCTCATCTTGAAGCCTTTTTTATTGTCCAGCCTTGCTTGCCTTCTATTCCACAGTCAAATGTTCTTTCTGTTCTAGCCAAGGTCACTAATGAGTGCTAGTAAAATTCATATATACTACTGTGGCCTTGATTTGACAAGAAACACCACTGTATAAGCAGTGTAAAATTTGTGTAGTGGCCATTCTTTAACTCGGGAAGATTCATTAGGATGTGTCAACACTGTTTGCCACCAGGTGGGCTGAGGATGGTTGCGAGGGGTGGGCACTGAGTCACCCCCATTACCTAGTGAGATTTGGATTTATTGTTGCTAACCACCACCATTTGCAAGGGTATGGAAATTATATAAGTAGTCCACTCCTGGAGATCTCTTTCTTAATGTCATGTTCTTTCTTAATGTCAATTTCACATCAGGACAACTGTAACTGATGCAGTGGAGTAAAAAGTACATTGCGTTTCCCCTTCTATTTCTCACAGACCATTTAATTTCTAACAGCATCCCCTATATTAGCTCTTAGTCCAAGCCTAAATAATTGTCCATTTTAATTTTACAATCTGTACTCTCCGTCGCCTGGCCCTTTCCCCACAAATTTGGCACTTTTTTACAGCTTCAGGTAGCTCTTTGCCATGTAATATTCAGTTTTGTCTCCCCAAGTTCTTAGCAATTCCAATCTATTTCAGATGGGAATTTGGGACTTTAAACTCAGATCTAACTGTTGCTGAAATCTTTGTTTCATTGTCCATGTTTTCTTTCAGTTCAAGCAGCAGGTCTGATAAGCTGATTTATTAGCAGATAAAACCAGGAGCTAGAAAATTATGTGTTCATCTTGCTGGCTATCAAGCTCCACCATCACCTCCCATACTCCCACAGCCAGGCTATTAAATGGAGATGCTTACTTGGAGCATGTAACTTCCCTGTTGAAAGAACTGCACTAGCTATCAATTTGTTTCCAGACCCAGTTCAAAGTGCAGGTGATTACCTTTAAAAGCCTTTACAGATTGGAAGGCTTTTCATCTGAAGCGCTGCCTTCTCAACAGTCAACTTTTTAAAAAATGTGTGGTATACATGCTTTCAACCATCTGCTCACCCATGGTGTGCTGGAGTCTCAAGTCCCACAATTTATCACCAGAAGTAACATTTGATGTTTGATTCATAGGATACCAGAGTGGCACAGGGGCCACTTCCTGGTGGGTCAGATGCAGAGATATTCCAGTTAATGTTTTTTATTATAGAAGAAACACATTTTCTTCTGTCACAGTGCCACTACCATCTGTGCTTTAATGTTCTCTGCTTAAGCACATGTTTAACTATTCCACTGAAATAAATTGGAGATTAACGTATATAGCACTGGCTAGGTCATGCTTTATATTACTATTACTATTATTATTATTATTATTAAAGCTATAATAATTCAACTAAACAAAGCCACATACACATTGGGAGTCAAGAGCATCATTTAGCTGTAAAGAGGTTAGGTTCTGGTGGTAGATATGAAATTCCTAGTGGTTAAAACCTCTAGGACTACATGTTTGGGATCCCAACCACTAGTTTTGCCAGATGGGGAGAGAGCAAAAATGTAGAGCAGCCTTCCTTCAACTTGTTGCCCTCTACTTGTTTTGGACTACAATTCACATCATTCCTGACCATTGGCCATGCTAGGTGGCACTGTTGGGAGTTCAAAGGATCTAGAAGGCTGGGAAAGATTAGTGTAAAAATGTGTAAAGCACAGCTAATTCTGTAATATAAGATTTCAAATAAAGAAAATTCATAGGGAGCCTAGAATACCAGGTTAAAGAACTGAGGGGTAGGGTTGCTAAAGTACATTAATTCATGTTTCCTTAATTTATATGCTATTTTTTGGCAGCAGGAAAGCAGATTTTGGAGACTTCCTACGTTCCAGAAAATGTGCTTCTTTGTACATTCTAAACAGTCAAGTGCATCTCTAAGGTTAACTATATTTACATGTATAGAAAAAGAGAAGTGGCTTTGGGGTTTAATCAAATTTACAATCATATGTAGCTGCTAACTGCTTAATAATTAGCTTTTAGAAAGCATAGCTTGTCATAACCCTGCTCCCATTTTCTGACATTATACATTCCCCAAACTCCCACATGTTCACTGAAATAGATACATCATTAGGAGAATCTTTTCAGAGCAGAATTCCTATTAAAATTCTTACACGAATGTAAATTGCTTAGTGACTTCAGCACTATTTCCATCAATAAGATAAAATTCAATTTAATTGCATATGCTCATACGGAACTAAATTCTACTAAAATCAATGAGACATGTGAATAAATGTACATGAAATTAGAAGTGTACCAACAGCTTTGCTGTACCTTTGCCTCCATTTGAAATTAAACTGCAGGGAAACAATAAATTAGGACAGTTTAAAATGCCAAAAATTAATCACTTGCTAAGATGCATTTTGGAAATCCAAATTTCTTCTGACTGAAATGTCAAATTATCTGCATATAAATGAAGTTAGGCTTTATTTGCCTTTTCTATTATATTTCTTATTTTATTCATAAAGGGTTACTTATGAATTCTAATATAAACTTGGAAACAGAGTCACAGTACCTAGCAACAGTTGCTCCAGTTACTCTCAATTCTTATTGCTATGGATATATGCAATATAAAAAGAGCATTGATTGGAGGAAAACAAATGTTATGAACTAAGGCAAAATCAGGCAAAATAACTCTTGCTCTCTTTGACAACCGTTACAAAGGGCATGTGAAAAATAGGAAGGCCAAGAAAGTGATCAATGGCTTTACCATAAATTCCAAAACATATCCTTCAACATGGAATGTAAGAATGTAAGAAGATAAGAATAGCCTGCTGGATCAGACCAATGGCCCATCTAGTCCAGCATCCCATTCTCACAGCATCCCATCAACCAGATGCCTGTGGGAAACCAGCAAACAGAACATGAGCACAAGAGCACTTTCTTCTCCTGTGGTTTCCAGCAACTGGTATTTAGAAGCATTGCTGCCTCCAACTGAGGATATTCCAAGGAATACAAGCATTCAAAATTTATATGCAGCAAGTTTTGGACTGCCATAGATAGCACTAGAAAGCACTAGAAAAGATAGCGTATGATTTTATCCAGGTTCTCATATTTATTTATTGCATTTATATCTCACCCTTCCTCCCAAAGCAGCCCAGGGTGGCAAACACACCCGTAATTTAAAAATGAAAAAATACTAAAACAATTAAAATATCCTAAAAACAATTACAGTTAAAACATTTAAAAAGCAGCTACAGTTAAAAGCATTCTAAAAGCAGTTACAGTTAACAACATTATTTCATGAAGTGATCTCATAGTTGTCAGGAACAGTTTTCTTCAGTCATCAAAATGCCTGGGTAATACACAGGAGTGTTTCCAAATGCCTCTTGAAAGTTAATAATGATGGGGACAGACACATCTCACTAGGGAGGGCATTTTATAAACAGGGAAACGCCAGCTTTGACTGAAGCCAGCACCAAAGTTTTTAAAGTGACAACCTTACACAGAGCTGATTTAATATTTTAAATACCTAGACACCAGAAGCAGATCTTTAGGCATTTAAGTCCCAGATACCTGAGGTTTTTCTGCCCTAATTCACTATCAAAAGAAAAGTCGGATAATAGATATGAATTATGTAGCAAAGAAGGTAAAAAACAACATTACAAATAATATTTGCTGCTGGGCCTAACACATTTAACAGCACGTGTTCATTCACCCATTACTTGACACGCCAAATCTATACACTAATGACCACCAATATTCCACTATACATACCGTATTTTTTGCTCTATAAGACTCACCTTTTCCCTTCTAAAAAGGAAGGGGAAATGTGTGTGCGTCTTATGGAGTGAATGCAGGCTGCGTAGCTATCACAGAAGCCAGAACAACAAGAGGGATCACTGCTTTCACTGCACAGCGATCCCTCTTGCTGTTCTGGCTTCTGAGATTCAGAATATTTTTTTTCTTGTTTTCCTCCTCCAAAAACTAGGTGCGTCTTGTGGTCTGATGCATCTTATAGAGCGAAAAATACGGTAATCTTCTGGTGCCCAAGCATCTGCCAAAAAGATACAGGAAGTTTCCAACTGTCAAATTCCAATACTGAAATCTTAACAAAGCTAGTGAAACTGATGGGTACAGTTCACAAAAGTTTGCTTGCATAGTTTTTGCTTAGGGAAAAGTCACATACAAAAAGGTGCCAGGCTGTTTCATTGTAGTTAGCCTTTAGAGCAGCCTTCCCAAACCTGGTACCCTCCATATGTTTTTGATTACAACTCCCATCAGTACTAGCCAACATAGTCAATGGTCAGGGGTGATGGGAATCACCTGGAAAGCACCAGGCTGGGGATGTTTTGCACTCAGTACTAAAATGTCCAGCAAGAAAGAGAAAGTGGACAACAATGGTCCAGTTCAGACATCATGACATCTACGCTTTGCTATTCCATGTACAAGCATTAGTGGACACTGGATTCGAAATGAATTGAAACACTAACTCCATATTCCATTCATATCCAAGATCATGAATATCCAATTTACAACACTGCAATAAACACCTATAAACTACTATTATGGATTTAGCTTTCTGCAAAATCCAACTATTTTCTCCGACACTATATGCTGAGGCCTTCAAAGCTGACAGTTCCTAAAGAGACACCAAAATATATTTTAGGTGGCGATACTGCCATTCATCACTGATTTCTAAAAGCAATACAGGCAATGACTGATTAATGCACGTCTGAAAGAAACATGTACAACACTGAACCTGGAATTGACAAAAAGGGTCACAAAACACATCACTAGAAGGGCATAATGAGGCATAACAGGGTAGGGTGTGTTCATATGTGTCCTGCCAATTCATGTGGGGGCTGGGAATGGAATCCCCACATGAAATGGTCATAAACTCTTATGCAGTATTTCCTCTCCTTTACAGTATTTTCATGTATTTTCTTAATGCTGATAGATGTTTACTGAGCTTTTAATAAATTTCTTTATGATTTCATTGTTATGCTTAGCTATCAAGCTATTTCCATTTATGACAAATTTGCAGGTGCTGCTCTGTTTATTCACATCCAGCAAGCCCTTGATTCAAACAAAGCAAGGAAAACGTTAGAATTAAACTACAGAGGAAGGAAATTCATGTTTGTTTCCTATGTGTACAACAGGACACTTTTCCAGCTGCTTTTTGAGAACATCTCTCCTGTACATGAACCTCTGTGAATTACATTTATTCTAATAGTGTAAATACAGTAGCACAATTTTCTGTGTTTGGAGACAAAGCAAAACAGGCATTTATTTGGAAAAGAAATCAGTTTCCAGCAGTAGCAACAACAACAATCAATACAGGATAATATACCATATTTTTCTGTGTATAACACACACACCCTGTATAAGATGACCCCTATTTTGGGGGGCTCAAATTTAAGAAAATGGAGGGAGATGGCCCAGAGTTGTTGAGCTTTTTGGGGGGGATTGCCCAGGGATGTTAAGCTTTTGGGGGGGTGCCAAAAATCACTAACCAGAATGAAAATGCTTACAATCGCTCACATCGCAGAATCCAACAGGTGTGCCCGCTCACCAATCACACACCCATTTGCCACAGCAGCAGCCAATCCAAAACAGCCCTTTCCGCAGCAACCAATCACCCACACAATTACCGCAGCAGCAGCCAATCCAAAGCAGCCCTTGCAGCAGCAACCAATCACACACCAAATCGCCGCTGACAAGCTCCTGCTCGTGGCTGTAACCAATCACCCGTCCCCCCAATGCACTATCAGTGCATAAGACGACCCCCATTTTCAAACATTATTTTAGAGTAAAAAAAACCTCGTCTTATACACAGAAAAGTATGGTACAGTGGTACCTCGGGTTACATACGCTTCAGGTTACAGACTCCTCTAACCCAGAAATAGTGCTTCTGGTTAAGAACTTTGCTTCAGGATGAGAACAGAAATCGTGCTCTGGCAGCGCGGCGGCAGCAGGAGACCCCATTAGCTAAAATGGTGCTTCAGGTTAAAAACAGTTTCAGGTTAAGAATGGACCTCTGGATCGAATTAAGTACTTAACCCGAGGTGCCACTGTATATTGAAGCTTGATCAGTTGTTAACAGATCAACAGGGGGAATTTAAAGTAGTTCTGTAACAAATAACACAATATCCATTTCAGGCAGAATAGTTTGCAACCAAGGTAACACCTAAGAATCTGCTTCCATGGAAGCTAATTGTATCACTTAATTGCAACACTTGCATGTGCTACTCAAAAACAGCAATTCAGTTAATAATTAGACTTCAGTTTAATATGCATATTGAATCTCTTCCTCAAATGCCTTAAAGAAGGATGATGTACAGAGAGAAACATGCTTCTCCATACCTGCTTTAAAAACACAGAAAGAGGACTTTATAAATATTTGCACAGCTATTTTCTTTGGATACTACCTTCAGCTTATAACCTAAGTCTTGAGAACACCTATGAATCTTTAATAGTAATGCTGCTCATACATTTGTTTCACTGAAAACTCCCAGAATTCACACTATCACATCAGGTTCAATGCACACTACATCTTCTATTTTGAGATTAATATTCTATTAAAAGCAAAACCCAAAATCCCTAACTGCATAAGCACATGGCTGAGTATTATGCCTAAATTCATTAAATTTTGAATCCCAGGAACCAAAACCATCCATTATAAAATCATTCTTAGCTGGTAAGCTCACACTTAACTACATTTCTATATGCCATTGCCAACCTCTTTAAGAAGGGACAAGGAAAGGTTGCATTTGGTTCAATGAAAATGTTTACTCTTCAGTTGATTTAACATAAATTCACATTTTGCACCATCTGGACCCCTAAACAGATATTTAAAAATCAAATTAAAGACTATTACTAGCTAGAGGTGTGGACGTCAGACAAGTATATGATAATAAGACCAGAGAGGCCCAAGTTCATATTCCTACTCCAAAATGAAGATCACTAGGTAACTTGGGTCAGTCCCTCTCTCACAGAGCAACTGAAATGGGGGGGGGGAGATGGGAGAGTGGAAGAGAATAATGTACACTTTAGCATTTTCAAGGAAGGGTTGACTATAAAATGACATAAAATAAAGCAACAGAGTTGTGGCAGCATGTGATTATTACAACACCTTTGATGGAAGTGCATACTAGGTTTAACTTCACCTTAGAGATGACACTCTGCTTTTCAGGGATGAATGCATATCCCAGCAAAATGAAACCTCATACCCAGATAAACAAATGGATCTTGTGAAGAGCCCTGACTGCTTAAATACTCACATTCTAACAATGGAAAGATGCCTCATCACTAGGGCTGAGCAATATCTGGTTTTCAACATCGCAATATACTGATATATCATGATGTCTGGAATAAGGATGGAACTACGTAGAGATGAACGCCTTCAGTCTATTGATACAAGACCTAACCTTTTCTGCTTTCTTGCTTGTGACACACTGTATTATGCAAGTATGAAGGACCCTGCTACAGCACTGGAAACCAGATACGGTAACTTTCAAGTTCCTGGAATTTGTTGAACGTATCTTAAAAAAAATAAACTGGGTACAAGTACTTATAAAAGTTGAGTTGTATCCCATATTAGTCCTATCAAGCATAGGTTGTATTGTACAGTTTATTGTTGTTTTGACCATCATGGTCATAGGATACACACACACAATACTGAGTATCAGTGAGAACCAAAATTTATTTTTACATTAAAATATACCAAAATATTAAATACATGATTAACTTACTGATATATTGATTTCAATAGGTTTACCCTGAGTAAGTTAGTAGGGTAAAACCTATTAAGTTCCTTCTTTGTTTTTTTCTACCATCGTGTTATTTATTTTGGTGTGTTAGTTCACTCATTCTCATCTTGTTTAAGAAATACTAGGCCAAAAGTGATCTGACACCTTAAAACAAAAGATTACATGTTGAGGTGGAGTTGGTGACTGAGAATGCCTAATGCTATAGCATTTGTGAAGCTAATTGAGCATGAACCTAATTATCTCTTTGACAGATGTCCATTGGAAATTTTAGGACAAAAATACAATAAATATTTTGTGGCCCACTGAATAATTTGAGGAAACTTGGTCAGCAATCTGGAGCACCATGTAAATATTGTATTTTTAAAAATGGGAGGCAGTGGAGAAAGAAGAAAAGGCATATTCTTCTAGGCACCTTTCAAATGTGTGAAGTTAAAAGTGGAAATACATATAAAAGTGACAATAAAGAGCAAAATAAAGCAGTGTCATCCTGCTGAGAACAGTGGCTTATGGTTCTTTAGATTCCTGTTGGGTCCTAACTTTTTTGAAGAGCTGTGCCACTAATGCAATATTTGTGATTCTCCATAAAGGACTAAGCAGCTCTATTTATTTCAGAACTGCATCTATGGTAACAACAGAGCCTTGACAACAACTGCAGATCTCTCTCAAGCATTTTAAAGGAGGTGAGGAAAGGATAGCTATATATTAACATTTATTTTCAGTATTTGCTGAAACCTACAGTTTCACAGAAGGGTTTTTAATGTACTACAATGAGTGAACAGAGATGTGTGTGAATTATATTGCATGGCAATCAGACTATCCTTCCATAGCATTTCATGCAAGGCCTGAGCTGCTATAATGCATTTTCTATGCTTCTTTTCTTGTGTGTGGAACAGGGCTTCTGTGCATGGAATCCATTGTTGGGATTCAAAATAGGATGAGAATTGTCCAATGATAACCTCACAGACACTACTCAGCTGCATAGTTGGTGTATTACAACAGTATTACAAGGTGGATGGCAAACATATATTCACATCTGCTGTCATAGGCCACTTACTGTGAGCATCTATCTTCAGACAGGAACCAAAGTGTTTTGGAATTTTTATGGTAATCAATGCAAGCAACTGTTAATATCCAATTCAAAGTATGCATTTATCCAAAATGCAGAGGGCATGTTCATATTTAGATGCTATATATAAGTACACTTCCATACACAGATTTCATCCCCAAGAGTAATATTTTGACTGCATCACAGTTTTCTCATATTAATTTAGTTTCTACTCAAACTAAGACTTTTGGTTGGCATTATCTGCTGCCCAGCCTTTTTTGATTGCAGTAGTTTTTGTTCTGGCTTTGATCAAACTTTCATTGCTCACAGATTAGTTGTGATCTGCCTTGAGTGCTCAGAGCCCTTTAAAATAAATATGTAATGAGTATCCACTTATTATTCTCCTTTCATAGCCCAATGTGTTTTCTCAGAAGTAAATCACCCCAAGCTCAATAGGACTTATTTACTGTTAACTTAGACAGATGCAGATTTACCAGCAAAAAGTCTCCATGAATGCAGACAAATTTCAAGTCTCTAAGAACAGCATATTTGATTACCTCATTGCTACTAAAATAAAATCACCATTAATGTAGGCTCCCCCACTGCATAAATCTCCACTTTGACTTGGGATGCAAATAATCCCTGCAAGCTAAATAAATGGTAAATAAGGAGCTAACAAGAGAATCTTACACATGTTTACTCAGATATACATTGCACAGTACTCAGTGGAACTTACTCGCTGGAAAATGTGTTTAGAACTGCAGCCAAAAACATGCATAGGATCAAGCTCTAAGACATGCCACAGCATGAACTGTGACAAGACTCATATTAGGTCTGGAGTCCACAGCTCAGAAAACTACAAGCAGCACAGAGGACAAAACTGTGGGCATCATGCCTAGATTTGGCACAAGACATCAGTTTCAGAACTTTTTTTTATTTTTAATACCAGCACTCAGGTTTGAAACATGTGCAGTAATAACATCTCTGTTAAAGTGGAGGCCATGTTTCCTCTCACCACTGAGAAATTTCAGCCTGGAGCCACACATCTAGGATTAGCATAAAAGATTTCTGAGCAAGATACTGGAACTTCCAGGCAGGCTGGGAGCTTCAACACCTTTTATTTGAAATATTAAGTGCACTGAGTGGAACATTTTATTCAACATGCAGAGAGAAGGTTGATGTTTTTAAAGTTACTTTGGAGCTATTGATTTTTTAAATATATCAATACAGTTTAAACATGAACTACATTATTAATTTTGCGGCATATTTCTAATATTAGAACATTACAGAAAATGCAGCGTGACTTGCTAAAGATACCTATAAAAATGTACTTGTTTTATGAAATCACTGCTTAAAGATTTTTTAAAGTTGTGCAGAATGCAGCCTTTGTCTTTCTTATGATTTGTTTGGGTTTCACAATTTAATCAAACCTTACGGGGTAGCATAACTAGAGGCCCCTCTCTCACATTCCTACTGGCACTATGCCCAGAGTTAACCTAATTTTCAAAACACTTTGAGAAGTGGCTTGTCAGATGTCCAAACATTAATAACCTGAAAATTAATTCCACATTCATTTTGGCAGGGAAGTGCATAAATACAAACACTTTAGATCAAGATTCATAGCATCTGAATATTGTTGGTGTGTTGCAATCTGCAATATTCAACTATTTGAAGCACTTTTTAGTAGTTTATGTCTCTCACACTTGGAGAGGAAGGTATTTACTCCAGCACACTCCAGGATAACAAAAGACTCAGCCAGTGCCTTAAGCAGTGATCCCAAGAGCAATTGTCCTGGAGGGAGCAAGCATGACATCAAGGTCAAAGTTTGAAGGCACATTATGCAACCAGCTTGCTGAAACTAAGTGGGTCTGGAAGACTGTTCTGGAAACCCATGTATGGCATTTTGACTTCCATCTTGAAAAAATTGTGGATAAAGGAAGGAAACAGAGAGATTGGGGGAGATAATATAGTGGTGGGTACTTTGTGAATGAAGGCCCAAGGAAACTGTTTTCTCTAGGAGACAGCTGGAGAAGAATGCTATGGTTATGGAGTGAAGTTTGTTTTTCTTTGTCCCTGCTAACAAGGAAAATATTTTAACTTAAGTACTATTGATTTGTAGTATTAATTTGCACTATTAAGTACTATTAATTTTTTAACTGCCCTCCACCACAAGGTTGATGGGCAGGTTATAGCAATGTACAATGCTATTTGTTAAGGTGGAACATGTCTCTATTAGAAATGTATGGAGGACATGATGGTAGGGATTTTGAGTAAAGCCTGAGCAGGTGAGGAAAAGAATAAGTGGGATTAGAGCATTAAGGACTATCCCTGCTTCTGGCTTTTCTTCCAACTCTGGAGAATTCAAGGAGTGGAGCTAACTGAGCCTACAGCTGCTGCTCTACAACATCACTTTGGCCACCATTCAAACAGGAACTTTATAAGGGAACCAACCTGGCAATTATGCCCGGTGCCAGGCCTGAGAACCAGGGATTCTGTTACTGGACTGACTACTGAGTAACAGGCTGATTGATTTGTTATCAGAATTGGTGTTGAGGTCCTCAAGCCTATCAGTGTTGGACAATTTCAAGATCCCTTTTGTGACCTCCTGAGTTCATGGTGCCAACTTATGTCTGTCTCCATGTTTAACTGTCACAATGCATGTTGCAGATGATTCTCTGGATTACATGTTTTATTCCAATCAGTGTGATGGTACCCAGATGGTAGGGAATACTGCTTTGGTAATTGAGAATATCATAACTTTAGTCTCTGGAAGGAGTGATGGATCATTGAAGATTTCCATCCCTTAAAGGTGATGGATACAAGGAATTACCAAAATGTTACCAGTCAATCTCATTAGCTGTCAAAGCTCCAGCTGGCCTCTGGAACAGGGGGTTGACTCAGGCAGTCTATATGATAGCTCTGATGAGTCTTCTCCCATGCCCTTGAATCTATAACTCTTCCTGGTATTCCAGAAAATTGAGAACATAAAGCAGAATGGACATTGGGACAAATATAAAGAAGAATGGGCTGGTATCCACTTGAAGCCCTTGTTTCTCTTAATCATTCTATCCAAAGAAACATTTTCAGATAGTAAGAGGCCTATTACAACTTGGCTTACATTCTGATCAAATTTAAGCTCCAGTGGAGTACTGTGACATACAGTACTTGGGCGGCTGTGTGTGTGTGTGTGTGTGTGTGTGTGTGTGTGTGTGTTTGTAGGGAATGGGCAATCCTCACAACTTAGCTATGTAAGACATGTCCACAGTCTCAAATTATCAATTTTGCTTCAATGAGTTTCAGTTGTTGATACCTGAGGATACAGAGTTCTTTAAAAAGCAAATCCAGCCATGTGTACACACTACTCTTGCCCATCCTGACTGAGTCAGGAAAGGCTGGCCAGATTGGTCAGAGTAGGCTGACCAGATTTGTCTCTCTTCTGTAGAAAATTGAATTTTGCCCCTTTGAAGGCAACTGTAAGACCTTTTAGGGAGGAGGGGACAGAATGACCCACATGGATCTCAATTACCTGCCAGTTTCTAATATGCTAGGAAATGTGAGGATTGGCAACACAGATTTTGAGACTTCTGAGTATTACTGATTATATTGATCCACATTATTAGGCTTTAGGACTGAAACCACTTTGATTACCTTTGCCAAGAGATGCACAAGGAAGTATGATATATCTCTTGAACCTCCTTCTGGGTCACATTATGTGATTGGAAGCACTGCTTTGTGATTATTCTTCTCCTGCATCTTACGTTGGCCTCAGAACAGGGGGCTGGGGGCTTAATACTGCATTTCATTGGGTGCTGTAAGATTCCAATTTGTCCCCTTTGTTTTGAGATATTTACATGAACTTGCTAGCATAAATTCGCTTGATGCTTAGAGCAAGAGAACATCATATAACACGGTGAAAGCTATAAACAGGTGCCTGGGGTAAATGACAGGATAGGGTAAGGGTGAATAAACAGTAGCTTAGTCTTAAGATTGAAATATTCATCAATGATCTTATCTGGGAGCTGAGGGTTCCCTAATTTGAATAGTTAGCAGTTTCAAGGAAAGAGCAAGTGTGCAGTTTGGGAATGTTTCTGGAACCTGTGTTCTGGAACCTCAACAGGTCATGGTAAGGATAGCACTTGACCAGCTGAAGCTGGTACGTCAGCAGCAAGCACTCCTGAAAAATGGTGACCTGGCTACATGCCTGATAACCTTAAGACTAGATTACTACAATATGTTCTATGTGGGGCAGCAGCTGCATCTGGAGACTGTTCAGAATCTTCAATGGGTTCAAGATGCAACAGCCTCATTATCAGGAGTTACTGAGAGCACATAAAACTTGTACCAAGAGATCTACAATGGTTCCCAAACATAATTCAAAGTTCTTTAAAGCTCAACCATAAAGCTCTAATGGCTTTGGCATTTTTAGAGAGCATCATTTCAGTATGAGCCCCATATCCATACACCAAGGGTCTCCATCTTTGTCATAGGCTAGATAGAGGATAACAAGGAACATGTCCTTTTCCTGCAGCATTTTTTTTCTGAAAGACTCACACTAGGTCAACTAGGTTTTCACCAGCCTTTTAAAAGAAAACTATTCTGTTTCAGGCCTTACTGATTAATGAGGAAACTTGAATCAAATCTACCAGTCAAGTTTTTATATTTTGCTCTGCTGTCCATTTGTAGAGTGGTTTTTTAATGCAACAATTATTAATAGTTTATATTTATTCTGTTTCATTGTGTATGTTTTATTGAATATGTTGTTCATTCCCCAAGGGCTCTGTGCAGCTATGCTGCAGGACCCACCGTAAATGTTAAAATACCATATTTACTCAAATCTAATGCTCAACGTTTTTAGCCAAATTACGTTGCAAAAATTAAGGTGCGCATTAGATTCAATAGCACATTAGATTCGAGGCAATATGGTAGTATTGCTGATAGACATGTTGGCCTATTAGAGGGGGCAGGAGGGAATCCAAAGGCATAATATTTTTATTAGGATCAGCAAATCTTTTCGGTCCTAGTAAAGATACTGTGTTACAGCTGCTACATAAAATATTTTATTATCATAATATAACAAAACCTTAACAGATTTTGCAATTGTGAGGCACATTATTAGAGGTTTTAGAAGAGTTTAAATTATATTGCACAACTAATATGCTATTTTGGGCTATCTCTTGGGTTTCTGAAAGCTATAGTGCTCCAGCTGGTTGAGAGGAAGGAGAAAGGAAGAAGCACTTGCACAAGTGCTAAAGCCTGGCCTCACAGTACAACCTAACTTTTTTCAGAGATGGAAGATTTAGAAAAGTGAAGTGCAAATACATGAACAGTGCAATCCTATACATCTCTACTCAAAAGTAAAAACCATTGAGTGGGATTTACTTCCAGGTTAAGGTGCATAATAACCCATTTAAGGCTGCAGTCTTAAAGTGCTTTCTATGTGTGATGCAGTTTGCTGCCCGAAAGTGCTAAAACAAAAAGCACCTACTTGTCAAGAAAGAAAAATAACAACAACAAAGTTATTAAATCAGCCGGACGGGCGGATGTACTTCCTGTAAGCCCAATTTCCCACCATTTCCTCTGAAAATGGTAATGTTGATACATGTTTGATGTAGATACAATATTTGGACAGCTACCGATATGATGAGAGGCTCTTCCCACCAAGCCTACTTAGCCAATATCACAAAATGAATGTATACTTTTAAATTATATTTTAATGCAGATAAACAGATGTTGCCTGTATTTAAATCACTCCACTGTAAAAACAGATTTTAAAGCCTAAAAACATTTTATGTTTGTGGCAAACCTACTTTATTTACTCTTACAAGCATTCTCTATTTTTAAAAAAACAACTTTTTAATATTCAAAGAATAACCTTTATGCAAATACTAAGCCCATTACTGGTATCAGACCATCACTTCACATCTCTAATTCATTCTGAGTGGGTGGAAGAAGAGTTTAGTCCCTGGGGCCAACAAGAATCAAGCTCTAATTAATAAAAACTTATTTGACAGATCCACTTATATTTCATGACTAACAGTGCATGATGCAAGGACAAGATTTAACTGACTATCCAAAACTTAGTGCGATAAACTGAAAACATTGTTGATCGTTATTGAGTTGATGGAATATCTGCCCCATAAGAACAGTAAATCACAATGCAGTTAGAATTACAAAGTGTAGGATCTCTTGTACATATTATCCTCTCAAAAAATAAATAAATGATGGTATGAAATTAAAAAAACACACACACAATTTTTTCTTTACATTCATTTAATACATTAGGACCTTGGATCTTAAAAACACTTATTACAAAGCAAGTGATTTGAGTAGAACTTATTCCTAAGAATATTTTAAGTCAGAGTATTAACTACAGCATCTTTTTAGATAGATTTTCTTTGTTTACAGACAAAAGGCAGTAAGGATCAATTCATTCATTTTGTCTTCAGTGCGACTGAAAAAGTGACATAGGAACCACTCCCTACAGCAGGGAGAGCTAACCTGTGGTCTTCCAGATGCTGCTGGACAACAACTCCCATCATCCCTGACCACTGGCCATGAGGAGGCCTCCTTCCCTACAGAAGACTATTTGTGTCAAGTTGCTCTTTCACAGTGGTAGTAGTTTTAAATAAGATGAAACAAAGTTGCAACATAAGCAACACCACACCGCTCCATTTCAGCAGCCACTATTCTACAAATGCAACATATGCAGAGATTGAAAGTTGATTAATTCCATATTATTAATCTGGCCCTGTAACGTGCTTACTCTGATGCATAATATGCAACATCCTACTGAATGCATGAGTTACTTAGGACTTCAACCAAAATTCAAACTGCAGGTGGGTCAAACACCATGCACAAATATTGCTATTCTTGCAATTAGAGAAGTTTGTGTCCATTTTTTGCTACAGTGCATAATAATGTGTGACTTTCTTTGATGACTAGCATATCACAAATTGTTGTGAAACTCCCTTCAGTTTCACAACCGGTTTGTCATGTGGACGAGTGGGGGGTAAGGGGAACCTACTGCATGATTAAAAATACATTCAGAGCCCCATTGGGATAATGGAATCAGTTTCATAATTCTCTGGACATAAATGTGTTTTAATTCCAAAGGAGTAATATTTCATTTTCTAATTCTTCAGTTCCTTCAAAAGATGTATTTTCAAGAATCTGAGTAATATGAAAGTACAAAACAGTAAAAAACTTTAACATGGATCTTTAAAAATACTGATAAATACAAATTTGTTTTCACAAAATGAGATAGGATTAGAATCCATGATTGAGAAATTCATTGAAAAATGCCTAAATGAGCAGAATGGCATTTCTTAAAATGAGTAAAATATTTGCACAGGAAAAACTGTCAAGGAAGTATGAAACTATTATTAAATTTGAAAGCGTAACTAGGAAATTATTGGAATAGATAGTTTAGCTTGGATCTGAAAGACCTTGCCATGTGACTGAAATGCATAGGGGCATGCCAATCCCACCCCACCCCCCAGCTATACTCCCCACCCATTTCCCTCCACTGCCCAAAAGATTGCTCTGTAGTGTTCCCCCTTCCTTGGCAGAGTTTCCAGCAGACACGGGGATTGTAGATGTGGAAGATGTGGGTTGATATACAACCACTCTCACTGTGTGAGTAGAAGACCCATTCCCTCACACAGGAATCTAAAACCAATCATGTGAGATAGCAATTATTTTTGCCAAGTGAAAATTGGGAGAAATCTAGCAAAAAAATGAGGAACTGTTACCCATGAACTAGTTTTAGATTCTACTGAAGAATATATAAGCAAACAATGAAATAGTGTTGTCAATAGCTGTGAACAAGATGAACTTGCTGCGGCTGAAAGAGCTTTGAGTACCCTGTAGAAAGCTGGTAAATTTCAGCTACAGTATGTTTTGAGAGGACTAATACATGCTGATATGTAAACTTACTTACCTCACCACTAACCACTTAAAATCGTGTCCCTTACAGTCTGTTTCAATACATTCAATGTGAATCTGGAAAATGAAAGATCACAAAAAAAGAATCTAAAATTTCCTCTTAACATTTATTTATATATACAAATAATCTTAGTTCCTGATTCAGGAAGCTGCTTTGTGTGGCTGGAGCAGGTCCAGTTTTCCTGTTTCCACTAAATACATGGAGAAGATAAAACTAATTTAAAGGGACCCTGATTAACTTAACATAGTACTCAAGTACAAGATTTGCACAATGTAACATTTATCACCCAGCTAAAGAATTAGAATATGATATTCCATTAACTGTACGGAATAGAATAGTACCATCATCTTTATTACGGCCAAAGACCAGCATAGGTTAAAATAGGAACACACAGTAATTTAGGAAATAAAATGGGTAAAATGAGTGACTCAAAGAAGGGGGGATGCATTGAGGGAGGCTTAAAATCAGCTAGAGAATTAAGAGCAAGAAGTTGCAAAAGTAACTATAGGAGGGTGCAAGAGAGGGCACAGGTCTTGAGTTTAGGTCTGGTACATGACCCAAACCATTCTTCGGTGAATGTCCATCTTAGCAGTGCAAAACCTGGCAGCTGAGTACCGGTATGTTACACCTGGGTTTGCATCTTGAAGTAGCAAGGAGGTATAGCATTGCTCTGTCTTTGCAGAGAATTGGTGCAGAATTTGCAGGATGAACCTGACACATCTGCATTTCCCCTCCTCCTGCCGTACCTTCCTAAAAGGGCCTTCCTGGATAGCTGAGGGGAAGGCCTGATCTCGGCCAAAGTGAAGGCCCTTTGCTGTTTTGGTATTTCTAGGTTGGTTATATATGGCATTTGGCAATTGAAGTATTTTTTGGTTTAGTATTATAGCTACTTAAGTTCTGAGCCTGCTATGCTGTTCCGATTTCAAATTCAATCTAAAAGATATTAAAGTTCTCCACTATACAAACACTTATGCATAGAGACTTTGCTATCAGAACCATAGCAAGAATTCATAATTTAAATTCACACACTTCTAATGAGAGGTTTAGAAGAGAAAACCCAACATTTTCTCTTCTTTTCATCACCAGTTTATATTTCAATTAGAAATATTTCCCCAAATGGTAATTTCAGAAAACTCTACATAATGATGTTTAGTTTTGCAGAGAAATACACATAAGGCAGGAATGAATAAGAACATATACCATTTCTTTTTTAAATAATGCAGAGAAGACTACTTCTCTCCCCCCCTTCCCAGGGGCTGCTTTCTGTCAAACATCTCCTTTAATATACAGAACGTATACTGGATGTAAACTTAAGTTTAAAAGCAGTTTAATATATAGAATTAAGATGGGGTCATCTGAGGATAATTGCTGGTTAGTTTCTAGTGACTGCTGTACTATTATTTAGTTTGCCTTAATCTTTGTCCAAATATACAGTGCACCAACTATTGTGTATAAAGAATTGCTCATCTTAAATTTTTATGTACTTTTAAGTCTCATATACACAAATGACTGTTATAAGATCACTCCTATGTTATAACTCTTGTTCACAATGTTTATGTAACCATACACTCGGTTATGTAAATATTACCTCACTGATTGCTGCACATATAACTATTCCAGTCATTCAATGGCTGCACTGTAGTAAGAATGCAAAGGTTCCCATCTTATTTTACCCTATTGACTCTAAGCTCTCTTTATCTTCTTTCTACCTTAGAAGCTCAGGTAGAAGAGAGAAGAGTGTATTCTATGCCTAATGAGCAAAGGTGCCTCCAGCAAGGTAGTACTGAGAAATTATACAATACACTGGATGCCCCAACAAACCAGGCAGATAGAACTGCCTCCTTGTGTGCAGGGGTTCCAAGATAAGAAGAATAAGGATGGCACATCCCATATCACTTCTACACTTAAGGCCACATAGATCAGGATCAACTCCTAGCTTAAAAGGAAACTCCAATTCTCACTTTTGTTACAAAACAAAAATGATCACAATCATTACTAGAGGTCATAGGAGACTGAGCACCCAAGTTTTAGTCATGTTTGCTCCTGGTGTTGGAGCATATTCCCAACATAAATTATACTTGCTTCTCCATATTAGCCAAAATATATAGAATCAAAGAGGCACCAAATAAATCTTAATTAAAATACAAGCATTTAAAAAGCATACCATGAAGCATAGAACTGCGTTACAGCAATGCTTTTCAAAATAGCAACTGTATTCAAATAAGAGTTAGGAAATGTTTTGCTCTGAAAAAAGCAATGGGAAGGGAATATATTTATCCTTTACATAAATAATAAAGAATATATCCACAATTGTTCACAATGATGCTGTAATATGACTGCTAAGAAAAACACATCCCTCGTGCATAAGTAGTTTCAGGATGGAACATATTTAATATTGTAAAACAAAAATACAAATTTTCATGATAAGCTGAATTTTGAAAATATTCAGAAATACTCAGAGTTAAGGGAGTTTCTTAAAGGTGAACTATTGAAGGTACAAATGTAAAGGTAGCCTTTTCAACTGTTTTGATTGTAGAGCAAGCACCTTCCAAGTATAATCACAGTATGTGATAAACCACATATGACATATCCCAAAAGGCAAACATTAATTACAAAAAAGTAAAAAAAGTTGTATCCCACAAAGGTATGTCTTGGCTCCACTGCAGTTCAACAACTCCTTAAATAATTTGAAAACCTGAGTGAGAAACACACTCAGTCAGTTTGCAAATCATATGAGGATCCGCAAGCAGCATAAAGAAAAAATGTTATCCTTACGTAGGGTGGTATTCAACTACCGTATTTTTCGCCCTATAGGACGCACTTTTCCCCCTCCAAAAATGAAGGGGAAATCTGGGTGCATCCCATGGGGCGAATGCAGGCTTTCGCTGAAGCTTGGAGAGCGAGAGGGGTCGGTGCGCACCGACCGCTCTCGCTCTCCAGGCTTCAGGAAGACATCCGCAGCCTAGGCAGCCCTGCGGGAACTTTTTATTATTCATTTTATTGCAGTGATTTTACAGTTATAGTAACCCTAACTGGTATAATAAAAGTTTCAGAGAAAAAAGTAATAAAGCTAGTCCCTCCCGCTGCAGCGATGTCCCTGTTATTTTGTGGACTTTCCCTTAAAGGCTGTGTATCTCCCTCTTAATCAGTGAAATAGAATAAATCCCCCACCTCTCACAAATGAAAAATGAAAAAGATATTTTGATAACGTAAGTGAAAGTTATAAAGCTCAGTTTAAGACAAGAGGGAAAAGCAATACTGTCAGCAGCAGGCCATCTCTACCTCGCCCCAATCTATATTCCATCAGTGCTTGAGGGATTGTGTCTTGAGGGATGCAGACATTTAGATTCGGCTCCCCACCTTTTCATAGAATCATAGACTGGCAGAGTTGGAAGATACTCCCAAGGGTCATGTAGTCCAACCCCCTGCAGTGTAGGAATCTTTTTGGCCAGCATGCGGCTTAAGCCCACAACCTCAAGATTAAGAGTATCACACTCTACCAAATGAGGTATCCACAGTCTCAGTGGTCAGTCATATCCCTGCTAATCTGAGTAGACATGGATACATACAGCTCTGGCTGTTAGCACCCACTGCTACACATGCAAACAGCTAGATCAGGGCCAAATCAGGTGAATAAAGTGGTAGAGCTACTTTCCTCAGTAAAGAGCACAGGCAAATTGTTGGGGAAATTAAGAGAACAAAAACACAGGGCCCCAGAGAATTCAACAGAAAGCACATAGTTCCCTTCATACTGATTGCAGCGATTTTCTTCCCCTTGCAACTCCATGTAAAATGGCAAAACTTCCACTGACACAAAAATGTTCATTTAAAATTCTCAAGTATTAGGGTTAATATTGTTACTGAAAAGCATAGCTACTTGCATATTTTCCATACACTAGATATAGACTTTTTCAAGCAATGTGAACTGAAATATTTCAAGATTCCCTAGTCCCAATGGAAAATTCTCATCTTTTGAAGGGACAGGCTCACAAGCCATTCACTAGACAAATAATGAATATATTTGTCCTGTTGTATAAAAAGTACTTTTTGAATAATAAAAGTACACCATAAATTTATTTTACTTTACTTGTTACATTTTATCCTGTCCCATCTCTGATGTTTGGAGGCGATGTACACTGTGCTAGCTCTCTCTGTATGATCCTCACCTTGCAAGTGTGTGGCTGGGAACTTGAACCCTGGTCATTCTAACTACTAAACCAGAAACAGCCAACACAATGACCTCCACATGATGTTGGACTACAACTCCCATCATCCTTGCCATTGGCTATGCTAGCTGGAGCTGACAGGATTTGGAGTACAGTGGTACCTCAGGTTAAGAACTTAATTCGTTCTGGAGGTCTGTTCTTAACCTGAAACTGTTCTTAACCTGAAGCACCACTTTAGCTAATGGGGCCTCCTGCTGCTGCGCCGCTGCTGCACGATTTCTGTTCTCATCCTGAAGCAAAGTTCTTAACCCGAGGTAATATTTCTGGGTTAGTGGAGTCTGTAACCTGAAGCGTATGTAACCTGAAGCATTTGTAACCCGAGGTACCACTGTATATCTAACAAAATGTGGAAGGCTCCGTGTTGACTATCCCTGCACTACATTGTGCTGGAGGCAGTTTGCTTCCAAATAGTGTACTGTACTGTGCTTGAAACCACAGGAATTGAGAGTAATGTTGCGCTCAGGTCCTGTTTACGGTTTTCCCATAGGCATGTGGTTGGCTACTGCGAGAATAGGATGCTGGACCAGAACAGGTAATTGGCCTGTCCCAGCAAAGCTCTTCTTATGTGCCATGGTCTATTATGATTATGATACTCTGCATGTGTGTGTTTTAAAACTCTGCTACCATTCCTGAAGGATGTAAGGAATACTAGAAGTTGCCTTATTCTGAGACAAACCACTGGCCCATCTAGCTCAGAAGTGTCTACCCTGACTGGCAATGATTCTCAGGCAAGAGACTTCCCCACCAAAAAGAGCCAACTCCTGGGGGCCAAGGTCCCTTCACCATCCCCAGTCAAGATATTTGAGGGTGCTAGCACCCCCCCCCAGGTGATGGGCAAACGTTGTGGGTGCACCCCATCTATTATGCTGGGCAGTGCTTACCCTGCCCCCCCCCCAAAAAATTTTGTTATTCAGGCTGGCAGACCTGTTCCCAACCCGATCTGGAGATGCTGGCCAAAGAGGATGCAGTACTACTGCGTTACGACCCTTCCCCTTGAGTTTCCAGGTACAGCAGGTACGTCACTGTCGGCCCTAAAACCACCGACGCCCATGATCAGTCCTGCTGACTTTGGGAAGGGCGCCATCCTACCTAGTGGTTCCACCTCTTCCCCTCCCCGCACCTTGTCATAGTACCAAAGAACCCGAAAATTAAGAGCCTGCGGCGCGCGTGCTGGCACACACATACACACGTTAAGCCTAACCCGCGCTGACCCGACCCCGGCGGCAATTTTGCAGGCTCCAGAAATGCAGCCACTTCTGGGGAGGGTCCCCGCGGAGTTCGCAGCCTCCTGGAAGCCCCGCCCCCTCCGGACCCCGAGGTCACAATCTGCAGGCGCTCGCGCAAACAACCAAGACCGCGGAACGGCTGTGTGTGTGTGTGTGTCGCGTGCGCGCGCGCGCTCGGTGGAGAAACGTTGCCCCCTTCTCCACCCCCCCCCCGCACAACCGCGACCCTTCGCCTCAAGCCTGCGCTGCCACCGCCGTCGCGGGGGGGTGGGGTGGGGAGAACGGAAAAGATGGGAAAGAGGGGGAAAATAATTTCTCTCAGATATACAGAGTTACACACATTACGCCCTCTCCTCCCCTTCGTCAGCTGAACCCCGCCGCGAACCCGAAGTCCGCCCCTCACTCACCCTCTCTGGACGCTGCAGCCGCGGACATGTCCTCTCGCGAGCTTTGGCGGCGAGAGTTTACAAAAGTCGAGGGAGAGGAGGAGGAGGAAGAGGGGTGAGAGGGGACAGCACCGTGCGCGAGAGAGCCGGGGGGGGGGTGCGTTGGTGGGCGTGGCGGAGAGACCCAGCGCGCTCGGCTGATTGGGCGTCGCTTCAGCGCCGAAGCGCCAGGCGGGCAAAGGTGTTTGCGGAGGGGAAGGCACGCGACGCTCCCTCGCGCTAAGACCGTTGGCTTCCCTCGGGGAGAGGGGGGTGGGGAGAGAGCTGCCCTTGGCGCCACCTCTTCCATCCGGGTGTTTTCCCACCTTTTTTCACCCCCCCCCCCACCTTTTCCACCTCCTGCTTCTTTTGTAACTTTCTGAGGCGAGTTGGCACAAGTTGCGCGAAGTTGCCAGTAATGGCAGCCGGAGCCACCTCACACTTGGGAAGCTTCTTTAAAGCGTTTCCCTCCTTCACGAAACAAAAATGCGTATAAACGAAATGTTTAGGAGCGCGCGAGGAAAGGCTTGCGGCACCTTAAAAGGCACCAGCTGCAGCCCCTAACCCCGTTTACCTGGGAGAGAGCAGCATTGAATTTAATAGGATGTACAATAAAAGAAGGAAATGTAACGAACAAACAAACAACGGTTCCCAGCCATTACCTCATAACTTTCTCATAAGACTACACAGTGAATTCGATGTTAAAAGGGGAAACTTTTTATTTCATATTTCTTAACTAGATTGTTATTTTAACTTCATAATAAAAGTTTTGAAAACTTAAAAAAAAAACAGAATTTCCTTTTCACCAGACCTGATTAGGATTGTGCTTTAAGAGATTTATTTGGCTGTGCAGCCAACAGTCCTACCAGGAGCAGACCCACTGAAATTAATGGGCTGTGTCCATTAATTTCAATGGGTCTCCTCCAAGTAGGGCTGGCATTGAATCTCTCCTGTTGCGGCAGATGCTCTGGTGGCCTCAGGACCTTGCTTCAGGGCACAAAAATAGATGCCGCAAATCTTTCAAAAGTGCTACAAAGCTGCACGTGCTCAGGGTCACATACTGCAAATTAGTTGCCTCCTCTTTCCCCTTCCTGTTTTAATCCACAGTCAGTGCAGTTAAAGGTGAAATTTTCCTCCAGCCTTCATATTTTCATAAATCTATGTGGTTAGCACACTTTCAAGCAGCAAAATTTTCCTATTGTTAACCATCACCGAGACAGGAAATGCTGTGCCTAATGAATTCCTTCCTGTCACACAGATGTTACAAAGGTGTTGGAGGCCTTGCCAGAAATCAAAAGCAGTGGCTGTCTTATCTGTAATCGCGATTGTACAAAACTAAGGGTTGTTTGATTGTTAATTTTTAAAAGCATAGTGGTCAAGGGTCTGCTATTATTTACTTACATTTATATCCTGTATTTCTTTTGTCATGGAATCCAAAGGAGTGTGTTGTAAATGTTGGGCACTTTATTTTTAAAATAGCCATTTCACTTGGCTACAAATACATATATGAATTTGAGTTGGTTATTTGCTTAGCTCCAATACCCAGCCTATATCCTCCATTTCTCACCTTGTCACAAAATTTGGATGCCCCACCCCCACTCTTTGCAATATTCCAGGCAGTTCCAGGCACTAACACAGGGTCTATGATCTTTTGGAAAATTTAACGCATGGCAGAAACAGTTGTAGCTTTAATAAATATTATTTATTCACATATTTACACCTACAGTCCACGTGGAGAGAGTCCAGATCTTACATGTTCATTTCAAGAGGAGTTTGTTCCCCACAGCAGTTCAGCACTGGAGTCAAAGGCATCTCTCCCAGCCAGTCTGCGCAAGATAAATCGCTCCCTTTTTCTCCCCCTTGTTCCCAGCACACCTTGCTAAAGACACTCTTTTCCTGTTTCTTCACACTCAGTTACTCTGGCAGTCTGCCCAGGCCCAAGATTGCTCTCAGGTGGGCCATCAACGCCTTTTGTCATGTTAATGCCTCTATCCCAGGTGGAAAGAAAGTTTAGCCTGTATTTTGCCCACTTGCCTGCAATCTTCCCTTCAGTACTCCAAATAATCAAAATCCTACCATTTTTAAATTTTTATGGTTTAAGGGCGGGTTCCCCCCTCTATAACAGTATTTACTACATTTTAAACACCTGCCCACTCCTACACAGAGTTGGGGTTCTTCCCCTTTGATTCTTTTTTTTTTTTTTTAGGTTGGTTAGGCTAAGAGATTGTGAACTTCTTTTGGTTACTAACAATGAAACTCCATCCTTGTTTGTTAAGAGGTAAATCCTATTGAGATGGACACAATAATAGTGGATGTATTCTGCTTTAGGTTTTTCTACAGTGTTTCCCCAGTGCTACCACATTATTATTATCTGGAGGGACAGCAGCATAGCACAAGCAAGTCTAAAAATAAAGTCTGTGATATGGAATATGCAGTGATTGGAAATGAAATAGAGTGACCACCCCAAATGTTTACAAGCTCAAACAATATTGAAAGTGGGGTTGTGTGTTACTTCCCCAAAAGCATGATGAGCACAAATCACAATAAATACACAATAAAAAGGACGTCTGGAAGGGATCTTAGCTACTAGGCTACAAAGCATTTTGTTACAGATCCCCACTTGTACATCTGTTTTAGACCAAAGAACCCCCAAAGTGGTGTGTTCCTGATGGAAAATGCAGTTGAATTTAGCATTAGTTATGCTGACAAACTATGTGCAAGAGCTTGAAGAAAATGTCCAGAGGAAAGCAGCCAGATTAGTTTAGCATTTCTGTAAACAAAAGTATTACCATTGAGTCTCCTTTAAGTCCTTAACAATTGTGTTTTTCCAAAAATAATCATAAGAAAATAACCTGACTTTATTGCAGAACTAAACGGGCTTCTCAAAAGAAAGTATGGAGCCAGTTTTCAGTTTCCAAAACCAAAATCAAGATAAAAGGTGTATTATTAGATCTCAGAAAAAGAAACCATACATATGGAATGGGGAAATGTTCCATGAGTGTTTTACCCTGGAGTATATCTAATTAGGCAATCCCATTTTCTAATCCTTGCCAAAGATGGTGTAGCATCCTGGTCCTTTTGTTTCTTCTTATTCACAAATACTACCCAAAAAAAGTTGGGTGGGAGGAGATGCATACGTTTAAAGCACATATAGAAAAGCACTAGATAAAAGTGTGGCACTGATAATACTACTTAATAGATGTCCTGTGTTTCTGGTTGCTGGGCAGCTGACTTGAGAGTCCAGGAGGTTTTAAGTGCTCCTGATCCTGAATATATTATTTTCTATATAAATTCTCCCTGCACTGAAGAAGTTTATAGGAGATTTTAAATGTAAGCAGAAACATTGGAACTTGCACCCAGTTTCATAATGGGCTGGGCTAGATTGGAACCTCATTGTCACAGTGACCATGTAAACATACACTACCCTCAAATCCAGAGATACAACTGCCAGTTTTTGGATCAATACAAGTTTGGTAGCTCTCTCAGGGTCCAATGGTGGGTAAGCAGGCAAGATTCACTTCCCACTTGCATAATTTATATTGAAAGCTCCTTGGGGACAGAGAGATCTTTTTTATTTTTGTTTACAGAAGTCTGTTAAACTCTGTAAATGTGTGTTGATGGTGCTGAATAAGAATAATAAATGAGGAGCTGGATATTGCACCTCAGAGTAGGAAGCATGGGTACATGGAAGCAAAGACATCACTTTGGACATTCTGCAAAAGAGCAGGAATCCATCCAGATCAGGCGAGAGAGACTGGCTAGGTTAGCGCTGTCTTTGGGCATCCCAATGGGGCCAGAATCTACTCTCAATTTTTTTATATACAAATGGTCTGTTTTCCCTTCATGTCTGGGGGTGGGTGGTCAACACTTTGAGCAGTCTTTCAAGTTCCATGATTTGTAAGCAGCAATGAGCTCAGTTGCAGCCACACTGGAACTGAAGTTGATGCAACAAGGACCAACTAGCAAGAACTTGAAAGGGTATCTGCCTGCAGGCAAGTTCAAAAAGTCAATGAGCAAGTTCAGAACCTCCAGCCTGCTTCACAATTGGTCACACCAGCTCAGAACCTCATTGTCATAGCAACCATGAAAAGATTACATGATCATAGTGACCATGGAAAGTTTTCCTGGGTTCTAGAGCTGCAATTACCACTTTCTGAATCAATTACAAAATTATTGTTACAAAAGCCCAGTGCCAGTCCCTCTCTCTGCCAAGCCATGGCAAGACCACATGGGATCTCAGACGCTCACACAGGGTCTGTGTCCCTTTGGAGAACAGAAGACACAATGGAGGCTGTCATGCTTTAAGAAATAGGATTTATTCATCTATTTACACCCTCAGTCTGCATGGAGAGAGTCCAAATCTTACAGCATGGCCCAAAGCATTAATCAAAACCCTGGCAGTTACTAATTTATAGGCTTTACTCCAAATCTCTAACAATATGTATGCTAGCTCTCACATGGTCCACTGATGGTTAATTAGGCAAGTGTCCTGAACCCCTAGCCTACCTGGAAGCAAGTCAGTATGTCAAGTCCCAAGTCCAGGGTTAATCCACATGTCCAAACCGAAGCAGTCCAACAGAGATCCTGAAGCATCAAAGCCAAGATCTATCAACATGCTGCCTTTTTAATACTTTGCATGCTGATTGCAGCATCTGGGCTTGATGAGGCATGTGGCCCTCACCTGTTCCAAGCCTACTCCAGCTGAGGAATCACACACTTTCTCCCAGAGCTAGCAAGCCCCACCTGGCCAGCTAGGGAGCTGGGCTGTGGGCTATTGCCTGCCTTAGTCTCCTGGAGCACCACTCCTGCTGCACCCTATGCCTTAGAGCCTGCTGTGTTCATGGGGACAGGGGCCCCTCTGGCTCTGGTGATGGGTCCTGTGGCTCTGGGTCCTGTGCACTGGCCCCCATCCCCTCGTCATCCTCCATCACCTTGTGAGTACTTCCTACTACACCAACATCTCCTTCCCCATCCCCAGCTTACCCCAGTGTGTCCCAGTCCCAGCTACACCTCTCGCTAGGATCCTCTTCCTCCTTCCTGTTGTCCTGCCAGTTCATGACAGCAAGGTTGCCACCTGGAGTAGACAAGACATTGGGGACCAATATTAGTGGTCAGGGAAAGCCTGTGTCTCCTGTTTATTTAAAGTGTTTAATCATGTGCTTCAGCTGAAAACATTTCCCAGAGTGGCTTGCAAATGTAACCGATCAGCAGTCACCGACCTCACACTTACAATTCAAAAGACACAGCACGAAAGGAAAAGAGATTGGGATGGAGGAAGAAACAACAAAAGCAAACTCTTCACTGTTTCTAATTACTCCAGAAGTAACCCTCCAGATGTTGGACTATAGCCCCTGCATGGCCAATGGTCATGGTATGATGGGAGTTGTAGTCCAGCAACATTTGGAGGGCACAACATTAGATATCTCAAAATAAATAGACATCAGTCAGGGCTGGATATTTGCTTCAAACACAGCTTTAGAGATTCCACAAATAACAAGAGGGAGAGGCAACAAAGTATTGCTGTGTGGAGTGCTGCTATTTAGAATCCCATCCATTCCACCAACAACAACCACTAATTTTCTACACAAAATAATCAGCATTCTGTGTCCACTGAGCAAACTCAATCTTCATCATACTGTTTTGGTGTACCTCCCACTCCTATTTTTTAATATTTCTGAAAGTCTTGGAGTTCCACCAACCCTACTGATACCTCCGCTCACATGTATGTGTGTGGTACTCTTGGCTACACAAGCAGCAGCGCTCACAGCCGCTCACAACATTGTGGCGCTCACAACATTGGAAATAGAAGGAATGATATCAAAATAAAAATGTTCTCCGGTTATAGGGATGGGGGAGAAATTCTATTCAGTTCACATCTGAAGGCAAACTTGTCTAATTCTGCACTTCTAATTCTGAAATGATATGCAAACAGAGACAAAACTGTCATTTGAAATTTTGCAACGCGGTTCTCCAGCCAAATAATATGTATGAAAACGCACATGCTAGGGTAAAATGTGCATATAAAGGCACACATTAGCAACAATAACATACAAAAATGCATATTAGGTTGAAATGCTTTGCAAAAAATGTGTATATTAGACAAAATCACATATAAAAATGTGTACAGTATATAGTAGGATACATTCACACAAAAAGGCTGAAGAATTTTAATGGGAACTTGAAAACAAAAATTGCAAACTGGTATGGAAACATGGGCATAACCAGAATTTTTGTTAGGGGGGCAGGCCTTTTGTTGGGGGGGAGAACCTCAGGTTGCTATGTATTTTAATTGATTTTTATTGATTATGAGGGACAGCTGCCCCCCCCCCCGGCTACACCCATGTATGGATCTGAACACAGGACTGGAAAAATGAGAAACTGAAGAAACCAAAATGCATGAGATTCTTCCATGCCAACTGATTAATGTTAGGAGGTGCTCCAAATAAATCTAAATCAATCAATAAATACTTGTAAAAGAAAGTATAGAGAGTGATATCCAATGATGTGTGACTGGATATCCCTTCTCTCTTCTATCCTCTGCAGCCCCCAAAATTGTTCTGCAGGGTCCCCACCCCTGCCTTTGCAGCAGATCTGGTCAGCATGTGGGGGGCTGCAGGGAAGAGTAATCCCATTGGAGTACCAGAAATCCATGCAGAACTGAGTATCACTCAGGGTCACTAGAACATGATAATAATGGAAATACATTTTATAACAGCCAGGATACCAGGGGAAAAGAAGTTCAAATACTTTGAGGTTTAGTTTACTTTAACTACAACTCTGGTGCCAAACTTTTTTTTTTTAATGAACAGCTTTTATATCTTCTTTCTCAGCTGAATTGAAAGGCTTTGCATGGAGGCTTTAGCAAAACGAAGAGAACACTCAGTCCTAGCAACAAAATGAAAAACAGAACAAGCATCCTAAGAGAAAACTAAGCCCAGTTTACCCCTCGGATATACAGCTCTAACATTTTTTTAGCTGTCACTCCTCTAGTGGTGCTATAGTACTCCCCCCCCCCTTGTGTATTTTTTTTTTAGTGTGGCATCTTATCCAGAGTGCATTCAATCCAGTTTGCTGTCTAGATGAACTTGGACTGCAGTTGTTTTCATAGTGACCAATCAGGATGTTGGTAACTGGCCCGGTCCGGATTTCACTGTTAGACACGACAGGTTGACATTGTTCAGAAGAGATGAGTTATGAAGCTTTTATCACATCTTTTTAGCTTGCCATCTGCTATTAATAGCAGAGATGTTTTCCCTGTTCTAACTCCACAAAGATTATAAAGTAACCACTCACATGGGAGGCATTTTTCAATCTATTTAATATATGAACAGAAAGTGTTATTGGCACATTTTTTTGACCAGCTCAAGATAGTTAGAAGGAGGAACACAAGTGATTGCAGCAACTGGCCATCAGCAGTCTCTGAATATAAAATAATCTCATCTAATACACTGGACTATAGGCAGTCCTATAAGTATTTAAATTCAGTGTGGGGCTGCAAGTCTGCTTCTAGTTAGAGTAAGGCTAAGTTACACAGTCACTGCATCAGAGCTCCCAGTTGGACATACTTGCAAGTACATAGGAACACCAGAAGCAATCTTCTACAAAGTCAGACCATTAGTCCATCTAACTCAATCTTGTCTACACTGACTGGCAGCAGCTCTCCAGGGTTTCAAGCAGGGAGTCTTTCCCAGCCCTATAGGGAGATGCTGAGAACTGCACCTGGGACCTTCTGGATTCAAAGCAGATACTCTACCACTGAGTGATGACCTTTCCCTAAAATAGTTGTGTAGTGGACAAGTCCAGTGTTAGCACAAGGCATGTTCAGGCAGGTGCTGGGCACCTGCTATCCCCCTCACACATGAAGAGATACTGGCACTATGGGGCTGAGCAGCTTCTGACTGCCATCTTGAATTTGTCCCCAATACCCCAGAAATAGGGACGTCCTAAGTAAAAGCACAATGGGCATTTTGCATTGTATTACATCCCCATGGCAGCCATTTTGTGACTGGTACCCATTCTTAAAATTCCCAAAGGCCCCAACAGGCCCCCCAAGAGTGGTGACCCTTTACCCAGCTGAATGCATTGCACTTCACAGGCCAGCCACATGCATAACTGCATTTTTTAAAAAAGTATTTGTACTCCTTTTCTTTCACAGGATTTGCTCTTGAGAAATGTCACTGGGGAAGCTGCCTTAAATCAACAACAGTTCTTACACACCAGCAGGCGTGACTTCTCTGCGCTAGTAATATGAGACTTTGCCTGTATCTATGAAAATGACGCCTGGAAACGTAAGCTAAGAACAACTCCTGCTTTATATATAGAAACTGTTTTATTTGCAGACCAGACCCAGAATAAATAGTGAGGTAATTTTTAAGAGGAACCCAGAGCTGTAGTCTGTTAATGTTAACCAAACAATGGAACACAGTTTTGCCTCTTGATTTCTGGAAGACATTCATTATCGGAAGACTAGTAGCCTCTTGTTGAAGGCAGCGCCTTTTGCATTTATAGTATGAGTCACAATACTTTCTCTTTGAGGTTCTTCCAGAACACTTTCTGCATCCTGATCCTATGCAGTGGGAAGGAAGCCCCACTGAGTCCAACAGGGCTTACTCAAAAGAAAGTGTTCTTAAGCGGGACCTGCAAGAACATGTTGCAGCATGAGGTTCCTGTTCAGGAGTTTGAGAGAAGCTAACCATGTCCTTTTACAGGAAACTCCATTCCATTTCCCCTCCTCAATTAATTTTGAAACAAACAAACAAACATACATAAGGGGGAGAAACAAACAAACAAACAAACAAACAAACAAACAAACAAACAAACAGAAAAAGAGCTCTTCTGGATCTCACCAAAGGTGAGGATAACTTGGGGAATGGGAAGACTTTGAGAATCTCTGTGGTATGTATTAAAAAGAGGAGGCCTATAGAATAATGCAGCTGCTGTGCAAACCATACCAATAGCATAGCGGTCAACTTTTCCCTTTTCTTGTGAGGAATCCTATTCGGAATAAGGGAATTTCCCTTAAAAAAAGGAAAAAGTTGACAGCTATGCAAAAGTAATGTTTGGAATCCTACAGCACATTGTGTGTGTGTCATTATTCAGACCATCTATTATGCAAGTTGAAGTGGATCATTCTTTTCCATTGAAAAGCTGATCTTGTGCTTAAACGTTCTTCTCTTCAGACCTGTGGATTTGCAGATGCAGGTCCCTATAGTAGGATGCTTCCTCCCCTGCTCTCCTTTTTTCCCCTTTGGCCTTTGGGATGTGCCAACTCCTATTATTAGGCTTTGTTGGCCCTGCCCATTTGTCATGGTTCTACACCAGCTGAAGCGGGAGAAAAGGGGAGGGCAATAAATAAGCAGCCCCCATTTGAACAGGGCTAGTGTATCACTGCTTCCAAGTGCTGTCCTCCTGCCTTCATTCAGTGAACAGAGGGTAGGTACATCTTCAAGATGCTGTGTTGTTCCTAACTATTAAGAAGAAACAAGGACTGTGTTATGAGTTAGATTAATGGTTTCAGATTTGTTTTTAGTGTGCTATTGCAATATTTAGCAAGGCTCTGTGGGCTGGTGGGAGCACGACACACACTCAGTGGGAGCTTTAAATAGAAGGGGACGACTAGGATTCTGAACAATCCTCCTACTAGAGAGTCAAATTTAACAGGGGCTAGCCTTGAGATCTTTGTATTACAAGGACCATGATCTGGTTAAAGCAGGGGTGGGGAAGCTGTGCTTCCCCAGCTGCTGTTAGACTGCATCTCCCTCATCCCTGAACAAGCTGGCTGGGGCTGATGGGAGCTGGGAGTCCAACTGCATATCTGGGAGTCCACTAGCATGTCTGACTTTTGAGATCTTGGTGGAGGAATGAATCCCTAGGAGTTCTAGTTGATTCTGCATGCATTAGTGTACACACAGACAAATGGTTCTAAAGGGCAAGAAGTGTTCTCAGTGGTCAAACCCTAGTCATAGAAGTCTTTGCCCTCATAAAGTTTGACGGATCCCATTACTTTATGTGCCGTAAAGGGACACCTGACCATTAGGTCCAGTTGTGACCGACTCTGGGGTTGCGGCGCTCATCTCGCTTTATTGGCCGAAGGAGCCGGTGTACAGTTTCCGGGTCATGTGGCCAGCATGACTAAGCCGCTTCTGGCAAACCAGAGCAGCGCACAGAAACGCCGTTTACCTTCCCGTTGGAGCGGTACCTATTTATCTACTTGCACTCTGACGTGCTTTCGAAGTGCTAGGTTGACAGGAGCAGGGACTGAGCAACGGGAGCTCACCCCGTTGTGGGGATTTGAACCGCCGACCTTCTGATCAGCAAGCCCTAGGCTCTGTGGTTCAACCCACAGCGCCACTCGCGTCCCCTCCTACCCGTGCCTTACTGGATAGCAAATACTTTTTTTGTAGGCGGGCAAGCTTTTGTTTTCTTTTGTATCTCCCATTTGAGCTTTTTTAAAATGTAAGTTGCCCTGCATGGTATCATCTTAAGTTGGAAGGGACGTTTCCCATTCTCTTAAATGCAGGAGAGCATAAGATCCATTAAGAGCATTGTAGCACATTAAAATCAAGACAAATTTATCATGGCACTTCATCAAATGCACGAGGTGTTGCACATGGGCTCTAGGTGTTGTGCCCCTGCTCACATTGCTCTCCAACCCCACCAACCTCCACCTCCTGCCAAACTGCCCCACCTCCCAGTACCCCAAACTCCACCGCTTGATTCCCTTAGACAAGGGATCATTTCCACCTTGCAGGCCAGCTTTGACAGGTGGGTTGGGCAACGCACCTGTGAATCACATAGCATCATTGTGATATTACACAATTATCAGGTGGATTGGCCTGCACACCTGTCAAGAACCTCCTCTTGCCACAGCTGCTCATACCAATACCATTTCTGTCTCAGCAGTCGAGTGCAATGAAGATGCAAGTAGCCGGCAGTGGCATCAGAGCAGGATGGTTGTGGGGGAGCTGCTCAGTTTCACCTATTACTCTGCAGCTTACCTGGCCCACTGGCCCACCTGCTTGTCTGCCCATCTCCATCTTGCAGAACAAGAGATTTGGCACTACTTTGCATAAAAGTCACGACCTTTTTCTACAGCAAAATGCTGTTTATTCCCAAGGAAATGGATTTACCGTCAAGGTAGTCGTGATGGTGCTATGATTTGGGATGAGTTAAAATGCAAAACTGCACATGCTCAGGACATTTGCTCCTTTTATATGAAGACAGGGCACAGATCATCCTTCTGTTCCTGACCATAGTTACTTAAGATTAATGCAAGTATTTTTTAAAAATAATCCTGTTAATACAGGGAACTCTTCAAAAAACAATGAGTCTTGTAGTACCTTAAAAGAGCAACACATTTTATTGTGGTATAAGTTCTGAAAAGGGGAAATCTGCAAAGATATACCATTTGGAGGGTACTCAAAATTGTTAGAAATTCAGGGTTATTACAACATAGAATTAAAAATCCACAGAAAGATTCCACTAGGAATAACATGTCCTCTAGCCCCAAGTGGATATCTTTCAACTCCCAAGTTTACATTTTTGTTTGATTTCTACTAAAGCCAAAATATTTCACAGATAATTTAAATGTTTTGACCAGGAGTGCATGTGTGCGGAGTAGGGATGGGGAGTCTGTTTCAATGGGTCCAAGAATTAAATGTTTAATGACTACCACACAGGCAATTTTTGCAGACTGGGTTGTGGGCTAAAAATAAAAACAACACTCAAAGATGCGTGCTGCTCCTTGTATGTTCCTGCAGTCTTCGAAGAATGAAAGATGGAGAAGCCCCAACTCTTTAGTTCCTAATCAAAATACTAAAAGGCAGGCATGATCCTTACCCAACTTCATTTAGAGGAAGAATGGAAAGATCAGTCAATTTCGGTTCTCTCAGTTTCTAATTTTACAATCTTAAATCCAGTTCCTCACATTTTTGCAACAATGTGTGATTTAAAAGCAAAACAAAACAAAAAAACAAAAAGCCCTCTTGAAAATCCATCAGCATCTTAGGGCAAATTTCTCCTAATGCATTTGTACGCCATTTTGACTAACAAATACATTCCTTGCAAGAATCTTCCCTAATATAATGCATTTTTGTATGATATTTTCATGAATACATTCATCATTATGCATACTGTCCCCTGATATGCAATTTTTTTTTGGTAAACTTTGCTTGATTGGAGAACTGCATCACAAATTTCAGATAAGTGTGAATTTTGAAGGATGGCTGTGTTTTGGTTCTCATCTTGTTTCAGGATGTGTGAATTAGGTTGCTTTGCCTTTCAGTGCAAAATGGATCAAATTTCTCTTCCATCCCTAGTTCAGATAGGCTTCATATAAAAATAGTATACCTGTCTGAACTTGCCCAGGCCTTAAAACTGGAAATTTCACATTTTGGTATTTGCAATTAAAATTGGAAACTACACATGACCTTAACTGCAGAGTTCTGCACTCCCTAGTTTTCCTCTGACGCACACAAATTGCAAATGCAAGACACTTAATCTGGATGAGGATGGTGTGTGTGTGTGTGTGTGTTAAGGTGGATATAAGCTATTGTCCCTCTTGCAATCCCTAATCAATTGAGGCTCTTTGTTCCTGCAATCTGTAATGCCAAAAATTCCCATTGAAGCAAATTCAATGAGAATTGATTTTTTGCAACAGAAAAAAGCAAATCACAGACCACTGACCAATTGCATCTGGAACAGCTCCTATTTGTTGATTGCTAGCAACATCCTTCCAAAGGAATGCTAGACCAGGCAGACCTCAGTCTGATCTGCAAGGTGCTGGCTAGGTTCTTAACTACGACAGCAGACTTTGCATTGTTTAAGAGATTTGCTTTGTGAATACAAAAGCAGGAGCTGCGGCAAAACACTGCAGGGTGAGTGCTGCTGTTCAGGATTCCAGCCCCACCCACCTGTCAGCTAGCATTTGCAGTCCCCCTATTGGGTTGTCTCCCCCCCCCCATTTGACCCCCTACATGTTTTTATTACTTCTGCAAGCCTTGAGGCTCTTGCCAAGCCTGCTGATCCTATCCTCTTGTGCATGGGTGATGCAGTTTTGGCTACATAAACCACAGCACCTACAGCCTGAACACTAGAAACAGAGTGACTCATGAAACAGATGGAACAGGAATTCTTGTAAATAAGCAAACAAAGTCAAAGAAGTCAGTCCCCTCCTGTTCTAATCAGTTCCTTGAAGAGAGGAGTAGTTTCTGGAAATGAAACCTAATACCAGTAAGCTTGGAATGTACCCCACACGTTTATGCCTGCAAAAGACGATCAACTCAGACACACACATTTTAATTCCAAAATATTCATTTATAAAGAGTGATACAGTGTGTCCCACGGCCCTCCAACCCAGAATTTCACCATCATACAAAATTGATTGCTAGCATTTTTTTACCTATTTTTATTCATTAACCTCTGATTATAATTTTAAGACACTTCATTTAAAAGCTTCTAGGCTGATAAGAGCCTCTTAAAACTTCCCAAGGCATTGTACCATTTGGAACTAATCATCCCATTCAGAAAATGGATATGGCAAGGGGAGATCACAGGTGTGAAGTGTTTTCACTTCACTGAAATGAAATCCCTGGGTGTGGAAACCTAGTGTGTCAAGGAGAAAGCTATCCTTCTCAATGTGCTAGCTTTCCACGGGCGGGCTGCTTTGGCTATAGGACAGCATCCCAACATGTTAACATCTTTACCTGTATTCTGAAGTGGTCTAGTTCCCAGAGGATCACAGCAGATAGCTTTTCTGACTGGGCAGTTCAGCTCTAAGACATGACAGCAATTAGCCAAGGCACTCCAATTTATCACCTCTTGTTTTTCCCTTGAGAAACAGCCTCTGTAAAGGGCAAATGAATGAATTCATAAAGCTGCTTGGCATTGCCGGCATTGCCCAGAAGTTCGGCTAACTTTTCCTGAGAAAGGGTTACGAGTTCTGCAACGCTCTTAACATGATTCATTATGGCCTGGCAGTTTTTGGCATTCACACCGGGCATTTTGAGCAAGAAGTCTTGGGGACCCGGGTTGTATCTGTCCGATTCGGGGAGGCTTTCTGAATCTGCTGTGACAGCCATGGCTGTAGCTGCATCAGGCTGGGGACGCTTCCTTTTCAATTCCTCAAACAATTCAGCCGTCACATACGGAGAGGGGCACCACAGGAATCGAAGCCGGGAGAAATGGAGAGTGAGGAGGGTGAGTTTGGATATAATGTCGTTGCTCGAGATTTCTTGATGGAGGGATCCCCGGGGAGTGAGGGAGAAGGATTTGCTGGGGTCAAACTCTATGAGAAGGACGGGGCGCTTGTAATAGCGAGACATGGAGACACACTGCGTATAAAGTCTCCCGCTGTTCAGGGAGCCAATGAGATCGCTGATGCTCTTGCGCTCCACACAGATGTCGGGGGTGAGGATGTAGTCACCGACCTCCAAGGTCACGGGCTCAATGTCAATGCCGCGACGGTGGATCAAAGACGGAAGCTCGCTACGAAATTCACGCATGTCCACGACAATGCTTTGCGGCACGCCCCTCTCTTCCTGGCCACCTGAACAAAAAAAAAGGGGGGGGATCAGGGAAGAGAGGACATACAGTGGTACCTCGGATTACATACGCTTCAGGTTACGTACGCTTCAGGTTACAGACTCCGCTAACCCAGAAATATTACCTCGGGTTAAGAACTTTGCATCAGGATGAGAACAGAAATCGCGCAGCGGCAGCAGGAGGCCCCATTAGTTAAAGTGGTGCTTCAGGTTAAGAACAGTTTCAGGTTAAGATCGAACCTCCAGAATGAATTAAGTTCTTAACCTGTGGTACCACTGTACTGGTCTTTCTGCTGACAAGCGAGACCCACTGGATCCTAGCTTTCTAGCTGCAGTTCTGTCTCTAAATGGTTTAACAACCTCTAAGCGGTATAACAAGGCAGTCTAAAATATTAATATACAATGTTGGCTTTCTATATGCTATAACAGCCCCCCTCCCTTGGTTCCTTTTGATGAAAGGCGGCTAAGAAATACAATGTAATAATCATAGGAGTAGAGGCTCCCTCTTGCCAGCCCATCCTTTGTTATTTCTCCCCAAGAATGCCTCAGACACAGCATCATTCCAGGGCATGGGGTGTGGGGTCACCATCTTCTACCTCCCAAAAATGAAATAATATGTCTGGAGCATTATGAAGTAAAGAAAACAGCAGCTGGTCTGTTCAGAGGAAAGCTCTGCCATGGTTTGTGATAGCAGCAAAATGATGTTTTTTAGAAACTGAAGGAGGCTGCTACTGTTGGGGTAAGGCCCCCCCAATAGTAAATCCTACTCCCCCACAAATAATCAAAATGGTCTCCTTTCACCATTCAGAGCTGTGAAATTCAGAGGCCATTTGAGTTTGCCCCTAAATGATCTGGCAGCCCACTGTCTGACCACCATAAAAGATCATTACACTGATGATGTCCGTGCAAATTCAGCTCAAAAGACCTGAAAGGTGCATTTAAAAACAGCCCCAGAGATATCAAGAACTTACCTGCTTTGCGTGTATCAGTGGAAGCAGTCGCTGGGGTTGCATCTCTTACTAGATCCAAGTTTGTTTCATCTCTTCCTTCCCTTTCTTCAGGAATCACCATGCTGGCCTTCTCACTGAAAAACAAGAATTATGAACAGAAATGTTTGAGGTATTTTCTTCAGCATGGATGTGTTAAAATTCTAAAACCTTCCTGCTGCCGAGCTAGAGCAAAAGCTATACCAGTACCTCTCCCTCCAATCAGTTTAGGGAATTTCCACAAACAGGACATCCCTTGATGTTATTTCCCCAGTGACCGGGGTTCAGAGGCATGGAAATAGTCTACAGGCATCCTGACTAGTAGCCAATAAGCTATCTAAGTTGGTGGCCATTGCCGTATATTGAGGGATCCTATTCCATAGTTTAACTGTGCTTCCACCAACCACGGCAAGACATTGGAGCCCTGGTTCCGGATCGCCAGAAAACATAATAAACACTTGTTCCCGTTTCTGACGTTACACCAGGCGGTGCGGGAAGGAAGGGCGGGACATAATATAAATTAGTAACAGCAATAACAACACAACTAAAGAAGCAATCCTATACAGTGCAGAGAAGACAGAGCAGCAGATTCTCCACCAGATCTGCAGCCCTGTTAGTTCCTGCCAAACAGGAGGGAAGTGGCTGGCTGTGTGTGTGTAGCTTATTTTCCTTTTCTGCTCTGCCAGCTCTCAGGCTGGCACAGCACAGGGATCTAACTGGAGCCCTCAACTGGAAACATGGCAGTTTTAAGTCCAGTGGCTCCATCACTGGCCTTGGTCCAGCTCCAGAACATTCTGTTTTGGGGTCTTATGCTACTGGCAGTAGCACATGCCCCAATGGCTGAACCCAGGGGAGCCTGGCAGAGGGAACCTCTGCTACATCCTATCCCCCAGCAGCAGCACCGACCAAGCAGTGGCGTAGCGTGGGGGGTGCAGGGGGGGCCGGCCGCACCGGGCGCAACATCTGGGGGTTAGGGTTAGGGGGCGCAAATCCATGGGTTAGGGGGCGCAAATCCACGGGTTAGGGGGCGCAAATTACTTGCCTTGCCCCGGGTGCTGACAACCCACGCTACGCCACCGCGACCAAGGGTTAGGATTGCTCTTTAATTAAATAACATAGAACAATATTCATAACATTTGAGGAGGTTGTTTCAGGGGTATGCTTTGCCATTGTTTTTTTATTTTGTATTTATCTGATTTTAAGTTTCATTTAGCCAGAAAACTGGAACAGGGGAACAGGTCTGCTTCTTGCAAATCAGTCTGTTAAAATTCTGCCTGAAAGACTTTGTTTCGTATCTTTACAAGTAAAATGTTTATTTTTAAAATGAGAACTGAATATTCAGGGAAAGAATCTTTAATAGCTTTGAGGGGGCTCAGCTAGGGATGTGATGGCCTGGAGAGAGAGAAAACAGGAAAAAACACTCTTTTTTTCCTCCTGAGGTCAACTCTCTTCCCCGCTGCCCCCTAAAAACCATGACTGGGAAACTTGAGGGATAGCCAAATACGCTGCTGGTCCTTAATACTGTGACTGTATCAGACTGCTTTCTGTCCAATTTACTACATATTTTGTGACTTCTTTGTCAGTTTGCTCTGGTTGGTAGAGAAGTCTCTAAGGTCTCAGGCAAAGAAGAGTTTCTCCCCATTACTTTCTACCTGATTCGTTTAGCTAGAGATGCCACAAGCTGAACCTAGGACCTTCCGCCCGCAAAAGATGTGTTCTGCTGCTGGATGCACAGTCCCTTCCCAAGGACAATGAAGTGGGCACTAGTCCACATGAACTCCTGCAGCAGCCAACCTGTTAATCTTCAATGTGTCACAAGGCTCTGTTGTTTGCTCTGGATACAAGGGAACATTTCTTTTCCCCCTTTGCAAATTTGACATTTTTATTATATAAGTCTATAACGATCTTTCACGGTATTCAGCTGCTTACATAAGTTTGCTACCTTGGTAACACTTGGAGTGGGTGGGGGAAGATGAAACAAGCCAGAGCTCAGAGCTGCATAGCAACAATAGGATAACCAATGTGCAGTCTCTGCCTTTCGAGCAGCTAGAAATATGCCAGCAGAAGGGGAAGATCTGGCAGAGAACCGGCTTCCACCAGAATTAGCTTTACGATTCTGCCAGCTTTAAAAGGGGGGAGATTTATTCTGCGGAAGCAAAATACATATTGTTTGACACTGCAGGGCTGGCATCTCTGGGCAGGTAGTGGGACCCCAGCACCTTGGCAAGGGTGCCTGGCCCCTCCTTTGAAAGGCCACAAGATGCACCTTACCGAATGAGTTTTTCGAAAGCTTCCTTTTCTTTCCGTAGGGCAGTAAGATAGCGTTGCTCTTCTGTCGAACCTCCATAGATAAGGAAATAAACCCTGCAAGGCAAGACACAAAGACCTCTCCAAATCCAGAAGACAGTGGCCCAAAGTCTATCGATTCCAGCATCTTGTTCTCACAGTGGCTAATAAGATGCTGATGGGAAGCTTGGAAGTGGAATTTGAGAGCAACAGCTCTCTACCTCTATTCCCAGCTGCTGCTGTTCAGAGACATACGGCCAATGACCGTAGAGGCAGAACCCTAACAGTCATGTCTAGTAGTGCACTATTCTAAGCAATCCCTTTTGGGAGGTTCTCCCTCACAGGGACATGGGAAGCTGCCCTACATGCTGTGTCAAAACGACTGGTCTACCTGGCTGACTGTTGCCTACTCGGACTGGCGGCAGCTCTCCAGGTTTTCAGAGAGATTTTTCAAACAGCCGCAGGCTGTTCAGGGGTCATTCTGTATGCAGAGATGAGGCTCTGCCCCTGAACTGCGACCTTTTCCTCACCGAGGCTCAACGTACCTCAGAGGCCTCCCAGGCCTGCTTGCCTTAAAAATTTCCAGCTGGCGAACAAACGTCAGCTCTGCGTCGTACAGCACAACGTATCTCGGGGCCACTTCGTGCAAGACACGAGTGAGAGCATAAGGGTCCCCACAGCCGTTCAGTGGGTGGATCACAGTGAGTGGCTCCTTTAAGATCCCATAATAGGCATCTGAGGAGAGGTTCAGGTGAAGGTCTTCGGGCTTGGCTTCTCCAATGCTCTCTTGGCTGCTGCTTAATTCCTCACAGCCTTCTTCCTCTCCCAGGTTTTCCTGCTCCTCTTTGTTCAGCATTTGGGTCAAGGTCAGCTCTGGCTTCTTCGCCTTCTTCGGTTTGGAGGAATCCGTTCTGGCTTTCTTGGCCCGTGGTTCTCTGGCACCATTGCCCCGGCCCTTGGCTGCCCTTCCGTCCTTCAGGCAGGCTATAGTGGCTTCCTTGTCCTTCCCAAAGGTTTTGTTATACAGCCTTGTTAAGAAAGCTTCTGCCCCAACCGTGATGTACTCCTTGAGCTGAGCACAAGTGCGGTCGTCGCTTGCGCAGATAAGTACTTGCCCTGCAATTGAGAAACGGTTGCCGTAATGGGATGGCGCGTAGAACCGATCACCCATTCCCAGCCACCCCCCAAAATGCAGGGGGTGGGGAAGGAAAGGTTGGGACCCACAATAAAATGGTGCAGTGCGTCCTCATCACCTGTCCAGGACTCTGGCACCCTGTAGTGTTCTGTTTGGGGCTTGGAAGCAGGGGAAGCTTCAAGACAGGGAAACAGAAAACTGATACCCTCCCCTTCTTTCCCAACCTATTGTAAAACCTCCCCCTGCTATGTTACACAACCCCAAAACTGAACACTCTGTTGCTATCAAAGGTTTTTTGGCTAAACGTTAGGAAGAGCTTCCTGATGGTAGTGCTCTTTAACACTTCCTCAGAAGATGGCAAGTTCTCTTTCACTAGAGGTTTCTAAGCTGAGGCTGGAAGGCCACCTTCTCAGCGATGCTGTGGCAGCAGATTTCCTGCACTGGCAGAGGGCTGGACCAGGTGACCTTTGAGGACTCCTCAGTTATAAGATTACAAATGCCTTTGCTCCAGGTGTCTTAGACCGCTTTAGGACCAATGCTGATTGAACCATTAGTGCCTACTAAGAGTTGGCATCTGTCTGTCTCGAGACAAAATCGAGTGCGCCTCTGGGGGTGAAGTCAAACCACTGCATTAGCAGCACCAGTGACCTCTGATATAAATTGATGGATATGAGGACCGAGTAATAAGCTAAAATAAGCCACAATAAGTTATAATAAGGATTTGTTGAGTTAAGAATTTGAATTGGAATACAAAAGGGGGAGGTGAGGGGAGGTCCGGGAAATAATGAAGAAAGTAATGAAAATTATATTTGTTATTTGTTTTGTTTTTTCGTATGTTTGTTACTCTTTTTGTGTATATTTGTCTTTGCCTTTTTGTTTGTGTTTTGTATTAATTTGGAAAAACTTAATAAATATTTATTAATATATATATATATATATATATATATATATATATATATAAAAATTGATGGATATGGCTAGCTTAGGCCTATTCATGTTGGGGGTGGGGGTCTAGTCTAAGGAAATGTTAGTCAGTTACACACCGATGGATGTTAAGCAGTATCAGCGTTGACGTTGTTGAACTAAATAATATACAAAATATCCTGCAGGTTCCAGAAGTCACTGAGGTAAAGGTTCTTGTTGGGAACAGTCTTAGGGAAGAGGAAAAACTGCTTTGCAAGTATGATAGTAACATGTACAGTATTATATTATTATTGCTGGTGAATAATAATAATAGCTCTAGCAAGAGCAGCAACAATAACTGCCTCTGCCCACCACCATCCTGCTGCCCTGCCCCTCCCAGCTCACCTGGCCCACCCAGAGCTTCACTGTTGGCATTCTCCGTTTCAATCTCCTTCAGGACTTCTCCAAGAGCCTCCCACTTTGGGTTGCTTTCCAGGATCAACTCCCTTTTCTGGTCTGGAACACAAGGTCAATGGATGAGTGGGGAATTAAGAATTTCTCATTACACCTTTCTTGGACGCTTTATGAATGCTGGGGAATCTGCCTGGGACTTATACATAGATTGTGCCCCGTTGAACAAACAAACATCCAGGCTGAAAGCACAAGCTGAGCATGAATTAACTGAATGGGACCTAACTTGGTCTGGATCCTGCCCTGTATGATTTAGAGCTGCTTGTTGGCTTTCTGGCCTCTTACACTCAGGCTGCATATACACCTTACATTTAAAGCACATCCCCACCCCCTGCAAAGAATTCTGGGAACTGCAGTTTACCCACCAGAGAGATAAAAATCCCAGCAGCTCTAACAAACTACAGTTCCCAGGATTCTCTGCAGGTGTTATATGCTGTGAATGTGTGTACGTAGCCTCAGATTCATAAATTCTGAATCAGTACAGCAGCCTCTTGTGACGGCTGCAACTGCGACTGGTCGGTGAAGACCCACCAAGCTATTGTGTACTGAGTCAGACCATTGCTCCATCCAATATATCAGGCAGGGGCCTTTCACAGCCCTTTACCAGAGATCCTTTTAACTGGAGACACCGGGGGATCAAACCCGGGACCAAGTGCATTGAAAACACATGGCTTGGCACCAAACAATCCTTGGAAATGACCGTACCTTGCAAAGGCTCCCTGGCTTGCCACTCCATCACAAACCATGGTTTGCTAACTTAGACATCCTCTAAAGTTTAAACTCCTGTTTTGCTTCTTTAACTATGGGTTCATGTGATGTCCAAATTCAGCCTTAATAAAATCATCTCTGTTATTGCCATGGATAAAGTAAATGCATGTATGTGTGTATTTAGAGTTTGCTAATTGTCAACACAGGACACGGGTGGCGCTGTGCGTTAAACCACAGAGCCTAGGACTTGCCGATCAGAAGATTGGCGGTTCGAATCCCCGTGACAGGGTGAGCTCCCATTGTTCGGTCCCTGCTCCTGCCAACCTAGCAGTGCAAAAGCACGTCAAAGTGCAAGTAGATAAATAGGTACTGCTCTGGCGGGAAGGTAAACGGCGTTTCTGTGCGCTGCTGTGGTTCGCCAGAAGCGGCTTATTCTTGCTGGCCACATGATCCGGAAGCTGTATGCCGACTCCCTTGGCCAATAAAGCGAGATGAGCGCCGCAACCCCAGAGTCAGCCACGACTGGACCTAATGGTCAGGGGTCCCTTTACCTTCAATTGTCAACACGGAGTTCAACATCAGACTCCTATTTTCCCTTCTCTGATCACTGTGCCATTTATACTGAAACATGAAATAAGCTTACAGTATTATTACAACGTTATCAAGGCAGGGAGATGCCCTCTTGTACCCTGCAAAGTACACTGATGTCATCATCATAATAAAAGCACCCATTACTATTTACAGTAATAAATTAAAAGGTTTTGCTGTACCTTTTCCTTCTCCTCCAATATCTGCTTTTTCGGCAGCTTTTCTTTTTTTATTTGCTTTGTCATCTGGGAGGCGATACACTCTGCCCCGAGCATTTAGAAACATTGACGTACTAGAATCGAGAAAAAGCCAACCTAGCAGATGGAGGGAGACAAATATATATCCGTGGCTGCAATTACAAAATGCCCACTAATTTCTTTAGCCCCCTTCTTTCCCCATCACTTCAAATTAGTTTTGCAGGGATAAAAACAACAACTTTGAAGAAAGAAGCATGCTTTTATTTCCATCTCTCAACTAGCTAGCCTACTTCACAAGGGATTTTTTTTTTGGGGGGGGGACAGGAAAACAGCCCAGCACACTGCCCTGAAGCAAATGTGGTAACAAGTACAGTGGTGCCCCACAAGACGAATGCCTCACAAGACGAAAAACTCGCTAGACAAAAGAGTTTTCCGTTTTTAGAGGTGCTTCGCAAGACGAATTTCCCTATGGGCTTCCTTCGCACGACGAAACGTCTTGCGAGTTCTTGTGAGTTTGTTTCCTTTTTCTTAAAGCCGCTAAGCCGTTAATAGCCGCTAAGCCGCTAATCCGCTAATAGCCGTGCTTCGCAAGACGAAAAAACTGCAAGACGAAGAGACTCGCGGAACGGATTAATTTCGTCTTGCGAGGCACCACTGTAATATAATATGGCCCTGAATATTTTAAAGTGGAGCAAAGAGCACAGTCTTGTTATACTGGAGTGAGTCTATGTAATTTTGCCCTGATGTCCCAAATTTAATCTACCTGGTGTAACCAAACATGGAACATACACAGCCCCACTTCCTCTCTGTCCAGGAAGAAGCTTTCTGTCCAGGAAGAAGCTGATGATATGGCCAGCTCCAGGCACTATATTATTCTTATCATCATCATCATCATACCTTTCATCCAAGTTGCTCAAGCTTCTCATTATTCCTCCCCTCACCATTTTATCCTCATAACAACCCTATGAGGTAGGTTAGGCTGAGAGACAGTGACTGGCATAGAGTCCCTTGGCAGGCTTCATGGCTGAGTGGAGATCTGAACTCTTTTCAAAATCAGCAGCCTGAAAAGGGTGTGCGTGTGCGTGTGTGAAACCTTCACTCTGCCTAATAGTAAGGCTGGCCCCAGGATCATGTAAAACTGGCCCACATAGGGGGCACAAAGATCCCACACTTCTGACAAATGTCTCCAGCTGCTCAAAGCCCAGTCTCCATGTCCTGAGGTTCTTCCTCCTTCTGCAGCTAAGTCCTTCTTATGTAATTATCGACCAAAGAAGAAATAACAACTCAGGTTTTCTGTATGAACATTCTGCAGATCTTTTTCAAGGAACAGAAGTTCAGTGGGAGGCTGAATATATTCACTGTCAGTAAATCCTACAGCCTTATGGCTGGCTGAAAACATTTGGGAACGCTCATGCACATGTGTGTGTGTGTTTTTTTAATTAAAACTTCACTCTTTCTTTTTTTTTAATAGCCCAACTGATTCCTTTGTATAAAGGGGGGGGGGGAGAGACTGCTCATACCTGAATTCTGACCAAAGGCTTTTTCTGAGGCTCTTAAGGACTCCAAAAGGTTAAGGAAAGTGACGCAGTCATACTGAGTCAGGTACTGTAGCAAAGTACGGAGAATCTTCAAATCTTGGACCAAAGTTTTGGTTTTTGATCCCAGCTGGTGCCAAACAGGATCCAGATAGTGACGAATTGTCTAGAAATATAAAATTAGAAAGAACTGCTGGCACAATACTGTCGTGATCTGAACTTGAACTTCAGAGGCCTTCCTAAACTTTTAACAGGTTTAGAACCCGAATCCTGGACTGTGTCTTTTTAAAATAAAAAAGACAAGTTTCTAGTCCTCATGAACACAACTGAACAATCTGGCAATAATTCCTGGCTTCTGACCCTCAGCACCCACCCTCTCACTCTCATACATGGAGCCCATGGCAGGCAGCGACCATTTTAGCTTTATCTGATATGTGTGCGACCGTGCATTGTGCCAAACCCAGAAAAGACCCAAAAATGTCACAAAAGGGAGTGGGGCGGGGTGTTTGCAGGCTTTTCCAAAGGTGTTTCAAAGATACACAATTTCACTTAAATAGTGTAGTGCCTTGGAACATAACTGCTGCATAAATTGGGAGTTGCCTGAACTCTATTGCCTCTATATAGAATTCAATGTCCGTTAATAATAATAATAATTTTTAATATAACAGGTTACACAAAAATAGCAAAACAAACAAAACCCACCCCCAACAATGGAATAGTTCTATGTGCATTATTATAAATACAGAGAGGGTCCCATCAATTTATTGTCTGCCAGTACATGAGCATACACAATAATGCTTTCCACAGAAATAAGTGTGCATGCTGATTAAAGTGCTCTATCACCTTAGTGCAACAAATCCACTTTAAAATAAAACAACAGACTTTTGCAGTTAGAAAAGTCACGGGGAAATGCACTGAAAAGTGTGGGATGAACGCACAGTTAAGTGGGAAGATGTACTAACACCACACAAGCACATCAGGATGAATGCTCGTTGTATAACTGTTCTACAAACAAATCAGAATGGCTGCTCAGTGAAGACCGGACATGGTCTAACCTCTGTGTAAGCTTTTGTGCAAGCAAATCAGGATAAACGCTAAACAAACATGTCTTGAGAGGCTCACCAGCTTGCCCACTTAAAGTCACAGCTGGTTCCACTAGAAATCTCCCTCTCCACTTTCAGGGTCAGTAGATCAAGGCTGTTCAGCACAGATATATGGATTTTTACAAAGAACAATTCCAACCATGTTATGATCCTGGCACACAATGCCCAAACAAAAGAACGTTTATTTCATTGTTAACAAGCTTACAATGAGCCAGCCAGAGTCTTGGAGAGCTAATAAAACACTCTTTTATGTAAAAACACAGTTAAACTATTAACAGATGTCTAAATCCCTCCATTAAAAAAAAAGATAGCAGACTTTCCTCCCCTAAACAAAGTGCAGCTGTTGGGAAGGAAGGACAGTCAATTGGAGAGCTCTGGCCTGCCTGAGCCTGTGACATGCAAGAGACTTTGCCAAAGAAAGGATTGCATCGCTTCATTGCAAAAAAAACACAGCTCTGCAATCTGGAAAGAAGATCACCAAGTTAATGAAGACAAGGGAACCTGCCATTAATGAATCTGCAATTGCCAAGCAACGTGCAGTGCTTTTGTAAGCTGGCCCACAGGCAAGAGAAATATTTCACTATTCTGCTCTCCTTGTGAACTAGCCAAGCCCTTCATCTGAGCCGGGATCCTGCTCCGGAATGCACTTAAAATTGCCAGAGCTGAGCTCTGGGGAGAGATGTGAGCTCATAATCCAGACGAGACTACCCCAAACATGTGCAGATGTCAGGGCTGGGCTGGGGGCAAGCAGACTGAGTCGAGCCAGGAGCCAGGAGAAAGACCAGTGGTTGGAACCTATGCGTAAGATAGGACCAGAAGGACAAATGAGGAAACAGGAGCGAAGAACAAGCCAGGCATCAAGGATAAGACAGGGTACACACAAGTCTTGTTTGAGCCAGGGGCAGTTGGACAAGGAAGCCCTTCCTGCCTAGCTGGGAGGAGTCAGTCCAAAAGGTTCTTCACCAAGAAGGCAGCCACCTGAAATTCAGTGGCTCATGGCAGAAAGCAGCCAGACATTAATTCCAGCAGTTCCCTCAAGTTAGGTAAACCATAGCTGTTTGACTCCTTCACTGGAGTTATGGGTGGATGTTCATCTGTTGGGGGCGCTGTGGTTGCACTTTTCTGCACCGCAGACCCTGCCCTGAGCAAAAGGTTTGACAAGGCAACTTCCATAGTCCTTTCCAACTCTATGATTCTGCAGTCAGCTGAGCAAACAGACACCTGGGATACAGGCAAATGGAATCCACACCGGACATTGTAGGAGTCCAACGAGACATAATCCTCCATCTCTTTACAAAGAAGCTGAATACTGCTGCCCTGACTGAGTGACGGAGATGTATGCCCATGATCCCTGAGCAGATTCAGAAGAGTGAGCCAAGTGGGAAGTGCAATGGAATCGGGATGCTGTCTAGCTATGCTCTGCTGCTTTCAATGGAATACATTACAGCTGTGTATACATATTACGTGGGGTGGGAGGGAATTGTAAACTGTGATGTCCAAAGGAAAGGAAATGCAGAAAAGCACGGAGTGTGATGGTTAACAAATGTTAACAGCGGCATAAACCAGGAAAGGGGAAACCTGCGGCCCTCCAGATATCTTTGGACGACAACTCCCATCAGCAGGCAGATAAAACAAAGGAGATTCAGGACAGATAACAGAATGCATTTCTTCATGCAACAGAGTTAAACTATGGAACTGGCGCCCACAGGAGGCTGTGAAGGCCAACAACTTGAATGGCTTTAAAAGAGGATTAGACATATTCATGGAAGAGAGGGCTACTGATGGCTTCTAGCCAGGATGGCTAGAATTGAACCATTAGAGGTAGCAATGCTTCACCAGTTGCTGAAACCACAGGAAGGGAGAGTGCTGTTGTGCTAAAATCCTGCTTGGGGGGTTTCTCACAGGCACCTGGTTGGCCACTGTAAGAACAGGATGCTGGACTAGATGGGCCGCCGCTCTGATCCTGCAGTCTCTCGGTTATTCCTGACCCTTGGCCCCATTGGCTGGGAATGAGGAGAGCCGGTGTCCAACAACATCTGGGAGGCTGCAGGTTGCCCAGTCCCTTCTTAAAGCTGTGCTCATCATCACAGGGAACATTCACAGCCCTTCAAGGATGGTGTAGCAGCCAAGGACCCCAATGCCGCTGACTGCACTGCCTGTGCCCATATAAAAAACCAACGCTAGAGGCCGATAAGAAAAGTCCAAGAATAAAAACAATGACAGTTGAAAGAGCTACCTTGTCAAAAGCTTTCCCGATAGCATCTTCCAGCGACAGATCCTCTGCTTCAAGAGCCGGGTTGCACTGCTTTAGTTCTTTCAAACACGCGTTCAGGATGTCCAGAATGGAACTCTGGATGGCTCGCATGGCCGGGGTCATGCTGACATGCATTTCAACCACTTCGGGCTTGTGCCGCTCTAGGAAGGAGTGCACTGCTACGTGGAACCTGGGAAGAGAAAGGCGGGCTGGTGTTAGGGAGAAGGATGTCAAGAGACCCACGCAAACCCCAAGCCTCTTCCCCCACCTGGACAAGAAATGGCAAAAACAGATGTGAGCTCCCTGCCCACAATGCCTCACTCCTATGGTGCTCCTGATGGGGCCTTTTTGGTTTTTTGCTGGGCTTGTTTCTGGGTTATTGCAGGGGTCAGCAAGGTTTATCTTGCCTGGGCCAGATCGGTCCTGCAGAGATCCCTCCGTGGGCCGGATCGCGTGCATGCGTGAGCGCGCCTGCCCGCGATTTCTGGCACCACAGAAGTGAGTCCCCGTGCTGCGTTGTGCCGGTTCAGCACAGCACGCGAGCAGGCAGCTCAGTTCGGGAGCGGCTCGTGAGCCGGTCATACAACCTCCACGGGCCACTTCTGGCCCATGGGCCTTAGGTTGCTGAACCCTGGGTTATCGGGACAGTTTTAATTACCGTATTTTTTGCTCTATAAGACTCACTTTTTCCCTCCTAAAAAGTAAGGGGAAATTTGTGTGCGTCTTATGGAGCGAATACAGGCTGCGCAGCTATCCCAGAAGCCAGAACAGCAAGAGGGATTGCTGCTTTCACTGCGCAGCGATCCCTCTTGCTGTTCTGGCTTCTGAGATTCAGAATATTTTTTTTCTTGTTTTCCTCCTCCAAAAACTAGGTGCGTCTTGTGGTCTGGTGCATCTTATAGAGCGAAAAATACAGTAAATGCCATGTTTTATCTATTCTTCCGTTTTGGCTTTCCCCCCATTTTGGAAGCCGCTTAGAGACTTTTATGTAGCAACTAAAAAGTCAAATAAATGAATGATGCCCCTCAGAACAAGACAAGGGTTAGACAGTCGTAGAGAGCCTTGGGAACACCTACTCTGCCACCACCTATGCGGCTGCAGAAGACTAAAGCAGAAGGATAAGGTAGCAGGAGTGGTCAGCGCATGGATTGGCAGCAGCTGGTCCACTTCACCTCGGGCGGCACAAAGTCTTCTGCCCGCCCTGTTTACTGCTCACCTTGCACGTCTAGGAGCACCCATCATTTTCCTTGGTCCCCAGCAGCAGGAAACCAAAGATATACTGCTCCGGATCCTGGAGGTTCTGTTTTTGCATAATTGCTGCTGATCAACATTATCTGCCCTGGCTGTGATCAATTCATCTGCCTAGTTACCAAGGAAGAATGGCCTCACCTTGGCCAGAGGTAAAGCTTCCTCACAAAGAGATTTCTCATCACTCTTTCCACGTGACAGAAGCCAGTACTGAAGGCCACGGCATTGTCTGTAAAGGCCTTAATGAAACCCTGCTTGTTCTTCTGGCGATAGAGTCGCAAGATAAAAGCTTCCTGGCAAGACTCAATAATTCTGTGGGCTTTGTACACCAAAATACCTGGCAGAACAACAAGACGAATAAACTCGGGTCATACATACAGGAGAAAAGCAAAGAAAACAACAATAAAGCACAGGACGTGATATTTTGCAGAGTAGGCCATGAGTTTCAAAGGTTCAACCAATTAAAAAGAGCATGACACCATCTAACTTTCCTTCGGCTTTTCCCCCACTGATGGAATTCAGCGGGGCTCAGATCTTTCCCGCCTTCAATGCCACACCAGTGAAAATGCTGCAACAATTTAAAATGTGTTAATTGCCAGTGAGTAGGAAAAGGTAGCCTCTACTCAAAACAACAAACCAAACAAGAAAGATGGCAAGAACCCCCAACCTTAATTTATTTATAGGAGCGTTTTCGGAACACAGCAACGGTGCAATGGCATTTGCAGCCTGAACACTGGAAATAAAACCAACCATACAGGTAAAGTGGGAGCCTGCTACCCTGTTGCTTTAAACTATTTGTAAGAAATAATGGCATTTTGGTAACAAAAGGAGAACAAGCAAACAAAGTGACAATAAAATCCTCTGCAACGTGCTAGGACATGTGAAGACAGTGGATTGGAATCATATCTAAAGAGTATGATTTGCACTGCATTTCCTTTTGGAGATCCATCTTTAAACACTTGGTCATTGCCCTGTATAAGGCAGTGGGGAACCTTAGGCCCATGCAATTAATGCGACCCCTTCTCTACCAGACCCTGGGAATTCTTCTTGGGCCCCCACCTTCCTTGCCCCTCCTTAACATCCTGAATGCTTTTACCTAGCTGGAATGTGTCCTTGAACTCTGATAACTGATAGGGCTGTGTGTGTGTGTGTGTGTGTGTGTGTGTGTAGAAGCTTGCCTATGGTACAAAGGTTAAATTTACTTTTCTGGCTGCACCCACGTTTGCCTCTGGCCCCGCCCAACTCTGGCACATGGCCTTCGGAAAGAAAAGTAACTCACAGAATGAAAATGTTTTCCCATCCCTACTCTATAGGGAAAATATTTTTTATTTTATTTTTAAATAGGGTAAGGGCGTCATACTAACCTATAGAGCTGAATACAGCTACTGACGTCCTTTTCTGTGTCCTAAGCCACAGCAGATTTTAAAAATAGGTACAGTTTATTAATACTGTAAGTTTTCTCCAATGGTAAGCCTACTCAGAGTGGACCCACTGGAATGAATAGACATGGTTAAGTCTCTTAATTTCAATGGTTCTACTGGTAAGTAAAAGCAAATTGGCAACAACCCTGTATGTTTCTGCCACCTTTCCTCCCCAAAGCTCCAAGTACAGTGGTACCTCAGATGCTCCAGTCTTCCAGTTTACTAACTGCTGGATTTTGAAGAATCATGAGCTGCAAAGGTGAGTGTGAGAGGGAGATGCTTTGCTTCTTGTTGTCTGCGATGGCCTTAAGGTGTGTAGCCATAGTGGAGAGTAATCACAGTACAGTGGTACCTCAGGTGAAGTACTTAATTTGTTCCGGAGGTCCGTTCTTAACCTGAAACTGTTCTTAACCTGAAGCACCACTTTAGCTAATGGGGCCTCCCGCTGCTGCCGTGCCGCCAGAGCACGATTTCTGTTCTCATCCTGAAGCAAAGTTCTTAACCTGGAGCACTTTTTCTGGGTTAGCAGAGTCTGTAACCTGAAGCGTATGTAACCTGAAGCGTATGTAACCCGAGGTACCACTGTAGCATAGTTGGTTCTCTACCTGGCACCCATCCTGCAGATGGGGAAGCTTTTTTCCCCACATTCAGCGGAGGGCAAGGCCAGTGGCAAAAGAAGGCAGAGCAATATATGTGAATTTTACCTTTGTATCACTAGGCTAGTTTCTGCACACATTCGCACACCCCTTTCCAGCCGAAGAAGTAAGGCGTTATCAGAAGGACAAATTCCAGCCAGGCAGAAACACTCCAGGAGGAAACCAGACAGGGACAGAGAGAGGTGTGACCCTCTGAGGAGAGACTCAAGGGCCAGGCAGAGCGGCTTGGAGGCCACATTCAGCCTTCATGCCTGAAGTTCCGTATCCCTGTTGTAGGTGGTTAGACTGAAGGGGACAGACTGGTTCAAGGTGCCTAAGTGAGCTTCAAGGCTGAACTTGGAATCTCAGCTTCTCCACATCTTTCCCACTCTGTATCCCTTACACTACACTGGTTCTCAGCATATGGAAACTGAACCCTAGGCAGGATAAACTCCAGAGACGCTTGCATGGCTTGGTCACAAATCTGCAGCTTGCTCAGCATAGGATCTAATCAAGGCTTTATGTCATACTGACCTCTAGTGGGAGAAAGTTTTTATGACACCGCATCTATTTAAAGCAGTCTTACTCCTCTTTAACAGTCAAGGCTCCCCCCCATGAATCCTGGGGATGGTAAATTCTCAGCACCCTTAATGAACTACAGTTCCCAAGACTGTCCATGAATGCTGTAATTGTATGGTGTGGATATCAGCCCAGTCTTTGAGATGTAAAAGACTCTTTGTTGTAGAAGAGCAAGGTGCCATTTCAATAATAAACTTTATGTCTGCAGAATTGTGGATGAGTTAGCACAAGGAAACCATGTTTCTCAGCCTAGACTTATATTATGTTTACATTCTGAGTGGTGAGTGGGGAAGAGGGTTCAAATCCGCTTTCTAAGATCTTACCGCTGATAAGATCTGAAGGGATTCGGTCGGTCAGGAAATCCACCACCAGAATCCGGCTGGTGGCAAAAATGACACCCCCTTGGGTGTAAACTTCATAGCGGTTGCTGCTTGCAATTTCATTTGTGACGCGTCGAGGAAGATGAGCTACGTTATCAGTCCTCAGCTGGTCGATAAAAAACTCCTAAAACCAAAATAAAATTATTCACAACAAATCCAACGTGGAGTAAGGGGGGAGGGAGAAAATTTGTGCCGATATAGAGTAAGAAGCAGTGCAAAAGCTATGATTAAATACAATATTAAATATTCAGTAATCAATGGAACCTGCCAACAAAACGTTATGGCGGAATGCTCCTGCTCTGAGTTTCAACCAGCAGTGCAGGCTGATCCATTAGGGCGGATGAGGCACTGTCTGATAGCTGAATCACCAATATTTACTTCTGAGTAAACATGCTTTGAATCATGCTGAAAATAGAAATGCCAATTCTATTGCTTTCTTAGTGTGTAAGAGCTAGCGAGCCACAGCAATAGGGTAGGCATAGCAATCAGCTGAGCACCTAAAGTTTGCCCAGAGTCCAACACTTCATGAAATCATAATTCTGATGAAGCTTCAAGACTTGACCTGCTGCTTTTAAAAACTGACATTTAAAAAAGTTGCTCTTACTTTATTTTTGTTATGTTTTGCTTTTCGGCACTTTTAGTCTGATCCGGGCATTTAAACTTTGATTAACACTGTTAGAAATAGGAATAATGCATGACATTGTATAAAAAGTTAATTTCATTGTTTCATAGTATTATATGAGCAAGATACCACCTGGGGCTCTTTGCTCATGGTCCTCCCAACCTAATGTCAGGTCAGATTGGCACAGACCTGCAGCGGGGCCTTTTCAGTGGTGCCCCCCTCTGGGCATCTGCATTTAGATCAAGTATGGGGAACCCCTTCCCCTTCCAGTTGTTGCTGTACCGCAATTCCCATCATCTGTGGTCACTGGCCATGCTGGAGCTGATGTAGTTCATCAACATCTGGAGAGTCAGAGGTTCCCTATACCTGAATCAGATATTGATTGAATACTGCTTGGTTTCAATACACCTTTGGTTTTCTGAGGTTCTTCTGTCATTTCATACAAGTTTTGGTTTTATCCGCCACTGTTGCTTATTTGTTCAGTTTCTGACACCTGTGCTTTATTTACATTTTCACTGCCTTACAGAACAAACCGCCCTGTGAATAAGGGAAGCAGCATCTAGTTAGCAAGGCAAAATACCACCACCATCACCTCTTTAAATAGACCACATTAATTTTGTTTAAGAAATGCTATTTTAAAAACCCATTATTCATATTGCTCTTACATAACCTGCCATTGGGGACCTTGTCAGCTGAAAATTGGGAAGGAAATGCTTAAAATAAACAATTATTATTTCTCATGCATATAGCACAGTCAGCATGCCTGGTGTTTTACAGAGCTTAATGAACCTTTGTCCCTCCAGATGTTGCTGAACTAAAATGTGCATCCACTGACCATGTTCTTGAGAGCTGAAGGGAGCTGTAATTCAGCAACATCTGGAGACCCAAAGGTTCCTCACACTTGGTTTAAGAGAACATGTCCCTGCTCCAAGGAGATTAGAATCTAAAATTAAACACAGGGCGGAGGACTAAGGGATGGGATGAGCAGTGGAGGCAGGTATAAACAGAGAAAAATCAAGCTGTTGTTTCACTTGCACTGCCCTGGCTCCCACAGGATGAATAAATTCATAGAATCATAAAATAGTTGGAAAGAACCACAAGGATCATCTAGTCCAACTCCTGCAATGCAGGAAACTTTTGCCTAATGTGGGGCTCGAACCCATGACCCTGAGTTCTACAAACTGATCTACTTTCATTCTGATTTTGGTTTCTAGTAGAAACTTTAATGAGGGTGGCACTGTGGGTTAAACCACAGAGCCTAGGACTTGCCGATCAGAAGGTTGGCGGTTCAAATCCCCGCGACAGGGTGAGCTCCCGTTGCTTGGTCCCTGCTCCTGCCAACCTAGCAGTTCGAAACCACGTCAAAGTGCAAGTAGATAAATACGTACCGCTCCAGCGGGAAGGTAAACAGCGCTTCCATGCGCAGCTCTGGTTCGCCAGAAGCGGCTTAGTCATGCTGGCCACATGACCCGGAAGCTGTATGCCAGCTCCCTCGGCCAATAAAGCAAGATGAGCGCCGCAACCCCAGAGTCGGCCACGACTGGACCTAATGGTCAGGGGTCCCTTTACCTTTAGAAACTATAATGCTCAAATCACTATGGTACTAAGCAAGGACCAACTGCACAGCAGGTGCAAGGCATGGCAAAGCAAGCTAAAACACTGGTCCCTGGACTCCTGTGATAAAGGAGTGGAGCAGGTATGGCTTAGTGCAGAGTGTGTGGCATCTTTTGACTGGGCAGGTAAACGGGAACTGCTTCTGGTGGATTGGGCTTGAGCTGATGCAGGCACTGGCATCTCTGTGATCTAGGTGGCAAGAGGAGGAGACAGCACCTGTGCAAAACTAGATTTGGCACCTGGCACCTCCTTTGGAGGTAGAGGCTTGCCAGCAGGAATTAAAGGAAGAGAAGGCTCTGGCAGGGTGAGAGGCCAGACTGGTTTGAGCTGAATGACACGAGCACTAGGTCCCTCCCCAGGATTAGCCTCCTCAACTGCTGCATCCCCACGGGCAGCTCTGATGTCTCAGGAGGCCTGAATGAGCCCCATCCCAACCCACTGTGTTCCTCCCCAAACACTGGCCTCCAGTCCTTCAAGCTCCTTTCACTCCTTATCTTGACACGACCAATAAGATGGCTCCACAGGACTCATGACATGCATGTATTCAAGCTTAGTTATAGTCTGAGTCACAGGCAACTTTCCCCAGTTCACAGCATAAAAACAGAAAGCAAAAAACACAAAATACGTAATAAAAACAAGAACAAAAAAAACCACTCACAAACCAGTAACTCCCTCCCTGGGCAGGTGTACTAAGAATAGGCCCTTTTCGGTGCTGGCCCCATATCATCCTCCATGAAGTTCACACATCTCTTGCTCTAGTGCAGTGTCTCCCAACCTTGGGTCTCCAGCTGTTTTGGGGCTACAACTCCCATCATCCATAGCTGGCAAGACCAGTAATAATGATGATGGCGATGATGATGATAATAATAATTTTATTATTTATACCCCTCTCATCTGGCTCTGTTTCCCCAGCCACTCTGGGCAGCTTCCAACCAAATATTAAAAATACATTAAAACACCAGTCTTTAAAAACTTCCCTAAACAGGGCTGCCTTCAGATGTCTTCTAAACGTCAGATAGTTGTTTATTTCTTTGACACCTGATGTGGTTAGGCATTATGGGAAATGTAGTCTGAAAACAGCAAGGTTGGGAAACACCGCATATAGTGCCTTTTAAAGGGACTTTCAAGAAGTCTTTCTTTCGACCCTCTTTTTGCTTTTGCAGCTCATTTGGGAGGAGTGCAATTCTCCGTTTCCCATTGTTTGTTTGCGTGCCTGGGATTGTCTTTTTTTGGGGGGGGGTGTTTTTTGCACGTTGCCTTGTGAGGACCCCTGCCCTGAGCAGCGGAGCAGCCCCTCTGCATAGCAAAGACTGAGGGAAGCTCCTCCCGGGCCCCGAGGCGCCTCTGCCTACCTCCTCTGCCGGGCTGGTGTTCAGCACCAGCACCAGCCTGGCCGGCTCGCAGTAAAGGCGGAGGAAGCGCAGGAGGAGGCGGTCGATGCCCAGCCCGCGGGCGCACACCACCAGCCCGTCGTCGTGGAAAAGGTCCAGGAAGATCTGGTTCTCGTGCTCCAGCGGCACCGCAGCCGGAACAGCCGCCGAAGATACCGCCATGACAAGTCGCTGTCAAAGAGCCGCGGCTCCCACTGCACATGCGCAAACCCGGAAGCCAACTTACTACTGCGGGAATGAAGCCTCAGGCTCTCAATGCCGTAGAGATAAAAACTAACAGAGTGACACGCGCACGCAGAATCCTTAAACTCCCCATGGAAACGGAAAGCCTCCGTTGTTCGCGGGTATTGGCGCGCGCCTCCCCACCCACCCACCCGCGGCCTTGCTGTGAAAGCGTCGCCTTCCCACGTGTTGTTTTAAGTCGGGAAGGAACAGTGGGGAAGTTGTTCAATGTTTAGACCGGAAGTGTGCGACTCTACATTTTTAGTTCTCTATAGATAAGGGGAAGTGACGCAGCGAGGGGGGAGGGGAAGAGAAACGCAGCATAGAAATAGGAAAAGTGTAGAGTGACAATGTGTGGTTGGGACTTGCGAGTCAGCTCCGGTCAGCGTGGCCCGATAGTCAGCGATGATGGGACTTGTAGTCAAACAACGTGGGGCGGGTGGTGGGCTCCCCGTGCCTGATTTAAAAGCAATAGCCGGATCACGGCAACCTCCCTCGGTTGCAAATAAAAGAGGAGAGGGCGGGCCGTGGCTGAGACACAGCGACTTCAGCTGCACAGCGATGTCGTCCACGATTCATATTGCAGGTTCGAAATGGGGTTAATGCTGGTTCGGCTGCTGCGGCTCGTTTGTTTTCAAGACGTTGCTTCAGCAAAGGTATCGGAGTAATGAAATTGCACAGGAAAACCTGTCTGCTCCACTGACTTACATGCAGATGCACAGAACTTTTAAACGTCGTTTGGAGACTTGCGAAAGCGAAACGCCGCCAGTAAAAAGACCAGCGTCAGAGCACAATCCTCTCTACGACTGCTCAGGTGCCCAAAGGGACTTCCTTCCAGGTAAGTGTGTTCAGGATCGGAGCCTTAGAAAGGAGCGGAATCTCCCATCTCTTCTGCTGCTGGTGCTACTTCCCCTTGAGTAGACTCCCCCTCTCGTCATCAGCGCGCGCGCTCCCGATCCACGCTGCCGGCCGGCGTGCGCGTCCTCCCCAGTTCTTCCCTTCGCTCTTTGGGTCTTCTTTGCTGCTGCTGCTGCCGCTGCCGCTGCTAACGCCATGATCTTCCTGCTGGCCCTGTTTGCCAGCATCTTCCAAACAGGTGAGCGTTGCTGAGATCTGGCGGTGCCCAACTTCGCAGGCTGAGATCTGGGGGTGCCCAACTTCGCAGGCTGAGATCTGGGGGTGCCTCACCAGCCCTTCCCTCTCTCTGTAGCTGGGTCATGCTGAATTAGCCGTACTGGGGTTGCATACCTGTTTCTTTTGCCATCAGGAAGCAACGCCCTGTGCCTGCCCTCCACCCCGCCCGCCCCTGGTGTCTTCCAGATAAAAACACACAAACATAAAAAGAGCCCTGTTGGATCAGGCCAAACGGGGCCCATCTCCTGTTCCCACAGTGGCCAACTAGATGGCTGTGGAGAATGCTTTTTCGAGGGGGTAAAGGTAAAGGGACCCCTAACCATTAGGTCATAGGGACGCAGGTGGCACTGTGGGTTAAAGCCTCAGCGCCTAGGGCTTGCTGATCGAAAAGTCGGTGGTTCGAATCCCTGCAGCGGGGTGCGCTCCCGCTGCTCGGTCCCAGCGCCTGCCAACCTAGCAGTTCGAAAGCACCTCCGGGTGCAAGTAGATAAATAGGGACCGCTTACCAGCGGGAAGGTAAACGGCGTTTCCGTGTGCGGCTCTGGCTCGCCAGAGCAGCGATGTCATGCTGGCCACGTGACCCGGAAGTGTCTCCGGACAGCGCTGGCCCCTGGCCTCTTAAGTGAGATGGGCGCACAACCCCAGAGTCTGTCAAGACTGGCCCGTACGGGCAGGGGTACCTTTACCTTTAACCATTAGGTCCAGTCGTGGCCAACTCTGGGATTGCGGCGCTCATCTCGCTTTATTGGCCGAGGGAGCCGGCGTACAGCTTTCGGGTCATGTGGTGAGCATGACTAAGCCGCTTCTGGCGAACCAGAGCAGCACACGGAAACGCCGTTTACCTTCCCGCCAGAGCGGTACCTATTTATCTACTTGCACCTTGACATGCTTTCGAACTGCTAGGTTGGCAGGAGCTGGGACCGAGCAACGGGAGCTCACCCTGTCGCAGGGATTCGAACCGCCAACCTTCTGATCAGCAAGTACTAGGCTCTGTGGTTTAACCCACAGCACCACCGGCATCCCAGGATTTCCAGGGGGTACTCAAGGGTAATAATAATATTATATTATTATTATTTATACCCATCCCATCTGGCTGGGTTTCCCCAGCCACTCTGGGCAGCTCCCAACAGAATATCAAAAACACGATAAAACCTCTTTTTTGTTGTTAAAAAGTGTGGCACTTACTGTAGGAACTTCATGGTGAGTACCAGCACCTATTTTACTAGAGGAAAAAAAAGCACTGCCTGTGGGAAACCTGCAAGTTGGACCCGAGTGCAATAGTATTCACTTGTGATTTCCAGAAATCCTGCCCCTCCTCAGCTGCGCAGCATGTATTGCATGTCCCCCCCTCAATATATATATACATTAAATCTCTCTTTTCCCCTTACTTTCCAGGATTCACCGGTGTAAATGAACGCACCTTCCTGGCCATTAAGCCAGATGGGGTACAACGGCATCTGGTTGGAGAGATCATCCGACGCTTCGAGAAGAAGGGCTTCAAACTGGTGGCGATGAAGCTCATGCAGGTCAGGATACTTGGCTAAGTACCTAAGCTGTTTGTCGAGAGATGGATGGGGAACCTTTATGACCCAGTGGACCACATCTTCATCTTCCTGCCACCTCCACCTCCATTCTGTGGGCTAACTTAGGGTTACCCACTTGTCACTCATCGGACACCAGGTGATTGACAAGTGGGTTGTCCCATCCATCTGTCAAAGGTGGCTCATGGTGGGGAAGAGACAACAACCAAGCGGGATTGAATTCCCTGTGCACCAGGCTTCCAGTCCTGCTTTCTATAGGCATTGGGATGGAAGCAGCTGATTCAGCCACAACTCTACCTGCCACACACTTTGCTTCACATAGGATGCCAGGTGTGGAGGAAATGACTGTGTTTTGGGGGAAATTGGCTTATAGGCCAAATGAGGGGTGCCTGGTGGGCCAAATTTGGCCTGAAGACCAGAGACCTGGAGGTTGAAGGCCACACACCAGGGCAGTCTGATCGCACCCAGTGTTGTATATTATCTTTGCGTGCTATCATTCTATTTTTGTGTTGGGGGTTATTCTCTATATTTTGTTGGTTTATTCATTGAAATTATAAACTGCCTTTCTACCACAGCACCCAAGACAGTTTACAAATTTAAAGGACCACAAAATAACATTTAAAGTTGATGGGGGTGTGTGGAGAAAGGACAATCCAGCTGGAACAGGGCCTGTGTTGCCTCTGCCTGCTTCCCTAGTTAAAACCGATTAAATTAGGTAGGCTTATTTGTATCGCCTTATCTAATATTGTATGTATTTTGTGGATTCATTGACATCATTGTTATTTTAAATTGTTCTTAATTTTGCATGGTTCTATTTTTTGGTTTGTTTTCTGGGTTGTAAGATGCTTAGGGTAAAATTTTGTGGGAAACTGACGGTGGTGGTAAAGATGCTGACTCAGCTGTTAATTTCCTGATCTTTGATTATCATCATAATCCTAGGAAATTTTACTCCCACCCTTCAAGCAAGTTCCCAGGGCAGTTTACACACAAAATAAAAGACTGAAAACAGTCAAGTCAACAAAATTGTTTAAAGAACTACACAACGTTGATCAAGTCTGTGGCATGTGTTTGACCACGTGTTAATCCTGGAAGACCTGCTTCCTGCCTTGCAAGCCTTTTCCCACTTGGCCTGGGCGGATGGGGCCCTGACAAACTCCAACTACCAAAGCTGGAGTATTGTTTAGGAATTGGGGGGGGGGGGGTTGCTGGGGTTGTTGATGTTGATTTATTTGTATCTTTATTTTGGATCCTATAATTTATGTGGAAATTCTTCAACTTGTGCACTTTTTGATGTTTGGTTTATTGTTTTATGACTACTTTTGCTATGTTTCTATTTTGTAATTTTTTAATACGATTTTAACTTTGGAAAGGCTGCATACAAATAAAATGCTTGATTGATTAGGCTTCCGAAGACTTGTTGAAGGAGCATTACATCGCCCTCCGTGAGCGTCCTTTCTATAACCGCCTGGTGAAATACATGAGCTCTGGACCTGTTGTGGCCATGGTGAGTGAAATAACAAATGCATTTTGCTATGAGAGCCAGTGTGGTGTAGTGGTTAAGAGTGGCAGTCTCGTAATCTGGTGAACCGGGTTCGCTTCCCTGCTCCTCCACATGCAGCTGCTGGGTGACCTTGGGCCAGTCATACTTCTCTGAAGTCTCTCAGCCCCACTCACCTCACAGAGTGTTTGTTGTGGGGGAGGAAGGGAAAGAGAATGTTAGCTGCTTTGAGACTCCCAAAGGGGAGTGAAAGGCGGGGTATCAAATCCAAACTCTTCTTCTTCTTCTTTGTGAGGGTCTTGAGATGCCCCTATCTCCTAACACATGTATATTTTCTAACAATACCCAAGTATAGAAAAGCAGTCTTGTTGGCACGTTCTGACATTTTACCCTCCAAGATCCCAGATAGCAGAACACTGGGGGGCGGGGGGGGGCGGGTTGGGAAACCTTGTAAGAAATATTTTCTCTTTGAGAAGAGAGGGAGGCTCATCACTTCCCTCTTCCCCAGGACTCCTAATGCTTTCTCAAGTGGTTTAGCAGAACAAGGCCACTGGCACTGAGAAGGTTGCCTTTTTCCATTTCAGCAAGTGGGTCACGGTTTGATCTAAGGCAGGTGACACCAGCAACAGCACGACCACCGTCCAAATAGGCAGAAACAAACAAAGAAAGGGCTCCCCAAATGTGCTATAGGACTAAAGGTGTGTCTTGGGTCACCAAAAGGTTGAATGCTAGTGGGGGTTTTTCTTCCCCTTCACCAGGTTTGGCAAGGACTGGAAGTGGTGAAGACAGCTCGCGTCATGATTGGCGAAACTAACCCAGCAGATTCGAAGCCTGGGACTATCCGAGGTGACTTCTGCATTGAAGTTGGCAAGTGAGTGAAAACCTCGTTTACTTTGGGGGCAGTTCTCTCTTCTGACCATTTTGTGTGACTCCGGCAATGCAACTACTGGTCCACCACAGCAAGGAATGGGGGCTCAGCCAGGTGTCGCTTTCTGCTCGAGATGATCTAAAACTGCATTCCTGTAAACAGAGTGGAAACTAAATCAGAGGATGATTAAAAATAAATAAATCAGGAAGGCCTTTTTGTTTCTGCATTAGGAGATAGGGGCATCGTTCACACATGCTGTGTGTCTAGCAAAAATAATCAAAATCCTGTTTAGTGCTAATGTTTCAGATCAGACTGTGCACTAGAACTAACCAAATTCCAAACCAAATCAGGCTAATTTGGGTGGACAAGGACTTACTGCGACATGTGGATGCAGCCAATGTGGATTATGGGTTTGTAAGTAAGAAGGAAGCATTTTTGTGTGAACATGGGCCAAAATTAAGCTGCCTCCCAGTAATGGTAGAAATGACCTCCAGCTTCATAGATTTGAGAGGCAAGTGAAGTATTTTTGCTTCTTCCAGGGTTTATTGTTAGCGTGTCCCTGTCTGCCAATACACATGCTGTTAATACAGTCCATCCCGCCTGTGAGCAAACACCCTCCCTCAGCAAAATGGACCTTTTATAAGGGAAAGAAAGAGAGGTGGGGAAATGGGGCAGGAGGGAAGCAGCAGCAGGAGGTGGGAAAAGAACAGCAAAGAATTGGAAAATAAGAAAAGACTCTGATGAATCATTGCATAAGGTTATAAAAATGGAAATGAAATGATCATTTTTCATCCCTTTTCCCCCTACCCTATTAGAAACACAAGAAGCTGTTGTATAGAGCCCAAATCCACACCATACATTGTGGGAGCTGTAGTTAAGTCAAGGGTGCCCTATTCCCCTTGCAGAGCTACAATTCCCAGTTTCCTTTGAAGAGGGATTTATGATTAGACCTCTCTGAGAACAGTAGCTCTGTGAGGGGAATCGGGGGTCTCCTCTCAGCACCACAAACAGTTTCCCAACAGTCTTTGGGAGAAAGCAACGACGGCTTGGAATCGCAGCACTTTAAATGTATGGTGTGAATGTGACCAGTCACATCATTTGTCCATCTGGCCTATCAGCAGCTCTCCAGGATTTGGCAGGAGCTTTTTCTGTACCTGGCAGTTGAACTTGGGACCTTTGCATATAAAGCCCTAAGCTGAAACCTAGCTCATCGTACTCATATATGCCCGACTGCACAAGAACTTAGTTAACTGTGGCACAATGCATCCAGCTGCACGGTGGGATATGCTTGTTCCTTTTTCCTACAGGAATGTGATCCACGGGAGCGATTCGGTGGAGAGCGCCCAGCGAGAGATCTTGCTCTGGTTCCGCACAGATGAACTGGCCTGTTGGGAAGACAGTGCAGATCACTGGATTTATGAGTAAGGCAGAGCAGCTGAAGCCTGCCCCCCCCCCTGCTGCTGTCACAAAGGCACTGCACAAACCCGTCCATTCCCTTTCAGCTTATCTGGGATCCCCCTGGGTAGCTTTCTTCTTTTGTTGAATTGGGTGGGGAAGAGAAAGGGCGGGAGTATTTTAGATCTGAACAAACATATCATGTCAGTTTAACAGCTAGTAATTTAATTCCCTTTCTCCCTGCCTCCCCAGCCCCCAATTATAGCCTTTTGGGGGCAATATTAGAGAAATCTGCACTATTAAACCAATATGGAAAAGCACACACCAAGGGGATTCCAGTTCTCTTTTCTCACTTTTAGAATGTATTTTCAAAGGGCTTCATTAGTGGTTTTCCTGCTGCCTCCCAATCCAAGCCTGCAAAGACTACCCCACTTGGTTAGGTCACAGTTTTACTAGCTACAGGGCACAGACCCAGCTTTGCAATCCTAGTCGGCAGATTGCCTGGGCTTGCATCCTGCTATCCGCAGCATCTTTGGGGTTGCAAAGCACCATGCCTCTGGCCACAAGAGTTTTATTTCAAACCACCCAGCTGAAAATAGGCCACCCAGCGTAATTGCGACATCAGGTGGCTGGCCCTTCCTACTTTCCCAACTTGGCCCATGGGAAGGGTGGGGGAAATACAGATCCAGCCTGCTGCCCTGCTCTTTCCAAAAGGAAACATCAAATAAGACAGAAGCAAGGGGAGCTGTGCTGTTTCGCTTTACTTAAGCAGCAGCAAATACAAACAATTGCTTGCAGCTAGCAATATCCGGCGGTTGAGCAACAGGGCTTATACAGCTGCTGTTACGTCCTGCTCTCTCTCTCTAGTGAATGCAATTTCTTTTTTGGGCAGTGACTTGAAATGCAGAATTCACGCTGCTCGTATCTCATACCCGCCCCACTTTCTCCAATAGTCCAGGACGGCGGGGGGGGGGGAGGGGGAGCTGCTTTAGTGCATGTTTTATCTTAGGGATGGCAAATATTCAGGTCTCCAGATGTTGGAGCCTCCATCACCTCTGACTGTTGGCCATGCTGTCTGGAGCTGATGGGAGTTGGAGTCCAACAACATTTGGAGGACCACTGTCCTGTGTACACCTGTGTACAGAATAATCTTATTCACAGCTGACAACTATTCAGTAGGAACAGAATGGTGGGATTTGGGAGCGGAAGATGGCATTTCAGGAGGCCTCTGATAGAGTGGAAACAGCCAAATCCCATTAAGTTGGGACCTGGCTGGAGAAGTATTGTTCCTAGGCTATCATGGTTCCTGTGTTTTCCTCTGGGATCTTTCATCCCACTGCATGTTACTGTTCTTCCAGATATTTCCCAAAAGGAGATTGTTTACATCTATAAATATGTACAGGGCTACTTTTTAAATACTGGCTGCGTTTTGCTTTTGTAAAATAAATTTTGGGAAAAGGCAATCGTTTTTACTCTGTGTCTGTCAGGGTGGTGTATCTTGGAAAAGGGTGTGGATGGCTGGCTGGGAGTACAGAACAAGGGCACTTCATACTTGCACCAAATTGTTGCAGGTGACCCCCCCCCCGCCCCATCACTTGGGTGTGCACCATCAAAAGATGCAATAAACGTCATGGCAGTAGCTCCTTAAAAATACCACTTCTAGTGTGTGTTTATCAATGCTCTCGAATCTGTGATGTTAACACATTTTTTTTTTTATTACATACAGAACAGATATGGTCATCTTTTGGATAGCGTATAAGGGACAAAGCATAGGGAGAGTGGGGTTGTTCTTTCATACAGCAGTCTCTTTACATCTTTAGACCAAAACAGCAGAGTTGACAGGCCTTAAGACACTTTTAAAAAATTTCTTTTATAACATACAAGTTAACTTTACATACATCACAGTGGAGATGTGGCGGGGAGGTGTCTGTAAGTCAAATCAGCATTTATCTTGCTGGCAGGTAGCTATCAGGATTCAACAGCCAGCACCGTGAGGCTTTCTCCCCATAGCTACGCCTCTCCCTCCCCCTGCGTCCCCCCCCCCCCCCACACCTTGAACATGTGCTTCTTTTCAATGAAAACGTAACTTCAAACTGTGAAAGGTTCTTTGGGCATATATTTGTAGGCAGGGGAGGCAAAAGGAGCAGTATCCTGACTAATAAATGCTGGGAACTGAGAACTGCTGGAGGCTTTGCAGTTGTATCTGTTGTTTTTGTTTTAAAAAGACCATACCTTGGTTCAGTTCTGCATGAGGAAGTAATCCTGCTCTCGGGTCTTTTGGCAACAGGTAGATCAGTTTTAAAACCGTGGCACCCTGTCAGACGCCACACGCTCGCCCTCTAAGCTGCAGTGGTGCTGTAGGGGTAGGGCTTTGGGGGCAGAAGTTATGGGACCCAGACCCAACTCAGCAGAATGAGCAGGCGCCCCCCCACCCCAATACAGCTTACTTCAGAAATGCGGTAAGTGAAGCAATACAGTGGTGCCCCGCAAGACGAACGCCTCGGAAGACGAAAAACTCGCTAGACGAAGGAGTTTTTCGTTTTCTTAGCCGCTTCGCAAGACGCATCTCCCTATGGGCTTGCTTCGCAAAACGAAGCTTGCCCCGCAAGCTCCGGGGATAGCGGGGAAGCGCAGCGCGTCTTCCCCGCTGTCCCCGGACCTCTTTTGAAGCAAGGGGCGGCAACGGGGAGAAGATCGCTTCTCCCCGTTGCCAGCCCCGCAATCTCCGGGGACAGGTCCGGGGGCAGAGGGGAAGGCGCGCGCCTTCCCCTCTGTCCCCGGACGGTCTCCATAGGAACGCATTGATTGACTTTCAATGCATTCCTATGGGAAACCGTGCTTCGCAAGACGAAAAACTCGCAAGAAGAAAAAACTTGCAGAACGAATTAATTTCGTCTTGCGAGGCACCACTGTACATGTTCCCATCTAAAGGTCTGCCGGGCTGGGAGACCATTAAGGCCAGAGTCTAAAACCACCTAGCTGCACCATTGCTAAGTAGTGGCTAAGTCAAAGCTGCCCACCCCACCGGTCCTCACTTTTAAAAAATCCGACTTCCCTTTCTCTCTCCTCCCAGGCTCTGCTGTTGTCAGGTTGCTCTCCAGGTCACGTTAGTTTCCTCCCAGCCCCTCCAAAAGGCATTTCACCCCCAGAACAGACTGAACAAAATAAGAACATAGGAAGCATAAGAATAGTCAGGCGTGTAGTCCATCTAGCTTAGTATTGTCTACACTGACAGGCAGGAGCTTTCCCCAACTCTACCTGGAGACATCAGGGCTTTTATTTATAACCCAGGACCTTTTGCATGTAAGGCAGATATTCTACCTGTGAGCTACAGGCCCTGTGTCGCCTTCCCAGCTCCCCTCTCCCCCACTTCAGAGCAAGTGGTACAAGATCTGCTTCATTCTCTCCTTAATTGGGATAAGCACAGAGGGTTAGCTGCTTTGTCTTTTGCCCTCTAATGAACAGAGATTCAACTCCACCTGGACTGTGGCCATCTTTCTGAGCAGAGCACTGCGGTAGCAGTGGGGCAGGAATGGTGGTGGTGGGGAATGTGACAGGATAGATTAGTGGTATTGCTTGCTAACTTGCCCCAAGAGAACGGCAAATCTTGGCTGATGGCACTGCTGTTTCAAATGGAATAATGAAAGAGTGTCTTAACAATCTGCTCTTCTCTCTCCTGCACACTATTATTTCATCAGTAGTCTAGAAAACAGCTAGGATATGCTGGCATTGGGAAACAAAACCCTTTCCGTAGGAGCACTATCAGGAGGCGGTCTGGCTCCTTGTTTACTGAAAAGCCAACCCCAAAGGGTTAGGACCTCCTTGTGACATGGAAAATAACAAGTGTTAGCTGCGCTCAGTGAAATTGTTGATATCTCCCTAGTGTGTCACCTCCAGGTATGTCTGGTAGGGTAAGGCCTAAGACCGAGAGTGGCCTGAAATCTGGAAACTTAATGGACAGAATAAAAATAAGGGAACCTAGGAAGCTGCTTTTACAGCAGCTGAGACTTTCCATTTTGCCCAGTACCATGTAGACTGACTGGCAGTGGCTGCTCAGAGTCTTATGAAGAGGTCGTTCCCTCCGCCTTTGCTACCTACCCTGTAAGCCTCACTCTCTTTCTCATCATGAATAAAGCCCCCATTTGATCTCAAGCCTTGCTGCAGCTACTTAACCACATTTTGTGCTCTTTCAAATCAAACTACCCCAATGACTTCACTAGCCGCCTAGATTTCCTCTCTCCTGCTGTTGGCGAAAAATTATGGGTCAGAGATCAACAATGTCGACTTGCAAGTCACAACGTCCTCCCCACCCACCAGCTTTACCGCTTAACGTCTCTTTCTTGTTTTTTCTTCATCTTGGTTTGTTGTGCGGAACCCAGAGACCTTTTCAGCCTTTGCCATATTTCTTTCATCTCTGTGTACATTCTGTGGCTCTGGGTGGCTTTGAGTAAGCAAGTGACATAAAACCACACATAAGAGTAGGGGTCCCTGCACAGGTCCAGCTTGTGGCCAGGTGTTAAGGAATGGCGTTGTAAGGCATTCAATATGTGTGCCATGGTGCTTGTGTGCCTGCCATACCCAAGCTACTACTCTCAGCACACAAGAAAGGGGGTTAAGTCACAGCATGGTACGGTTGACTGGATTGGGGCAAGGGTCCCCACAAGCTGTTCAGACTATGACTGGACTTCCTTTTTAGTCTATGTTTTCTCAGAACTCATTCAGGTATGTTGGAGAAAGAAAACATTGCCCACAGAGGCAGGCAGGGGAGGCCTGAGAGATGCAAAAAGAAAGGAAAAAGCCTGCAATAATCTCCCTCTGCTACAAAGCGCACAAAGAAAGGGCATGTGGACAGTCCCAAGCTTTGACTCTACCAAGAACTGCCAGGAAGTTGCCCCCCCCCCCGTCTTTCTCTCTCTCTCTAAGGAAGACCCACCTCCCTCTCTGAAAAACCTTGGTCTCCCCTGGCTTCAAAGAAAACTAAAATGTGAAAGGTTCTGTGAGATTTAAATAAGACATTAAGAGCACTTAACATTTCTGGGCTTCTTCCTGCTGCTTCCTCCCACAGCCTTTAAAGTTCATCAGCCTCTGAACTGCCTACAGCAGAAACCTCCTTATATCCCAGAGGACCAGCTGTTTACAACTTCATCTCAAGCAGCAATCCACTCCCAGTCACTAGGGCCGAGTCACGATGCATGAGACGGGGCTCACTGGCTGGGATGGAACTGCCACTGGATGTGGCAGGGTGGGGGCAAGAGAAGGGAAGCAACAGGTGGGATGCATGTTATGTGTGTGCACACCTGCCATCAACCGGGTGAGCAGCCAGCAGAGTGGCAGCGCCCTAACTTGCATGCCACAGCTGTGGGCGCTGCTTTCTCAACATCCTCTCCCAAGAAGACCATCTCTGCTTCCTCTCTTGCTGCTTCTGGAAGCTGCTTAACAAAGGACCAATGTCTTCTCCTCAGCTCGTTTCCCCGTTTCTTCATTTCCACTCTTCCCCAGCCCATCCTCCCCAAGCACATACCTCTCCACCGACTGCCTTGCTCCATCTCCCCCAAGTCCAAGTCTGCTTTCATTGGTTTCAATATATGTCATGGAGAGGGAGGGGCCTAGTCTCCATCTTGACTGCTTGCTTTCCTGAATTGCCTGCAAGATACATTTGAATACCTCTTGAGAGCCGTATGCAACACCCCAGTCTCCATTGGGGCCCTAGTGGAGCACACAAGGTAAAGGAGCACAAAGCACACCTTGGTGGCCTTTCAACAGCAGAGGACTTCCCAGTTCTTTCAATGACTCTCCACATACCAGCTAAACATACATATTGCCTTCCTCTCCATCAGCACACCACCCACTGCTACAAAGAGCTGGAGATGCCCACCCCACCTTCAAGTCTACCAATTGTGCCTCTAACCTGAATTATTATCTATGATATTTGTTAGGCTTGAATCTTCCCCTTCCTCTAAGGAGTTCAGAACTGGGCACACTGGGACTCTCAAAGAGGTCTCCCATAAATAGAATCACAGAAGTGTAAGTTGGAAGGGACCATAACCTCCTGCAAAACCCCAACGTGGGGTTCAAACCCATGACCCTGAGATTAAAAGTCTCATGCTCTACCAACTTGAGTTATGATTTTAAGTGCCCAGGCCCAGATCTAAACAGCTTCAGCGGTGGAAGCCCATCATGTGCCTGTGGTCCGTCTCTGGGCACTGACACCCCGCTGTTGACTTCCATACCAAAGTCTTCCCAAACGCATCCATACGCTCTTTTGGATTCCCAACCTCCCAATTTATCCCAGATAATCCCCTGTGAGCAGGTCCCATAGAGAGACAGTGAAGGAGACGAGGTGGGAATGTTCGCTTTGTTACGATGGGATCCATCTCTCTAGTCCTGGTTTGCAGACCAGTGCATGCCGTCAGCGCTGCCTCCGTGGTGGTGAAGTGGGCAGGGGCAAGAGCCGGCAAACATCTTAGTTCTTCCATGCAGGCAGATGAACGAAGGAGGGAGGGGACCGTCTTGAAAACCTCGCCCAAGCCTAGTCCGCTCTGCCTGTGCATCTCTCGTTGCCTCACTTGGGGGCGGAGGGGCCTTCATTGCCATGGCTCTCCCCCTTTGGAAAGCTGGCAGTAACCCAGCCGTTTTAGAAAGCATGCAGGCCCAAGATGAAAGCTGCAAGTTTGGAGGTTAGATGAGAGAGGGAGCCGCTATCCAGTGCAGGAGCTGCTGCGGTTGGTTGTCTGGGACCTCGGTTTTCCAGCAGTAGGAGAAATGCAGGAGTTCTGGTATATACATACTGGCATTCCGGGAGTTTGGGGGGATCAGAGGGGAGAGAGTTATAATTGGCAGAAAAAGAAAAGACAAGAGTAGCTCATTCGGGGATGTAGGAAACTTGCCACACAATGATGTGGCTCCGCTCAGCCTTGGAGAGGATGGGCTTGACTTGGGGGGCTTCTCCTGCGTTTTCCTCCGTCTCGTCATCTTCTCCATCACCTGTGGAGAGACCTTGTACAATGAATGGAAGAGAAGAGCATGGAAGCACCAAAGCTCCACCAAGCAGGCCTCCCAATCATTAGTAATAGGTACCATTTACATAGCATCTTTAGATGCCTGAGAGTGCTTTGCATACATCATTATAATCTTTACCCCAACTCTGTAGACCCAAGTTATTCAAGTTCTGCAAATGGAGAGCTGCGGAGTGGGAGAGGTCTAAATTCATCTAGTTCTCCTGAGCAGAAAGCTTGATTCAGGTCATCCATGGTGTGTCTGCATTACATATTCATACTGATTTTTAATTGCGGTTTTATTGCTTCTTTTTATTGTAGTACAATAAGAAATGAGATAATTACAGAAGCAATTAAAAATACAATTAAAAAACACACCTTATTTAGCGCAGCACATTTCCATTGCTACAACAGGTCAAAAAAATCACTAAAGTGATCCACAAGACTCTCAGCAACTTCTAAGTGGTCTGTGCAAGCAGGGGAGTTGGGGAACTGCTGAGTCTGTGGCAGAGGAAAGGATGGAAGCAGGATGTCTTGTGCTGTAACTCTCAAAGGGCCAAACAAGATACGGATGTTTGCCATGGTGTGGTTGCTTTTTCTTTTAACAAATAGATGATGTGAGAGGGAAGTATGACTCAGAGGGGGACTATGGCATGGAGAGAAGGGCCATTCATCCCTTCGTCCCTGCCGCAATCCCAATCAAAATCAGGGCTCTTTACACCAGCTATGGACAACGGCAGGACAACTCAGAACCCCTAAACTACAGGACACGCTTAAAGTGGTACATATGAATGTGATATGCCTCTGAAGACGGTTCGGAAACTTCAGCTAGTGCAGAATTCAGCGGCCAGGTTGCTCATCAGAGCAAGACGGTTTGAGCATTATTACACCGATCCTGGTCCAACTGCACTGGCTACCAGTTAGCTTCTGGGTACAATTCAAAGCGCTGGTTTTGACCTATAAAGTCTTAAACGGCTCAGGACCGCAATACTGCAAGGACCGCCTCTTTCCATATGCACCTACCTGGACCCTGAGATCATCTTCTGAGGCCCTTCTTCGTGTGTTGCCCCCTTGAGAGGTCCAGAGGGTAGCAACACGAGAATGGGCCTTCTCTGCAGTGGCTCCCCATCTGTGGAATGCTCTCCCCAGGGAAGTTCGCCTGGCGCCTTCATTACACACCTTTAGGTGCCAGGCAAAAACGTTCCTTTTTAACCAGGCTTTTGGTTGATCCGATTTAAAATGTGTTTTTTGGGTGGGGGGGCTATTGGGTTGTTTTATTTTTATTAGGTCTTTGGTGGTTTCATATCTTGATTTTATTCTTTGAACTGCTCTGAGACCTCCAGGTATAGGGCGGTATATATAAATTCAATAAATAATAATAGAAATTTCTTCCTTAGCCACTCTGCGCTAGCTTGTCCTTTACTCATAGCTGCTCTGCACAATGAGGATATATATGTAAAAGAACTCACCAATCCGGAAGTCAATGTACCCTTCCCCACCACTGAGCACCAGGACGTTCTTCAGCTTCTGGCCCTCAGCCTCAATGGTGGCTGTGCTGGGGTTCTCGGAGGGGCTGTCTAGCACACTCCCGTTCAGTGTTGCCAGAACGTTACCTGAAAGAATCCAGAGCTTGTTCTGAGCAGCTGAGATATACTACTGAGCTTTGGGCAACCAAAATGACGGAGGATAAGGCTATCAACACTACTATCATCCTGATGGGTCTTACGTCCAATGTCACTGGCAGAATGGCCCCAAAAGTTACTGGGAATCACCCATGGCGAGAATGCTGTTTGCACTCAAGTCCTTTTGGGTTTCTCACTGGGGCATGTGGTTGAACCCAGTGAGAAAAGGATGCTGGGCCAGATAGCTGCCCTGGACTTGATCCAGCAGGGTGATTCTTAAGATGTTCTTGAACATCATAGGAAAGGCCATTGCAATGGAAACAGCCTCAGAATTCTGCATAAGCCTTCAGGTTTCACAATAAGCTCTCAGCATAATGATGCACTGACAGAATTGCATTCATGGAGTACTTTAGATGTTCTGCTTACCAGGCACAGAGACAAAGAATTTGACCGCGTCACGGTGACCATGGAAGCAGAGCTGGGCTTGAGCCATGGAGCAGTAAGGGATAAAACTGCTGGCAGACTTGTCATTGCTGTCGTCGCTGCCGTACACGTGGATGATCCCGCCAGGCCGGTTCCCTTCTCCAGATGTTGGGGATGTCTTATTGGCTGAAGGCAACACACACAAATTAAAAGCAAGCAATAAGGAGGGGGAAATGTAAGGGCTGACTGCACCACACATGGCTAAACTGGTTTAATTATCCTACAAAGCGTTAGTGCCATGAATTCCTTCTCCTGTCCAACTGTCAGAGGGAAAGTCCAGTAACATCTGGCTTGACAATCTGGTCTGCTCCTAGCACCTTTTAAAATGTCACCTACCCTTGAAAAAATAACATCTCATTTTAAGATTTCGGATCATAGCTCAAGCTAGTACATTTTAGATCTTACGGTGTTCTCCTGGAGAATAAACATCTCCCCAGACTGGGGGTAATTAGTATAAAAAGATTTACTTAGAGCCATATCCTGAGGTGGAGCCTACAGAGCACTGTGTGTTGATAAATATGTTTGTTTCTCTCCTCTCTTGCATCAAGTTTTTCTAAAAGGAGCAGACTTGGATATCCCTGATATTTTATATCACCAATGTATTACAACCCATTCTAATGTATTTTGTATGTTATGATATTCTACTTATATGGTTGTTGGTTTTATTTTGTTTGGTTCTATCAGGACTAGGACCACATAATAAAGAATCCGTCTCTTCTCTTCCCAGAAAACCCTGGGAAGTATAGCTCCATGAGTTGAGACAAAGATTTCCAAAAGCATATTTAACACTTGTAAAGAGAAATGTGGCTGGTCTGGAAGTGGTTTCATTGCTTTCAATTCTTTAAAAAAATGTCCCTTTTGTTCTGCTAGGGAGAGCTCCAAGAAGGTGGGGGAGGGGCAGAGGTGGAGCTAGCTGCTCTGGCACCCGGAGCAGTGCATATACTGTGTACCCGGAGGCAGGGCTAGCCGCCTGCAGGGGCGGGGCTAGCATCCCAGGGGGTGGGGGGGCGATGTCACACACCCCCTCAGGGATGACACCTGGGGCAGACCGCACCTACCACACCCCCTTCCTCTGCCAGTGGGGAGGGGAGCTATTCTGCAGGAGGTTTGCTGAACTGACCCAGAGTTACATTACACAGGGGTCTGTAAAAGCATACTTAAATTGGCTGGTTGTATTTTTTGAAGAAAAGCAACTGCAGTCTGGAAAGCATCTTGATGAGTTTCCTGCTGAAATTCTACCCTCCCCACCCCAGCTTTTTGCCACCCTAAGCCACAGTTCACTGCAAAAAGTACCTTTGGGGGCAAATCACATCCAGGAAGGGAGTAATTATAAACAGGAAACTGACACCCAATCTGGATTAGGGATATTTTCCAGACTGGGGGCCCCATGTCAGCTTCAGCTTTGTTTTCAAAATAAAAGTGGCTGGATTAAGGATGCGCTTTCAAATATTTCAAATCATTTGACATGTTTGGAATGGTGGAAACCCAGGAGCACTCAGCACTGTTTTGCCAGTGGCAGAGATGTCACTGTCCTCACATGCAATTTCCAATCTGTCTTCTGAAGTGGTTCAAGAGCTACTTGTGGGAGGTTTTGTTTTTAATTTGTTCTGTTTAAATGTATAGCTATGTTAAGAATTCCTAGGCATGTGACCACATTTCTGCTTCATCACCTTCTTTCATCACGAGATAGAAGCAGAAAGGAACTGGTTTAAAGGTTCTGAAACTTTAACATGCAAGGGGGACCTTCAGAAGTGATGATCTGCTCAACATTCCTAATATGGATTCACAAGAACATTTCCACTCTTACATTTTTTTTGGCAATTTCAAATGAAAATGAGAGGTGAATGAATGAATAGGCAGAGGAAGAAAAGTGAGCGGATGGATTAAAGGATGGAGAAGTCAGTGGGTTAGATATAGGATGGCATCTGGAATCTAGATGGAAAGAGGTCTTGGACTTACCCCTGAGCCCAAGGAGCTGACCTCGGTGGAGGACTACAGCTAGGAGGAGGAAGCGAGGGAGAGCAGGGGAAAATAGGAACAGAGCCACAAGTTAGGGAAGAGAAGAAAACAGCAATTACTGGAAGCAGCAGCAAAAGGAGCACATTGACATTTAGTTCCTTTGCAAAAATGCATACGTTTCTTTTAACAAGAGGCACAGCATTACAGCCAAATAATAAAATATTAAGAGACTTGATACTAAATGCTGTCTCAGCAACAGGTGCTTAGAAGTCAGAGAATTATTCACCCAGAGTACTGCTTTGCACCTCCATTTTGCACCACTAGGTGTCACCTCTGAGGTGGGAAGCCACATGCAGTGACTGGGACCCATCCCTTGTTCTCCATGGATCCTCTGATGGAACACATGCCCCCTAGAGGACAGGAGGGCACATTCCACTGGACTTGCCAAATGACAGAAGACCAGAAAACTGGCATTAGCCCCAAACCCATCATGATTTAGGAACAGAGGATGCTGCCTTAAACCAGTTCAGGCTCCTTGTATGTCTAGTCCAGAACTGTCTATGTGATTGGGAACAGCTCTCTTGGAGTTTATTGCCTTGCCCCAAGTTCCTTCAAACAAATATCATAACTCTCTCCTCCTACATGTCCACTTCATCTCTGGTCTAAGAAAAAACCCAACACACCTCTTTTGCAGATCTTGGAGAGTTTGTATCCCATAGTTTGGGAACCTTTGTGCTCAGAGCTGTCTCTAGATCTCTAAACCTATGACCAATCACATTATTTGCACCACCTCACTCAGCTGCCACACCACACTGGTGTCTCATAGCTAAATTACTTTGCAAAGGACTCCATTCTGAAAACATTGTCAGCTGCAGCATGTCACATAAAAGACATACTGGAAAAATACAAAGGCCTCGGGAAGTCAGGTACAGAAAAACAAAAAATCTACATTGCATTATGCATGTGGCATTGCAGATGTTTGTATTCAAATCCCTTACAGAGGGAAAAACAGTTGTGCGTTAAGACACTGGGGAGGTGGAATTAAGCACACTCCCACACTAGCCCTCCTTTCAAAATCATGCATTCCAAATCTGGGGTTGTAGCCATCTAACATTCACCCAGAGTAGACCCATTGGGTTGTATTCAACTAGGTTTTTCTCAGGGTAGACTCAATGAAATGAATGAATGTGACTAAGTTAGGTTCAGTAATGCCAATGGGTCTACTCGGAGTAGGACTAATACTGGATGTGACACGTACTTTTCATTTTAAAAAAAGAAAAGAATAACCAATGGGCCTTCTTTAGATGCATTTGCTTGTAAGCTTAACATTTGCCTCTGTGATAAGCACAATCTACAATGGATATTCGTTGTGCAAGCTTCACCGCAACGAGTTAAGAGCTGGATGAATGCAAGCTTGAAAAACGAAAAGTCTGCTGGATTTGGGTCAGCTTGTGTGAAGGGCTGGAATCCACACACGGAAAATCCTCTTGCTAGGAGGGGGAAGCGGTTTGAGAAAATCACATACAGAGAAAAATGCATAGAGCAGAAGAAATGAAAATGGAGTCCACTTACTCTCCGTCAAAGGGATGGAAATGACAACACCATTGCCTGTCCCTACCCACAGACGGTTGCCAGCAATGAGTAACGCTGTAATCCGCACAAATGAGAAACCCAGCTTTCCAGTGCCTGGATGAGAGGCACAAACAGAGTTAGTTAGGGTAGTGTAGGTCACTGAAAAGGCCAAGATCATATTCATTCATTCAAACAGCACTAGTCCCCACCCCTGCTCCAAAGGGCCGTCTCTCGTGCTGTTTCATTTACCTAACATTTTGCTGACATAGGGCTCAATGTCTACATCCTGGAGGTGCTGATGGGTGTGAGCGTGGTACAGCCTCAGCGTAGAATCCAGGCGGATGGAAACCCAAACGCCGTCCCCAATCCAAGCCAGCTGTCGGATCTGGCTCTCCCGGCGAGGGTGGGCATCAAAGGACTTCTGGAAAGGGCATGGAGAAAAGGGAAATATGCTCAGGGTTTCCACAATGGTTGCCCTCTTACTTAATCGCCAGAGTCATCATTCAGGAAACAGCACTTCTTCCAAGGCTGAGGGTCCGGTGCCCTGACCCCAAAACTCAGTTGGATCTGGTTGTTTACTATCTCTCCTCCTAACCTACCTCACAGGATTGTTTTATCCTCACAGGATAAAATAGGAGGGGAACCATGCCTGCTTCCTTCAGCTGGGGAGGGAAGCCTGTGAAGATCAGAGAAGGTCTCTCCAGGTGTAAGACGGATACCACATTGGCAAATCCCGACTACCCAATTCCGTTGGATGCCTCCTTCACCCCAAATGAGAGAATCTTAGCAATAAAAGATGGTGCCCTTAAATTGCAGTTTCCCCAGTAAAAATCTTGACCTTTTTGATTAAAACAGGCTCATATGAATTAGCCACCCAAAGCCTTCATTGATGAATGAGCCAATAAACACTTTCAATCCCAACAGTACTTTTAGTTAGAAAGCATTCCTAGATTCTCTGCCATGTTCCTTCATTCAGAGACACCCTCGCCATACCTCTATCTGCATCGTTTTGGGCTGGATGACGTGGATTTTGTTCTTGTAGCCGCACCACACTCGGTCATACACCACAGCCATGCAGCGAATAGAATGGTGTGTGTGACCCAGGTCCATGAGATGGTAATTGCTGAGGTCCCACTGACCGTCTAGAGATAAACGCACAGGAAAGAAGGAAGAAGATGGGTAGAGAGGACTGGTTTGCTTCTCAGTGGTCTTGATGTATCAGGTGTTTCTGGGATCTGTGGACCGCTGCCCTGTGTGGTGAGCCACTGAACTGCAGGGGGCAGCTTCTCAGGGAAGTACTTTCAAACCCTGGACAGACTCCGCCCACCACTGGCCATTAGATGCTCTTGGACAGGAAGGAGTATAAGAGGGCTTCCTGATTCAGCTCAAGTCTTGCTTGAGTAACAAGGGTCAGGGGAAGAAAAATAACCAAAGCTGGGGTGCTCTTGCTCTTCTCCACCCATGTGGGCTGGATCGGGGAGAAGCAAATCTAGAATGATTTCATATTTGTACATTGGAAAACTGGGATTTCCCCAGCTTCTGCGGCATGTACTAAAACCTCTTTTGATTGCCAGGTTCTGTTAGTTAGGATAGGCAGATAAGTCAGGGTCAAACTATATGTGAGGTTTTGAAACAGAGGTTGGCTGGCCATCTGTTAGGGATTCTTCAGCTGTGATTCCTGCATCCTTCTGACTCTGCAATTCTCTTGATTCTATGGAAGCTTGCTCTACAGGTAGCGGGATCAGAACTGTGTTATGCAGGAGGAAGGGCTTTAACACTTTGACCCCGTGTGGTTCCAACTGAAATCCTATCCCCCACCCCCCAAAAACCTCTACTCCTCTAACCAGGAGAAAAGCTTCCATGGAATGAAAACTTGTCCCTTTGAATCCCACCGATCCTGATTTCCCAGATCTGACTACAAGGCCTTTCCCCAGCTCTACAGCAAAACTGCATCATTCCCCACAATGTTGGACCTACCTTCTCCTCGATGGAATATGGCTAGGGTTCCATCAGCCAGGGCCACTAGAACACGTCCTTTCACATGCCTGAATGTACATGGGGGGGGGGGGAGGATTAGTTTCAAAGCAAGGCAATGACACATAATAACACTGTGCAGGAACATGAACAACAACTGTGAGTTAAGTAATATTGTATGATCGCACCATGCAAGCACAGGAAACAGGCAATGAATTCAACCTCTTGGTGATCTAAGCTCTCAATTTAAAACAAAAAAGAAAAGTTTCTAGCCCCTTAGGCCTTTTGAACTGTCAGAAGATTGTGCTGTTTGCAGGTTGGGGGATGAGCAGGATTTCTGCTGGTTCTGGTTTCTTCAGGGAGATGGGTGACATGACTCTTCAGCCCTTGGTTTACATAATTTAAATATTTTGGGAATCTTGGTGGAGAATGAAGTTCCATGGTACAATTCCTGCATTGAAGGTTGGACTAGATGATCCTTAGAGTGCCTCCGAACTCTAAAATTCTATGATGTCTAATGCAAATATGGAATATGGAACATGGGAAATTGCTTTCTACCAGGGTCAGATGATTTGCCTATTTAGCCTAGTAGCATCCCTCTCACTGGCAGGGTCTCAGGAAGAGATATTTCACATCAACTGATTCCCTTTTAACAGGAAGGAACTGAGCCCGAGATCTGCTGCATAAGAACCATGCACTCTACAACTGAGCTGCGGTCCTTTCCCCTTTATATAGAAAGCTGCTTTCCTATATCCTCTGTCCAGCTGAGTGCTGCTATCAACTCTGAACTAGTGATGGCTCTCCAAGGTATTAGGTAGAGGGATTTTCCCATAACCCACCACCACCAGGCACTTTTTAAAGCAGGAGATGCCAAGAACTGAATCTGGACCCTCTCTATGTGACACAGGTGCTCTTCTATAGAGATACTGACCAGACAAGCAAGTTTTCTAAAAGATGTGAATATCCATAGTTGGTTATGTATCAATTCATAGACACCAAGTTCAGCATCTCTACTTACACCAGGCTCAGCACTGAATCCTTCAGCTTGATTGAGTGTAGACATTTCTTCCAGTTTGAGACTGCTGAGTGCACATACAACCTGGGGGAAAGGTAGTTTAGTTAGGCAGTACAGTCCCCGAGCCCCACACCAAACTGGGCCATAAAGCAGCCTTACACTGTGTCACTCATTGGTCCATCTAGCCCAGTGTTGTCTACACTGACTGGCAGCAGCTATCCACAATTTCAGACGGGATTTCCCCAGTCCTACCTAGAGATGCCAGGAATGGAGCCTAACTGAGCAGCCCATCAGCTGACCAATTGTCTTCTACCAGGCCCTGTGAAACCTCTGCTTCAAAGCGGTTCTGGGCGGTGTGCTTCACTGCTTGGACTGTGCAATGTCACGCTTCCTCTATCTGACCTCCCAGCCTGTCTTGAATTAGCCTTCCTGCCCACCTGATCTGGTTGTTGCTTTCGGAAGTCAGTCTCCACTTGCCTGGGATTAACTACTCACATCTTGGGCCCCTGGACTGACAGCCAGCTTTGCACCCCAGGACCCCAACATCTGATTGTTTGCAGAATGGCCTCTCGGCCCCATGCTGGATCCTGACAGTAAGTCACATTACTGGCAGATTCTCCTGCAAGTTCTAATATGGGGTTGGCCGGTACACCTAATTTCTTCCAGATGTTATTGGACTGAGACTCCCATTAACACCCCCATGCTGGCTAGCTCTGATGGGAGTTGGAATATATCAACATCAATAGGTACTGCTCCGGCAGGAAGGTAAACGGTGTTTTCGTGCGCTGCTCTGGTTCGCCAGAAGCGGCTTAGTCATGCTGGCCACATGACCCACAAGCTGTACACCGTTAAGGGGTCCCTTTACCTTTACCTAGACCGACACAGGTCCCCCAACTCTGTGCTAAGAAGCGTTTTCATCGGGGGGGGGGGTTGCTTTTGCTCTGAACCCAATTATTCCATCATTCTGCCTTGCACTATGCTGTTTTCAGTGCTTCTTGCATGGAGACTAGAGACCGACATTATCAATGGTTCGCCAAGCCACCACTGTGGGCTAGAGAGACATACCAGCCATTCTGTGCTCCCAGCCACATGGTAGGGGCAGCACTTGTGGTAGTGCCAGCCGCGTTTCCATTTGCCTCTTGCTCCTGGGCTGCTGTGCTCGACTCCATCTTTGGCTGCCCGTTTTCACTGTGGAGGGGAAAACACACTACAGGTTGGGGCTATGCAATAAACTGAAAAAATATTACTTTTGCTTTGCTAGAGGCAAGTTTGTTAACCGATTCTTAACATGGTTCTGCCTTAAATGTTTGCACTCCGTTTTGTGTCATTTTCATTCGGTTTGTTAGCTGCCTCGGAGGCTATGTGGGAAATGGTTTTAAAAACTGCTGGAATTCAATGGAGAGAGAGCATCTCTGGAGGTGAAGTCAGACCGCTGGAGAATCACAGCTGCTACTGTGGCTGCAGAGACTAATATCTTGCAACTACTGCCTCCCGTGTTGTTTTTGCTGTATTAGCAGCACTGATGTGATTTCTCCAGGCCCCTCTCTTGGACTGTCAATAAAACTGATAGGAATGTAAGAAGAGCCCTCTTGGAACAGGCCCAAGGCCCACCTCGTCCCAGGATCCTATTCTCATAATGGGCTTATGGGAAGGCTGCAAGCAGGACCTGGGTACAACAACATGTCCCCCTCCTCCCTCCTGCAGCTCCCAGCAGCTGGTCTAAAGAGGTACCCTGCCTCAGACACTAGAGGTAGAACATAGCCTTTGTGACTAATAGGCATTGATAGCCTTATCCCACATGAATACATCTAATTCCCTCTTAAAGCCACCCAGGTTGGTGGCCATCGCTATGTATTGGGAGGAGTGAATTCTTTAATTAAATACTTTCTTTTGTCTGTCCTGAATTAATAAGCCTCCTCATTCAAGACAAGGAAGAGCAGGCTTTAAGGAGCATTCCCCCTACCTGTTTTGCCTCACAGGCACTTGAACTGGGGTTGGGTCTGTAAACACATGTTCTGTCAGGGGGCCCGGGCGGACTTGGGCTGGCTCCATTTCGTGTACCCCATTCTCTGGCACCTCTGTAGCTTCTGTCGCTTCCTCGGTGGACTGGGACTGGTTGATCTTGCCGTTGCTCACGGCAGGCACCTCATCTGAAGGCAGGAAAGCAGAAGGAAAAGGCAAGAGATGGGATGCAGAGAAAGCAGGTTATGTCCATCAGATGAACATCCAGCTGCAGTATCAGCTGACTGCTTGTTGGGCTTCCATGGGAACCCCCCTCCCCGCAAAGACCCTGTATCCATGCCCTTCTCTTCCTTCCCACACATAGCTTGCAACCACAGTTGTTTTTTATGAAGGACAGGGTGTCACATCACACTTTTATTTCCCCGCTGAATACAACCCAGTAGTCCCTTGTTGGGGCATTGGGTAGGTGTATCCTAAGGCTTCACCCCTCACTGTGAAGCCTGCCAGCACCTTCTCCCTACTGGGATTTGGCTTGGCTGGAGTTGATGTCATACCTTCTCTACTCCATCGTCCCTTTCCTTCCACCACAAATATAAGGACCTTTGACGCCTCACCATAAGCAGCTTTAAAAGTCATGGCTTTCCCCCAAGGAATCCTGGGAGCTGTAGTTTGTTATGGGTGCAGGGAATTGCAGCTCTGTGGGGGAACAACTCTCAGCATCCTTAACAAACTACAGGCGCCAGGATTATTTGGGGAAAGCCGTGACGGTTAAAGTGGTATAAGAGTGCTTTCAATATGGTGTGGATGTGGCTAACACCCTGTGAAGGAGCATACTGCTGAACAGAACTAGGATAATTTCCACATAGGGGGTTTTCCAGAAGGAAAAGAAGATTTATTGTCATTTCCCGGCTGAATTCAGATAACCTGCCTTTTTAGCAGCACTCACAATAAATCCTATTCAAGGCAGTGATGTTTACTCAGAAGTTAATCTTTTAATAGTACAGTGGTACCTCGGGTCAAGAACTTAATTTGTTCCGGAGGTCTGTTCTTAACCTGAAACTGTTCTTAACCTGAGGTACCACTTTAGCTAATGGGGCCTCCCGCTGCTGCCATGCCACCGCTGTGCAATTTCTGTTCTCATCCTGAAGCAAAGTTCTTAACCCGAGGTACTATTTCTGGGTTAGTGGAGTCTGTAACCTGAAGCGTCTGTAACCTGAGGTACCACTGTACTTACTCTGTAGTGGCAACATGTTTTAAGATTTCAGTCAAACTCAAGCTTTATACACACACACACACACACACACATCTGTCAGCTACTCCCCTTCTTTTGTCTTTCCTGTCATTCTTTTCTCCTTTTCCCCAACTTTTTTCCTTCCTCCCTGATGAGCTGGAAATGTTCCCATTATTTACACTGGGAAAGACATTTGTGGACTTCATGATTTCATTACGTGTTGGGGTCATTTGACTGCTCTGTGTTTGCCCCATATAGCTGAATTTGAAGCCTTTTCATTGAAACCTGTAAAATGGGTGCATTTAAAGAAGAAAGGCTGAAGCAACCCTTCACTGACATACTCATATGGTGACCTGAGACATACTCTGTCCTTTATCCAGCACTGGAGTGTCTCCGCGGGATGAGCAGTTGCTGCTGGGCACATTGCACCGAGTCGCACAGCCCACCAGGGTGATGCCCGCCAAGACGCCGTCCGTTTCAGAGGATTCTTCGGGATTTATGTCCCCTTCCAGAAAGATTTCTCCAGGAGGATAGTCAGTGTCACAGGCCGCTGCAAAGAAGGGAAAGGAAAGCCTCCTGGGTCACTGTATACAATGTCTGTGCCCAACAGCCTTATCAGCATGCCAGGCCAAGTTGTGCCAAGTTCCAAAAATGCTCCTTGCTCACGCTAAAATTATACTTCTGCCTACTAAAGATCTTCCTTTCCCATGAAGTCTTTTAAGTGAAGATTTTTAATCTCAGACTGTTATCTGCATTGGACTTGATTTTTTTTATTATTACAGTGGTGCCTCACAAGACGAAAAGAATCCATTCCACGAGTCTCTTTGTCTAGCGGTTTTTTCGTCTTGCGAAGCAACCCTATTACCGGCTTAGCGGCTATTAGCGGCTTAGCGGCTATTAGCGGCTTAGAAAAAGGGGGGGGGGAAAGCGGGGAAAAATCGCAAGACTCGCAAGATGTTTTCGTCTTGCGAAGCAAGCCCATAGGGAAATTCGTCTTGCGAAGCGCCTCAAAAACGGAAAACCCTTTCGTCTAGCGGGTTTTTCGTTTTGCGAGGCATTCGTCTTGCGGGGCACCACTGTATTGTTACGTTGCTTCATTATGTTTTAATGTGAAACAATCAGGCAATGAAATTAAATGAATGAATGTGGATGACTGGTATATTCCAAAGCAATAGTAAAATCATGACTGCTATTTATACGTTGGCATTCATAAGGGATGTGGCATGGAATTTTGTCCCAATACAATACATTTCTGCAAAACTGTTAAGAAACACATTGTTTCATAAAATGAATCCTATTATCGGCCCCGTTCCACGGCAACTATTTGTATTTTTAAAAACGTACATGTTCAGTGCAAACACACACCTAATGTCATGTCTAGCTTGGCCTTTACCCTGACAGCTGCAAGTATTGCTAGCATTTGTTTTCTATTATGGTTGTTGTTTTAAGGAGGTTTGGCTTTTTGTGGGGGAAAAGAGTCTCTGTGTGCGCATGTGTATGTGCGCATTTGTGTATGGGGGGGGGGAGTAGGCCAAATTCATCAGTTCTGTTTTCTTTCATTCTAACTTTTCCAAGCTTAAGTTCACATTTCTGCAGTAATTTTTTTTAATGTGCATTTCTTTAAAAAGAGTACTCAGGAAAACTAAGCAGCATTTCAGTGCAATTTTCTCCTAATATACATTCTGCATGCACTTTTGACTGATATTCATACTCTTTGCAAAACATGGGCTTTGTATGTTATTTTCATTAATTTTTATGCACCCTTTCCTCTAACATACAATTTTTTAAACACATTTTTTCAGGAGAGAACTGCATAACAAAATTCAGAGGAGCTTAAATTTGAAAGGATAGCTATGTTTCTGTTTCTTCAGGATAGGCTATGTTTTGATCCGCATACTGTTTCAGAAAGTGTAAATTATGTAGGTTCACATTAAAACCCTTAACCAGACATAATTTCTCCTCTGCCCATACAAGAAAGGTTATATGTTTGTTTACATCTCTCGGTGTGTGGATGAGTAAGTGAGAGCAGGGCTGACAGAGCCCAGCCCCGGGGCCAATACACAGACCCTGATTCACTACAGTACCACATTTCAAGTGTGCACGACTTATGGTTTTTAAAATACCTGCCTTATGGGTGGAACTGGCAGGATCCCTTTCATATTCTAGGTTGCGATCTCCTTCCCTGCGGGCTTGCCAGCTTTGAAAACAGCACCTGAACTGCTATGATGAGTCATTCACTTACCTGGAATGCTGGAGATGCAAAGGACGTGAGCATTGCATACGGTGAAATGATCCACCACCGTCCCTGGCTGGTTGGCATCTATGATCACAACTTTGCTTGTAGACAAGGTGCTTGTGAGGATCCACACTCTGCTGGATGTGGCATCCATCTCGTGCAACTCTCTGGCCTGCAGAACAGCAAAAATGCAGAGAGAGAGAGGGAGAGAATGTGGCGGGTGGGAAGGCTTCCGGTTCCGGTCTGCCTTAATGGAGGCAGCTCCCACGACAGCGGGAGAACGTTGGCGAAGGAAAAACAAGGATGATTGAGGGTAATTATCCGTGCAAGTTCACCCCAGGGACGGGGAACAGGTTTCACTCACAGTTCGTCTCAGTACCTGGCTCTCACTCCAGCATGGAATGCGGGAGGCAGGGAGGTGCTGAGTGCAAAAGCATATTCACAATGAATTTCTAGGGTATGAGTGGGGAACCTTTTCTCAGCTCAAGGGCTGCATTCCTTTTCTGGGCAACCTTCAGAGGGCCAGGGTTGGCAGGGCCAGGGGTAAAACTAGGAGGAGCACTGAATGTGTTAGCTTTGTACTGCAGAGCTGTTTCTAAACACCTGTTTCTCCATCCAGGCAAGCAAAAGGCAGTTTTGGTGCTCAAGGGCAAAAACATCCAAGGAATGCGAAGCAGTATGAGTAGCAGGTGTGAGAAAGAAGCTTGGAGGGCCACAGTGAGCCCCAGTTCCTGAGATTCCCCATACCTGTTGGGCTTCTATGTGATCACAGGGTCTCACAGATGTTTAAGATTGCCAGTGTCTCTGGGCGAGATGATTTACAATCACCTCCCTCTGTGTTATTTTTAGGACTGTGCTATTCATGTTATTAGCAATTCTATGGATTCAAAACACCTAAATAAATGCTGAGGGATCCCCACTATAAAAAGGGATTGCTGGGATTTAACCCTTTGTCCCCACTGTGCTCAAAATAGCTCCCCTGCCCCATGGCTGGTATTTGCATCTTGTTCAAAATGTACAGTAGCCCCTCTCTCATCTAAGTGCAGCCCAGGTACCAGCCACTAAATCCAGTATTTGTATCTCCTGTAGAACCACAAATGCTTCATTAAAAAAACATGGTGAGTGCCAAATTGATGTTAAGAGTGCATTATGTGATTGTTGCTTTGCTCTGTATCCAGCTTATGAAAAATAGCTCAGGAAGTCACACTTAAATGTATAAGCAGGAAAATGGGAGAAATGGACAGCTCTCCTCCCCAACCTTTTTCTTTTCCGGTGATGTGTGATTACTCTTGGTGCTCTCTCCTTCTGCTTCTCGGTCGCAAGTGAGAGGATCACATCCTGGATCTGGTTTCTGCCCATTTCCAGTATCTGGTTCCACAGGCTTCCAACCTGTCAAGTTGACACCAGCTGCACACCACAACTAAAAAGACAAAGAAAGGAGTTTGAAGAAGAGCAGATTTTTTTTTGTATGGGGCGGGGTAAAAAGACGTGAGCCACTTGGCATGATTGATCATCTTTGCAGTATCTTTGTTCTCAAATATGATCTGCAATAAATCAGAATTCAGCACAAACCCAATGATCCATCCTAAGGGAATGCTGCAAGCAAGGGTACAGCTCTAGAGACCTCTGTGCCACTGGGCCTCCAGAACAAAGGTTGATGAGTCTTGGGAATGTGAACCAGCACAGGAAACATACTAGATGCCCGTGAAAAGGAAACACGACTATATCTATCCAAACCAGGGCTACTATTATCTGTGTAGAAAGCTCCCATCACAGGCTCCTTTGCTCCATCAGAATCTGGCATGGCTTGGCAACCCCAGATAAATCAGGAAGAGGAGGAAAACAGAGAAGGAGAGATAAAGGGTGGGTGCTGTAAGGCTGGCACCCGGGAATGGAGGGGAGAGCCCCTCCCTTTGGAACTCTAGATGTCAGAGAGGGAGAAGCAGATCTGCTGGCTCTCCTCTGCTCCTGGTGGAATGTAGAGCATCATCAGGGAAGTGGGAGGACTTTGGCCAGCAAGAGGGTAGAGAAGGAGCTGGGGGTGGAGCTGGAGGCAAAGGGGCAGCACACAGACTCGTTGCCAGGAAACAAGCACTGCCTTCACAGCTGGAATCAGATGCATCCTCCCAGATGAAGTGTGCATCATGTGTGCGCACAGCAGACTTGTAGGGCAAGAGAGCTCCGAGAGTGAGCTTGCCTTGCCTTGAAAAGCTTGGCAGGAGGGGAGCGGCAACTGTTGGGACATCTTCGTCACTTCTGTTCGACAAATAGATTATTCGCATGAAGGTATGCCTGTACTTGTGATGCAACATTCAGCAACGACAGAACTATCTGCTAAAAGAAATGGGAAGCTTTTGCACATATGTGACACTTACCTTCATGGTAGGGTCCTTTTCCACTAGTGGGCGGCAATACACAGGCACTGGGACATTTTTCATCCGGTTGTCCTCTTGGCCACCATTGGGACTCAGCTATTGGGGACAGAAAGGACAGGACGTGATTCAATTCTCAACCAAAATGTGATTTCCAGCTGCCAAACTGCGTAAGAGCATAAGAAGAGCACATCAAAGGGCCATTTTCTCCAACAACCTGCTCCTTTCAGTGGCCAACCAGGAGAAATCTCACACACACACACACACACACACACACACACACACACACGTGGCACACATGTTACACACATGTTACACACATGTGGCAACTATAAAGTTATCTAGTTCATATGCTAATGGACAATTTTGATAGTACCCACCGGTTAATTGTTGGCATCCATCTGTCTCAAGTGACAATGAAGTGCGCCTCTGGAGGTGAAGTCAAACCACTGAGTTAGCAGCACTGAAATGACTTCCCTGGGGTGCAAGCCTGGGCAATGTGCATGGCAGTCCTGGGTGCCCAGACGATTGGACACCCCTTCTCGGCCTCAATGATGTTACAGCATACGTATTTTAATGACTGCATTTTATTCTTGCTGTAAATCAGCACCAGGACTTTTGCAGTTGTTGTGGAAAACATTTCCACAAATTCAATAAACCGAACTTCCCCTCTCTTGCCTCTCGGTGAACGAGGCCTACCTGCTTGTATTTGGCGGGCAGGCTCCAGCCACAGGCCTGCAAGCGACCGTCATCATTCCGCACGTGCTCCCGGACTTGGCGGTACTGCTCACGCTTCTGCTCGCGACGTGCGGATGACGTACAGTCACTGAGGAGAGACGCAACAGTGTTACTTCTCAATCTATGGTTAGAAATGAGAGGCAGAGGGTCAAGGAAGCATTGCCGTGGCAGCAGAAAGATAGAGATTCACAGAGTGAGAGGAAAAAGAGAGAGAGTGGTTGAAGCTCAGTCAATAATACACACAAAGCAGGGGGGAGAGCTATGGCAGTCAACCAAGGAGATCTCCTACTATATATTTTAGAAAGTATTTTTTTAAAAATCTGTTCTCTAGGCATTTGGACACCTCTTCGGATAGAATGGCCAATTTCTGCACAATAGATTCTGAAACCAAGACGCTGGGTTTATTTTTTCTAGGTTTGGATACACTTGGACACCATTTTGAATCAAGAAGGTGGAATGAACCTTTCTGAGCTGCACCGATTTTAATTATTGATTCCCAGACTAAACTGATTGGGGGTGGTCCTTAGAATTCCTGAGCAACACTGGGTGCTAAAAATCCACCGAGGATGAAAATCCATCCAAAAAGCATTCGTCAAAACCTTGGTTCTGTGGGAATCAAAGATAGCCCCTTTTTACTATTAGGGTTCTGATGTGCTATTTAGTTCTACTCAGAGATCCATTGAAATGAATGAACATGACTAACCCAGGCCTATTATTTTCATGGGTTTACTCTGAGTAAAAATAACATTGGAGGCAATATATATGCATGTCTTCCTCTCTTCTTTAACAAGAATGTTGTCTTTTTCAGGGCAAATATTTGAATAAATATTAAGACGCAAAACGTGTTCCCCTCTTTACTTTGATGTGCTTCACTATCTTGTTCATTCTTAAGTTTTCCCTGAAATATTTTTATTATTAGAAAGTAATGAAAAGGAGATTTGCAGGACACTGAATTCCAAGCAGCCACTGACTATGTCCAGCCTTGTCAAAATCTGGTCAGCACATGCTTTGAAGCTATACTTTCTGGGTTTCCACCAAGCAACTAGGACAAGTCACAGCAGGAACTTTAGCCAAAGTGGTCGATGAACTCACTCATCCGGGAAGAACTCAAGGGTGCGACTCCCAGCAGAGATCTGGCACATAGTGTGGCTACGGCGCTGGCTGAACCCAGCTGCCGTGGGAGATTTGTAATGGATGTTCACTGATGGGTAACTCCTTTTGGCAGGTGGAGGACTGGAGGAGGAGCTGAACAGGCGGCTGAAGCTGGAGAGAAAGAAGGAAGCCAAGAGTGTTAAATCATGAGTTTTGTATTGTTAATCCCAAAGAAGAAGAAAAGAGGTACAGGAGTATGAATTGGGGGGGATTATTTGTTTGCATTTTAATGAGAAACTACCTAATTCACGCTTCTCAGACCCAATACACAAATCAAAACACAGCAACTCTTTGAAATTCACACTTCTTGGAATTTTGCAGTGCAGTTCTCCAACCAAACAATGTGTAAAAAAATGCATAAAAATAGATGTTATCTATTAGTGAAGATAACATACAAAATACTTAGTCTTAGGAAAAACTGCTTGCAAAAATGTGCATATTAATCAAAACTGTATCCAAAAATATATATCTATTATGAGAAATGCGCACTAAAATGCTGATGAGTATTCAAGAGGATTTTTTAAAAGTGCAAATTGCAGCAAAAATGAGAACTGAATTTAAAATGGGAAAAATGAGAAACAGAAAGAATTCTATATGGAAGTTACTGGAAAGTTGCTCCAACTAAACATTAGAGAACTTCCAGACATGGGATGAGGCAAGGAGTTGTACTATGTTTGGGTTTTAATGGGAGAGCATCTTGTGCAAGAATAAATTTGGCACTTCATCTGCTGTTTGCATGAATGAGTCTGAAAATGATCAGGTGGGGAAACTGTGGCACTCCTGATGCTGTTGGATGACAATACCCATCAGCCCCAACCAGTGTGGACAATGGTCAGGAATTATATTTAAGCAATACATAGCGGACCAGAGTTCAACCCTATCCGAAAGCCACATCTTCTGAATTTGAAGACCCCATCCATCTAATCCCAGGGTTGCTGGAGGATGTGAAGCAGCATGCTGCCACAACTGCTCATCTTTAATATTTTATTTATTCCCTTTGATTGAGAGGGGTCTTGGCAAAGTACCATCTTGGAAGCTCCTTCTTTACCTGACATGATCAGTTAGCACCTTGGAAGCCATCTTTTTAAACTTCCCATAATGCTCTGCAACGCTCAACACAACAGTGCTCTGTGGCACAATGGGAAATTTAAAATGCGAGTTTGCAGCTACAGAGGACAGAGAAGGATGTTTAGGTGATGTGCTTTTTGGAAACTCTGGAGCCCCAGCAGCTACCCAAAAGTGCTGGGTGTGTTGAAGTTGTCTTCACACACCCTCATCTGATGGAATGTGCAAGGTTTAAACATAAAGAATGTCAAGAGGCAGCACAGGCTATCTGTCGCATCAGTGATGTTACCTCCCTTCTCACATCCAAATATGCAACTTTGTCAGTAAAAATGAACTGGAAGAATTAATGTGCTTTTACTTGACTGTACAGAAAAGTCTCTACTGCACACGTCCTTCTGCATTTCACAGTTCACAAGCAAACACACTACTTACAATTGCCAAATAGTAGATTTCTTTTTCTCCTGGACAGAAGGGTGCTCCCGAGAGGCTCTGTGAACAAATAAAATAGATAATTATTAAACGGCTGGACAACAGATGAGTGGACCAAAAAAAAATGGCAAAAAGGTTAATTTGGGGATCTGAGGACTGGTATGCCTGTTGGTTTCAGGATTCAGCTACAAATGACATATGCAATAAAGGCCCGGAAGCAAAAAGAAAGTGAAAGCCTTGAAACAGTTATAGTAAATAGAATTTTTATAAATTTGTAAAAAAAAATAAAAATGAGCATCCATATAAATAAATAGATCAAGCACAATACAGATCATTATATACGTACATCATCATTAGGTATAACAGAACAAACCCATGATAAAAACATTATGCATAGAATATAATTTAATGCAACAACCCTCACCTAATCATAACGCAATCCAGCATAAACCACATCATACATAACTCTTGCACACTACAAAGGCAAGCAACTCTTTTATTTTATTTATATTTATTTGTTGCTTTTCCCACGAAAGTCTCTCAAGTTACTTACAATGCAAAAAAACAAACAAACCCCACATTAAAACCAAGCATACGAACAAATAATAATAGTCCACAGGTTAAGGCTGCAATCCCTAACCCAATTACATGAGATGAAGCCACATGTAAAGGCTATAATTGGGTTTTTGCGTTTCTTCTTTTTCAAATGAACACTAAGATTCTTGAGGTGCTGGAATACATTTAGACCTAGCCAATGAGAGTTAGAAACCCACTGGGTTTTTTGTCTGATGCGGAGGTGATCAGGGTGCTGGTACTCCAGAACCACAGAGCACCTCTAGCCCCACCTGCTAGGTTCCTCTCAACACTTTTACGATGCTGCTATAATAAAGCACCCCCCCCCATACCTGATCATCTCGGTCCACCTGACAGCCTCTTGCAGCTCCATCAACCTCTCCTTGTATTGGTTGCGCTCCATCAAGACCCGGGCCATCTCCACGCGGGTGAACCGCCGGCGCTGAGCTATGGGAATGTTGTCCTGCAGAGGGGAGGAGGACGGCTTCAACCAATGGGAAATGGAAGGGGATTAAGGTTAGTAAAGCATGAAGCCAGGAGACTAAAGCAACAATTGTTAGCTTCTTCCAGGTGTACCCCCCCCAGTTAATTTTAGCAAAGAGAATCTAACTACAACTTCATATAAGCGACGAAAATGTGACATCTGGAGAAGTGATGAGCGAAAAGCTAATTCGTGTTCTGCGAGCCTCCAAGGTAATGCTAGTTAGCATCCAAGTCTAACTAGCCTGCTGTTAGGAGCGAAGTGTTAATATGGGTTAGGCAACTCATATTAAGCCCATGCATAGCCAAGCTTCCTGCAACAGGAAGAAGCCTAATTTGTAAACAGCCTAATACAATGCAAAAGTGGAGGATTATTTAAGGGAGAAGGCAGAAGTAACAGTCTTAACAGTGGCCAAAGCAGTAATGCACCCGTTGCATGAATTCAGTCTTATTCCTCCCCCTGTCATGATTCATAAAGATTGCCCATCTTTCTATATATATATTTTAAAATAAATTGGGAATTTATATGCTTTTGTAAGCTTTTTTGTTCACCCTTCACATTACCAAAAAACAAACTCGTAATTTCCCCCCGAAACCATTTCAAAATTGTTCTGGTGAGGTAATGACTTCACAGACTAGACAACAGGCAACTACCCAGAGTTTCTTTCCCCCAATATGCCAGAAACGTACAAAGCTCTAGTTTCTCTCTCCCAGAAAAGAAGAATCATAGAAAAGAAGAATCATGCATGTGTAGATCAGGAAGTCAAAAGTGAATTCAAGCAATCTCTGCCACTCTCAAAAGTGCTATGCCTGTCTTCACCCGAAGATCAGAATGAATAGGTAATTCTACATCAGAACTAAGGGTGCCTGCATGGGCATATCAACTGCATTAGCAAGTCAGCACTGAAACACACATTAGTAGCTCACAGGATTAAAATCAGCCTGCCTTTCTCTACAAAGAAGTCCCCAAAACACATGTGGTGGGAGACTGAGGGAAGAGCTGCTTATTCTATTGCGGAAGAAGGCTTGGACCTTCTTACCCAGCATGGCTGAGCTTACCTGGTCATACTCATTATCTGGATGATTCTCTGGGGGAGATCCCAGTGACCACTGACAGCATAGAGAGAAGGGACAGGTTCGAAATGCAGCCCCTTTCATCCGTCCCAACAGTGAGTGCTAAAGGCTAACGGGCTGCTGATCAGGAGGTTGCAGGAAGCATTGCTGGGTAGCTAGAAGACCAGCTATAAGAGCTAAAATACACACCCAACTTTGTCATACACTGCAAAGTTTAGGGAGGCATTTCAGCAACAAGGAACGTGTATGTGGAGGTTGTGTGTGTCGAGGGGAAATGTTTGTCCCACATATCAGCACGGCATTCACACTCACTGCAGATGGTTCGTGTTATTTTTCTGTGAAGCTCCTTGTAACCCAGAAGATTAGTGAGGACAGGACACACTACTTCCTGTTTCTGCCCTCATCCTAAACTAGCTCTGGGGATGATGTCATCTGAGCGATTACATGGGAGCAGAAAGCAATGTTTTCCCAACCTCATTCTGATGGAATCTTCTGGGTAGGAAGGAACATGGTGCTCAGCAGTAGTGAGAGATGTGATTGCTGTTGTCCCGCAACTTTCCCCAGTGCAAACCTTCTCTTTAAAGCTCAGTCAGAGCAAACAGCAATTTGCAGAAAACCCGAATTGACATTTGCTCTGATTGAGCGCTAAAGAGCAGGATTTCATGGGGAGAAACTCCAGGGCAAAAAGCAAAAAACAAACCCACACTTGGACATAGAGCATTTAAGTGCAGACCTGGAAAGAATGGGGCAAAAAGGAAGGGTGGCTAAACCCTGATCTAGGAGGACCAGTCACCTAACTGCAGATAAGACAGCTTCCTATTTTTCTCCTCATGTTAGCATGTACAAGGGAGATTTGGTTTAGGACCACAATGAGGGAGGCAAAGACTTAAGGTCCCCTACCTTCCCCATACCAGAGACTATTTGTGGGGGAGAAAACACATATATAAGGGTAATCTGACCCTAATGGTGCAATCCTAACCATGTCTACTCAGAAGCAAGTCTTACTGATCTCAATGGGGCTTGCTCCCAGGTAAGTGGGGTTAGGACTGCAGTGACATCCAGTACTTCCATTTTGATATGATTACACCCAGCCTGTGGTAATCATGAATGTGGTGACAACCCAAAGAGAACAGCCCCTTTGGGCTGCCCCACACACCTGAGGATGATAAAATATGCACTTTGGTGTCAGTGTTCAAGTAACTGAGGAAGAAAACCCCCCCATTCCCGCAAAAAAACCCTCCTTCCCTAGGCATTTTAATAATGTAATATACCAATTCTGTACAGAGATAGCTGCTTACATCCTCCACCTCTTCTTTGGGCTCTCGACGGGCAACGATCACTTCGGATTTCACTCTAGAAAACAGAGCAAAGAACATCAAAGAAAGGAAGAGGCTAAACAGAAGCCCCTCTTGGCAGGGATACGCTGTCCTGGGCCTCAGTTGCTCACTAGGGCTGCCATCTTTCAAGAAGTGAAAATCCAGACACAAACAAATTGCTGAAAAAAGTTGTTTTTGAGAAATGACCCAAGCGATTTTTTGGTTATTTTGCCGAAAATCCAGGACAAACCGCTGCTTTTTAGAAATCCTCCCCCCCCCCCAACATCACTTCCACTACTGAAATTCCGGTAATGTCCGGGAAAATCTGGACGTATGGCTACCCTAGCTAGGCCGTATTGCTACATTTGCTACAGAAAGTGTATGAGGCGCGGGGAACATCTGGCTTTATGTGAGCAGCCCAAGGCAACAACCAAGGATAAAAAATACACACACACCCAATCCATATAAAAAATACACACACACCCAATCCATATATGTAAAAAAAAGAAGGCAGTAATACCTCACCCTGCTCCCCCAAAAATGTAAACTGGATCACTTTTGCTAACAGTTACAAAGGTGTGGGGGCGGGATTTAATACATGAACAAGAATGAGAAGCACCAACATGAAGAGTTGATTTGTCCACCTCGTTTTTCACACAGCAGTATCGACCTGAGCTCTTTGTTTGACTGTGGCATGTAGAGAGGGCCATACCAAATGTGATATGTACAGAAGGACCATAGTTGGCTCTCCTGCAGGTTTGCTTTTGCTCATGAAGATCTGGGATGTGGTCTGTGGGAGGGTCCATTTAGCACAGGGGGCAGGGGGAGAACTTGTGGGCCTCCAAGTGTTGTTGCGACAATAGCCAGGGTAGCCCAAGTGCTGCCCTACAGATCGCCTTGGAATCTAGCACCCATCAGCCTTCTTTTTCTGTCCCGAATGACTTGCCTACACATAGCTGAGGAAACTGCTCAAGCAGCAGCAGGACACTCACCTTTTCAGTTCCTCTTCGAGTTCCTTGATCCTAGCTTCCATCTTGGCTTTTGCTTGCTTTGCTGCTTCAAGCTCACCTTTCAACACCTCCTGCTCCCCGGTGAGCTGGTCTACCTTTGCAATTAAATCGTTCTTCACTATGTTCAGAGCATTTCTTTAGGATAGGGGAAAGGAAAAGGAAAACGTATATGCCACAGCAGATAGTGAGGTGGATAACATCATTTTGGTGGAAGATTAACTGCAGCAGAGAAGTATCAGTGCAACCTGTGATGAATATAGGGGAGGATTGAAAGCAATGCCTTCCTACAACTCTAGTCTAGAGGACAGCAGTGAGAGAGAGAGAATGGGGTTTTGGGTAGTAGGCTCTAGTTTCCCAGGGAATTTCACCCTGCACCCGTTGAAGAAGTTTTTACTTTCTTAGGAATTGTGGTTCTTGCATAACAATATTTAGTTCCCTTGTCCATCATCCTTGTGTTGTGTGGGGGAAAGGGCGCTTTGTTTCTTCATGATTATTGCAGATGCTATTACTAATAATAATACCTTTATCGTCAATGTACAACCTGTGTACAATGAAATTAACAGAGCCTCCCTCCACCCCACCCAACAAACACTCAATCTCATTTCGTGCAATATTGCTGTTGTATTTGTTATGAATTTGCTGTTTTGAACTGCATTGGTATGGATTTTACAGTATGGTAGGTTGTACAGAGACTTTTCTGTGGGAAGCACTGATTCTGTTGGCAAAAACCAAGTATGGATGTCTGCCTTTGTGAGATCCCCTATTTAATTTCTCACCACACCCCTAGAAGTGACCCCTCTCAGAAACAATTCTCAACCCTCTTAAGAACCATTGCCTGGATGTTCTTCCTGCAATTATCAGAGACATGCTACTACTAACAGTGGAACACAGCCATCAAGGCTAGTAGCCACCGATACCCTTATACATGAATTTGTCTAATCCTTTTTTTAAGCCTTCTATGTTGGTGGTCACCAAAATGCTAGCAAGCAAAGTGGAAACACACAAATGTCCTCTGAAGTCAACCATGTCCATGCCATACACCTAAGCAAACAAGCAAAGTATTTCTAGAGCATGAGCTGGTGTCTTACTTTGTTTCCAGTAGCTGCGTGTTCTCCATCAACAGGTTCCCCACTTCTTTGCCCATCCCTGGAGGGGTGGAAAAGAAAAAATAAAACACGAGGCAACACACAATATTGATCTGCACCCTTTGGAAATATTTAAGCCTTATGCTTTGCTGGCCAATTCTTACTTAGGAGAAGCAGCCTCGTAGTTCGAGAGCCTGCAACGTATATGTTTTGCTGCACAGTGCAAAGCGCCACTCGCCCTGTCGAGGTCACGGAACAGAAGCAAACATTTCTGAAAACGCAGATGGATGCATTCACTCAAGTACAGAGACTTCCTTTAGGAGATGGGACAGAAGAAACAACTGCACTAAAATGGCTATTCTTAGGGCTTATCCACACTTACCTTTTGTCCCACACTTTCCAGGTAGAGATCTGTACATTAACACTCTATGGCCGAGCGGTTTTTTGTTTGTTTGGTTTGCCCTAAGCTTTCCCCGCCAAAAACAGCTCTTTAAGGCTGAACTGGAACAAACACCAATTTGGGTTTTCTGTGGATTGACATTTGCTCTGATTGAGCTTGAAAGAGTGGGTTTTCAAGAGGAAAGTTCCAGAGCAAAAAAAAAAAAAAAGGAGGGGGAGTGCTTAGACATAGAGCTTGAAATTGTGGACTGTGCCTGGAAAGAGTGGAGGAAAGGTAATTGTGCATAAGCCCTTAGACTTAAAAGCTGGACCCACCCCACTATAATGTGTTAAAACCTTTTTGAAAAGGCCCAGCCAATGAGCAAGTCACTCAAGTCCTCTGTTTCGCACAACCCTGCTTGTTTTCAATCTGGATTCAAGAGCACAAGCCATGAGCACAGCGAGTTATTAGCAAAGTTCAATTTTATGCACAGCTAATTTAGGATAACAATTAGTGCAGGGGTAGAGAAAGTCCACCTCGTGCACCAATCTTGGCCTGCCAGGGAGTTGAATTTGTCCTGTGAAGCCATTTTCCCAAAACCACACCCACCTGTCAATCAGCTGGTATCACTGGGTGTTGTCAGCTGATGGGCAGGGTTCAATCACGCTGGGTGCTGCTTTGCATGTGCGATCCCTGTGGGGGAACATGCTAGCAAAGTAGAACACAACTAAACCCTCACCACATCATCTGAGAAGCAGTGTGCTCAGTTCTGCTGGGTGTTGTTTGGCCAGTGCATTCCTGGCAAGGAACATACCAGTGAAGCAGACCTCCACCCTTGCAGGTCAACTTTGATTTGTGGGTAGAAGCCACTTGACGCAAGTTAAGAAAAGCCCTGTTGGCCCACCTAGTCCAGCATCCTGCTCTTATGGTGGCCAACCAACCAGCTGCCTCCGGGAAGCCCAAAAGCAGGACCTCTTCCCACCAGCAATTCCCAACAATTGGTATTCAGAGAATAGTGCCTCCAACAGGGGAGACAGAAGCATAGCCATCATGGCTAGTAGCCATAAATAGCCTCATCCTCCATTAATCCTCTTTTACACCAAGTGGGTGGCCATTAATACCTCTTATGGGAGTTTGTCCTGAATCTTCCAACATTCAACTTCATTGAATGGCCCCAAGTATGATGAGAGAGGGAGAAAAACATCTCCTCATCCACTTTTGTCTGTTTATCCAAGGGCCAGCTCTGATCTAATTAGATCATCTGTCACACATTTCAGTCCTCCTAGTCACTAGTTTCTGGTCACTAGGTTGCCAATGACAAAGCGAAACTTTAAAGACTTTGCCATTGGGCCAACTGTTTCACTGGAAGTACCTAATGTCACACTGTGAAGCTTAACTGTCTGACTTCCCCTGAACTTCTATGCAGATTAGTGCCGCACCACTGTGGAAGGATCCAACCCCAGCTATACATCACAAGGAAACTATCGTTGAAGAGGTTTGGCAGGGTGAGGGAGGAGTAGAGGGGCTTGCTAGTGAGGTCAGCTCTGAAATGTTATACTGCTGTTACAAAAAAAAAATCCCAATTGAGTCTTTCCCACTTTGTGGATATATTAGCACTCCATTTAACTATCATGTTGCCCCTTCCAAAGAGTGCTGGGAACTGTAGCTTGACAAGGGGGCTAAGAATTCTCTTATAGATCACTGGCTCCCCTCACAGAACTACGCTTCCCAGTTTTGCAAGGACAGATGTGGGAAGTGACCTTAGTCTCCATAACTACTGCAGCAAGCTCCATATATGAGACTAGGCTGCCATTCTCTCCTCCCACCTTTTTAGTTTTATGGAGTTGTTGCTGGGAAGATGAAGGACAGGAGGAAGAATGAAATCTTACTATTGGCCACATACTCAATACACTTGTTAAACATGCAGGCTCTATAGCAGCTTTCCCCAACTTGTTGCCCTCCAGATGTTTTAGACTACAACTCCCATCAAGCTGGGGCTGATGACGGCTGTTATCCAAATCATCTGGAGTGCAGTAAGTTGGTGAAGGTAATTCTAGAGAAATCAGATCACTATTCCAGCTCTGTTCATCTGGCAAATGCACTATTTGTGAAAGTTTAGATACATCTTACACAAACTTTGGGTTTCCCCCCACATATGACATTATCCTAAACACAGTTAGTAGGGCAGGGGTGTAAAACTTGTGGCCTTCCAAATGTTGCTGGACTACAACTTCCATCATGCCTGCCCATCAGCTATGCTGACGGAGATTAAAGGGAGTACGCATATTTTGGGGGGACAACATTCATCACTTTATAATTGTTTACGCTGAATTGCACTTGCCTTTTTACTGCTCATTCCCTCAGTTTTGAGAGATACTTTTGGAGCGCTTCACAATCATTTTTGGTTTTTTAAAACAACCCTGAACTTTTAGCACTTCTTTTTTTTAATCTCTAAGCTACCTTGAGTTCTATTAGGGGAAAAGGTGGGAGATGATAGATAGATAGATAGATAGATAGATAGATAGATAGATATATGATAGATAGATAGATAGATAGATAGATAGATAGAGTGGTACCTCGGGTTAAGTACTTAATTCGTTCTGGAGGTCTGTTCTTAACCTGAAACTGTTCTTAACCTGAAGACCACTTTAGCTAATGGGGCCTCCTGCTGCCACCGCGCCGCCAGAGCCCAATTTCTGTTCTCATCCTGAAACAAAGTTCTTAACCTGAAGCACTATTTCTAGGTTAGCGGAGTGTGTAACCTGAAACGTATGTAACCTGAAGCGTAGGTAACCCGAGGTACCACTGTAGATAGATAGATAGATAGATAGATAGATAAGATGATAGATAGATAGATAGACTATAGATAATATATTAGATTTACAATTTAGATGGCAGTTCAGCAGCTTCTGGCAGGCCACAGGTTCCTCCTGCCTGGTTTGAACCCTTCTTTGGCTATTGCTGCTTTTGTGCATGAAAGTTGCCAGTGCAGAACAGGAAGCAAAAAGAGCCAGGTCTAGAGTACAAATCCCTACTTCACTGCAAAACTCACTGGGTGACCTTACGAAGGCTACATGCACCCCATACATTTAAAGCACATGGCTTTCCCCCAAAGAACCTTGGGAACTGTAGTTCCCAGCAAACCTTAACAACACTTCACAGGATTCTCTGGGGGAATTCATGTGCTTTAAATTTAGGGTGTGTTTGCAGCCAAAGCTAAGGAGAGCCTCCACCCCAAATGTTGAGAGTGCTGTATAGGGGGACTAGAATTTCCTTCCATTACAGAATGGAAGGGAAATGTTTAATTACCTAGTCTCATTTCAACGGTTCTCATGAACCCACGGATGCTTTCAACATTCACGCACGCATCCACTTCACACTGTGTAGAGAAACATGCTTTTACGTTGTTCGTTCTGCTTGCTTTTGTTGAAAGCGACAAACACACACTCAGTACAAATGAAACGCTTAAAAAAGAGAGTCATGGCAGTGTACAGGAAGTGAGAATACAGCACAACACACTCAGGCAAGTACACAGACCTTCTTCCCAACAATGAGATGGGACGGGTTGATGATGGCAGAGGCAAGTTCCCCAGCAAGAATGGCAAAGAAGCAGCAGGTGTTTTGTTTTGTTTTTTAAAAATAAAGTTAGATAGATATAGAGAAAGGAAAAAAAAACACTACAACCATCAATAAGACAGGAAGAAATAAATCACTTCTGATGTTTCAGGCAGCATGGGATCTTCATACTGTCTATTGGGCAGAGAACAAAAATACAAACTTAAATGCAATAAAGGAGATTAAGAATCCTAGTCTGAAGGCAAACTACAGGCCACTCTGCACATTTCACTGACATTCAGTCCATTTCATGTAGACTCCACATGGAGGCACTGCCAAACCCAGGTACTCAATTTGTGTACCTGCATGACACATGCATGTGTTTCATTCCCACATTATGTTTCTTGGTGTACATTTGAAATAGGAGTACACTTAAAAAATGAAAGAAAATGTGGTATGACCTTTTATATCCCAGCTGCTGTGAGAAGGGGAAATGTAAATAGCATCTTTTTTACACACTGATTTGCCAAGGTCTGCAGGTTGGTGGGGGTGAATATTTCAAGGCACTAGCACCAGTTTTTAGGTGCCTGGGCAATGTGGCTGCAGGGTATTTTCTGTCCCTGGATAACTGGAGATACTTGGTCTCAAAAATCAAAACATATTGCAAAGAGGCAAGGTCTGTTGTTCTTTCAGAGATAATGGAAATCATCCTGAGCCTACAGAATATACGCTGAAGTCAGAAGTCTGAATCGGAAATATGAAAATCACAAGACTGCATCAATCTATAACAGAGCAGAGAATACTGTAAATCTCGCTGCTTTAGCAAATTTGTAGCCCTTAAGACTGCAAAAATAGGCTTGAAACTGTATGAAGAATGCCAGGTGGTTATCACAAGCATGGAACAGCGGAAGCTCAGATATTTGACAGTTAAGAGCAGGTGTCAATACTTTGCAAAGACCTTTGCTCAGGCCCAAGGCTATGAGTAGTTAAATTATACAACCTGAGTGAATATATGCAGTTTTGCTGGCTTGCATTACTTTTACGTTTCTTCTTCTTGGCACAAGATCTTTTGGGTTTTTTTGGTTGTTTTTTTAGCAGACTACAACAAGCATGTCAAACATACGTAGATTTCAGAATCTACTTTGGTTTTTACCAGAACACTGCAGTCCAGGAACTGGAGCCAAGTACAGAGCAATAGCTGGAGAGTGAAGGCATGGCAGTTGTGCAATGCTGGATGTGCAATGGCACTTCAGGTGGTATAGCCAATTCCATACTGCAGGACTGGATCCGGCCAGTGGGCCATATACTTATCTCCCCCACATACCAACTTTGGGCATGAAGCAGTCTATGAATTTGTCTAATAATAATGATGATAATAATTAGAATAATAATGATGATGGCACCTGCCAACATCCCCCCGTTACCGCTTCAAAATACAGTTGGGAAGAAGCCACAACTGAGTGCTCCTTGCTTCTAGAAAGCTAGTGGTTCAGGTAAAAAAAAAAAAAGGCCAGGGCTAGTCTTTTCTTCTGAATACAAAGTGGTTTCTAAGCTAAGGGTTTTCAAAACATGAAAAGCAGCACATTGAATTGTGTGTCTGGAATGTTATAAGAAGCCCTGGCTCCCATAGCAACCTAAGTGAAGTGTGGTGGAGTCAATTGTGTATATAGAATATTTCCATCAAGAGTGCTATATGTGTTTTGTGTGTTTGTTTACAGTTCCCAGAAAAAAATAACCAGGAAATGCATTACATTTCACAGCCATATTTCTTGACCTGCATCCTGCAAGCTGTTTGAAACATCAAAGTGAATAACCACCTACATCCCCAAACAGAAAAGAATCTCTCCCAAACAATGGGTGACAGAAGAATCACCTACTTCTTCTCAACAAAGCAACACCATCACCATCACGGGAAAGAAACAAAAGAGAGTCCCAAGAAATCCCAGAAGAAAAAAAAGAGGAGAAGAAAAAAAAGGATGAAGAGATGCTGAATGAACAGAAAGGGGGAGAAGAACACCCATATGTTTAAAAAAGGCCTTGGCCTTACCAAAGAAATCATCCCGCACTATGAAAGTCATTCCATATGAGAAAAGAGGGGTGGGGTCAGGGGTACAGAAAGAGATAGGGACAAAGAAGAGAAAAATAGGGGAAGAAAGGGAGAGAAAAAAGCAGCCATTAAATACAAATCTGTAAACAGCAAAACAGTGGTGCTCTCTTAGCACGTACGTGCAAGGAAATTAGTTATGCTGCAGCAAGAACCACTCTCTGCCTCTGATCCAGCTAAGCAGGGAAGAAAGTCTCAGATTTTGAATGAATGAACAGATCAAGTTAGCAACTCCTGGTTCCATCCTTATTGTCCTCTGTGGATAGGTAAAGGTCCTTTGGGCCTCTCATCCTCTACGGAAGGGAACCAAAGCAACAGCATGGATGGGTCAGGTTAAGGGGAAAAACAGGAGGAGAGGACAGTAAAATTGGGGCAAAGGGGCTGTTGGGAGACCCCAAATCTGATTTTCAACTGGACGGATGCCTGAAAAAAAGGCAGCAATCTTGGGTTGGCAGCAAATAATAAATGTTTAAAGGAAATGAATCTATTTCCTATTTGCACTGGGCCGGGTCCAGTGTAAAGAGTTCTTCAGCAGAGGTAGACTGGTATTATCAAAGGAAGGGAACTTTTGCATCCAACCCAATGCAGACAAACACACCCCTTCTCTTTCTTTCTCCTTCAGTCAAAACTGGACACGTTTTTCACAAAGGATTGTGTTTACATGTCATACAACTCAGTAATAAGAAGTTGCCTTATACTGAGTCAGATCATTGGTCCGTCTAGCTCAATACTGTCTACACTGATTGGCAGTGGCTCTTCAGGATTTTAGGTGAGGACGTTCTCAACCCTATGCAGAGATACTGGAGCTTGAACTCAGAGGAGTTTCTGCATGCAGAGCAGATGCTCTATCACAGAGCTATGGCCCTTCCGCGAACATTTCAAGCATGACTACAATGAACATTTACATGTAAAAAAAACAACACCTAATTTTCCACCCTTACTGGGAGAGCCCTGGAGGGAAGTGCGGATGCTCCAGTTTTGGAAATGATACTAAATGTGCACACCCAATGTGCTCACAAATCGACAGGCAATCATGTGTGGCCAACAGGAATGGGGAGAAATTCAATTCAGTTCACGTTCAAAGTCAAATTTATCAAATTCACACTCTCCGAAACAATACGAAAGCAAACATAGCTAACCGAAGAAAGTTTCCAGAAACTCCCTCTATCTACTGAAGCATTTCAGAAACCTCTTTCTTGTCCTTTGTGCTCCCTGAACCTTTGCCCATCTTTATCTTAAAAACTCCGAAGCCTCAAATGCTTTAAGCTTTCTTTATATTATATATGAGGAAATGTTCCAGACCTGTCATGGTTTTGTTTCTGCCTTTCTGGAAACTTTTCCAGTTCCAGGATATCCTCCTGAGATGGGACCACAACTGTATCCAGGGAAACTGTGCAGTCTGTACCACTTAAGCCAGTGGTGCTGTCAAGGCAGGATTTTAGGGTAGAGGCCCAGGGGCCCACTCAGCAGAATGAGCCTCCTAACGCAACAGGGCAGACTTTCCACATTCTGAAGGAAGTGATGTCAATGCACAATACCATCTAAAGAGCCACCCTACTCCAATAAGATAATTGTCTATAGAGAGCAGAGCTGGAGAACCATGTGGTCAATCTTGTTGGACTCCAACTCCCATCAGCCTCAGCCTTCACAGCCATTGGTCATGGATAATAATCTAGGAAGTCACCGTATACTAATCCACTTAGTTCAGTATCATCTATGCTGACTGGCAGTAGCTCTCCAGGTTTTCAGGCAGGAGTGTCTTGCAGCCCTACCTGGAGATGCCAGTGATTGACCCAGAAATAGTCTGCATGCAAAGCAGATGTTCTACCACTGAGCTATAGGCCTTCCATGTGATGGGAGGTGGTGGTTCAACAACATCAGGTTTTCCACCCCTGGCCTAGAGTCTTAAATTAGCTAACTGCACCACTGATTTAAGCAAGTTCATCTAGAAAAGATGCCCTTCTAACACTTCTCTTTCAGCTAGAACTCTTGACTGACCATCTCAGCCTTTTCCAAACTTACAAGCTGCAAAACTTGAGAGCTCAGCCCCCATCCTGCAAGCACTGAGTCCCAAACCTTCTCTTACCCCAGCAGCCATCCTGAGGGAGGGAAAGGACTAATTATTAATGGAATCAGCAAGATGGATAAACCTCCTATCTTTAGCTCACTCTCTGAATGAAGAACCCACACTTGGGTTCACTGCCTGCCCTAAAAGGAAGGGAAAATCCCACCTTATAGGAAACATGAAGTAGCAGATGGTTTCCCACCTTCTACCCTAGGATTCAAAGAAGGAGGTAAAAAAAAGCAGATCGTGGAGTGAGGCTGCAGAAAGCCGGGGGTAGGGGTTAGAAATAAAGCTTACCGCAATGTAACATGTGAGCAAAAAGCAGAGAATGTTCAATTGGGTTTGGAACCTTAAGTCGCGCAAGCCAATCAAACAAGGGAAAGGCGGGACGAAGTCCGCAAAGCCAACCGTGATTGGACAACAGCAGGGGAGTATCACACGTGTGTACCCACATCATTCAATTTAAAATTCAAGAAAGGGGGAAGGAGCAGGAAGAAAGAAAAATTGGAGGAAACAGAGAATCTGAACAGAGGAGAGATACACACCTGAAAACTCCCCTATGGGCCATGTCCAGCGAAGCACAGAGATACAGGATGGGGTAGGGGGGAAGGAATTGGGGGGAAGGAAAGAAAAAGAGTCAATCAGTGACCGAAACCAACAAAAAAAAAATCTGGATTTTTTAAAAAGAGAAACAAAAAATTAACAATGATCTTGCCATTTCAATGTCAAAAGGCATGAAATAGTAAAGACAGGACCTGCTATGGACTGCAAATGGTGTGAATCTACATATGGGACATTTGAGAGTATGAGGGTGAGGAAATCACTTTTCCCCCCCAGATGAGGATATAAGTGAGGAGCCTGGAGACTTCCTACAAACCCCGACTTAAGCCTTGTCTTCTCAACCATGGCAAATGGTATAATAAAGACGTATTCTGAATAACCTAATTCATTGGAATGCTTACGACCATCTGCAGCGCTCTATGTAGCCTTTCCAAAAATTCATGAAAGCTGGCACAGCTTGAGACCCACTAAATCAAACGCAGCCCAACAGGAATTGGATCATGGCCCTAATGCCTTAAAATGGAAATGGCCTTAACCCAGCTCTAACAGTTGGCCAATTTAGCCTAGTACTGTTGGCTCTGTCTGGCAGCAGCTCTCAGAGGAACATAGGAAGTTACTTTATACCGAGTCTGACCATTAGTCCATTTCTGTTCAGTACTGCCTGTGATGACTGGTAACTGGCTCTCCTTGGTTTCAGAATAGGAACATGTGCAACCCCATGTTGGAGGTGCTGGGGACTTGTGCTGGGCCCAGGGGTGACCTGAGTAACGCGGTCCAGGTCCGATCCCGAATCTAAGGGTTCTGCGAGGAGTTAGTCCGGCAGGGCCAAGGCAGGACACGAGGCAGGAACCCAGGCAGGGTCAGGCACAGGATCACAGGCAGGTTCTGGCAAAGAGCAACGTTGCTCCAGCAAGCCTTTTATCTCTGTCAGGGTCCCCCGGTGACTCACCTCCCTGTCTCGCCTGAAGGCGAGCACTCCTCCTGCGAGTACTCAGGTCTCTCCTTCTTTCAGACCTCAGTCTCTGCAGCTTGGGAGATGTCGGTGGGTTACTAGACCCAGAGGCCGCCTCAGCCTCTCCTGACTCAACTGGTAGTGGAGCATATGTAAGTGATTGCCCAGCTGAAGGCAATGAGGTAATCAACGCATCTGGAGCCAGGGCAGGCTCAGGCCCCTGACTCAGCCCAGATGGTGCTTGGCTTGTTGCAGGGAAACCTGCGCAGACTGGGGCTCTTCAGAATCAGGCCCCAGACTAGGTTCAGATGCCGCCTGCAGCAAAGTATCCAGTGCGGACTGAGACTCCTCTGGCTCCGAGCCCGAGTCCCAGGCCATCACAGGACTGAACCTGGAAACTTCTGCATGCAAATAAGATGCTTTATCAATGAGCCACAGCTCTTTCTGGAAGCTGCCTTATACCAACCAGATCAGACTCTTTGTCCATCCAGCTTCCCATTTTCTACACTGACTGGAAGCTGCTTCCCAGGGTTTCAGACAGAGGTCTATTCTAGCCCTATCTGTAGATGCCAAGCATTGAACCTGGGACTTTCTGCATGTAAAGCAGGTGCTCTACCAATGGGCCATTGTCCCTGCCCATTTTTTTTTTTTTTTTTGTGAGGGGAATGGTGTGCATTTGCAAGAAAAGCAGTAAAAAAAGAAGGCTCCTTGAGCCGGCGGTGGGCTATGCGCAATGCTGGTGGGCTGCCTTTGGCTCAGTGGGATGCAAGCTGAGCAGGCCTGCGTGACAGTATTAAGCTCTGAATTGAATCTCCACTGCTTTAAGATAGGCAATTCATAACACTTACCATTTGCACATCCTTTGGGTTCCTCTCATCACCAAATATCCCCTTTTAGTTGAGGTAGTTGAGGTAAAGATAAGTTTTACATGACAAAATAGAAGTAAAATTTAAGTTGTTGCCCTGCCCCCCCCCAATTCTCTGAGGAGCCACAGCTATTCTTGATTGGCTAATCGCCCAGCCCTCTTAGATTCTGGTTAGATAATGAAAAGAAAAAAGATATTAGTCTAACCATTACAGGGCTAAACAAGCAGCCACATCAGAACACAGACCAAATTACCATTTCCTCCCATTCCACCCAAACAATGCCCCTTGTTCTGGGTCACTGTGTTTGGGAGGCGGGGAGGAATGACAAACATCACATAACAATGGCAGCCACCAGTGGGGGAATGGGGGGGGTCTGAAGGTGAATGTCATCCCTCCCACCCCCCAGAAAATCACTCCTCCAAATCCAAATGGCCACAGAAGCACAACATTTGGGGGTATTTGTGTTAAGCTCTACTTTGACCATTCAGTGGTATTCAATGCCAGTTCTACTCAGAGAACACCCCTGAAAATAATGGACATGATTAACATCTCACTCCATTAATTTTGATGGCTTGAATCCAGTTAAGTTCTACGCAGAGTACACCCACTGAAATTAACACACCTAACTTAAGTCATGTCCATTACTTTCAGTGAGTCTACCATGAGCAGGACTAGCACTGGACACAATCCAATGGGTCTTCTCTGACTAAAACCTGAGCCACATTCAAACATTTAAAGCACTCTCATGGCACCTTAAAACAGTCATAGTCCAAAGAATCCTGGGAACTGTCATTTGTTAAAGAGTTCCGAGATTTGTTACAGAGCTACAATTCCAAGATTTCCTGTGAAGGGGGATTGGTCGTTAAACCATTCTGGGAACTGTTGCCCTGTGAGGGGCATAGAGCTTTGCTAACAATTCTCAACACACTAAAGAAACTATAGTTCCCCAGAGCTCATGACTGTTCAAAGTGCTGTCATAGTGCATGTATGGGGTAAATGTGGCCTTAGTTGGATACAACCCATGATTTTCATCTGACTGTTGCCATTGCTTTTGGCAATACTGTTTTGGTGTGCTACCCTTGAGCAGGCCAATGAATAGGTACAATATAAATTTAGCTAATGAAATAATGATAACGTAAATGGTGATACATGATCTAGCTGTGTTCAGTGGGAATGTTGCAGGGGAGAGGGAGTGAACCTGTGGTAGTGAGCATGAATTTGAGCACGGAAATATATTTGGTGTGTGACAAGGACTCAAGATGAGGAAAGAAAATTAAAGTGTTGGAAGTGACAACTAAATAAGACTTCTGGGCATTGATAATTCTGCATTTTACCCCTTTGGCTATCAACGTTAACACTTATTAGCTGGTCTACTTGTTCCTTTGCTTTTATTAGCAGCTTGGCAATATAGCAGGCAAACTATTTATTAATTTTATTTGACACTGTTTACTTCTCAGGGTCGTTGTTGGCTATGTGTAGACTGCAATTCCTCACGTGGGGAAGAAAAACTACAGAACACAATTCTGATCACAGAATTCAGTGTTCCAAAATCAGTTCATTAAAAAGTTTATATTCCTTACAGTTGGGAAGCGGTATGCCTGAAAGGATGTGGGCAATATGGGGTGAAATCTCAAAAGCAAAAACATAGGGCGAGATTTCCAGTAATAGAGCATAGAAAGGCATCTGTGCCCTACAGTGCCCTACATGGCTCCTCCTCCAAGTCTAAAATAGCAGAGTAAATTAGGCAAAATAATTTATGTAACTCTGTTTTAATTTGCATAAATGTCACAGAATTCTGTGAACTGCATGCATATAAATGACAGGGAAGGAAAGTTCGACTAAACATTAGGAAGAACTTTCTGACGGTAAGAGCTGTTCGGCAGTGGAAACTTAGAAGGTGGTAGACTCTCATTCACTGGGGGTATTTAAACAGAGGCTGGGTCGTCATCTGTCATGAATCCTTTAGTTGAGATTCTGCATTGCAGGGGGTTGGACTAGATGACCCTTGAGGTCACGTCCAATTCTACAATTCTATGATTTAGAGGGAAATGCCCTTTCTATTTCATCCCAATGTTTGCTGATCACATCTGATCACCACAATCTCTGCATCTTATCCAGAGCAGGGGTAGCCAACACAGTGCCCTCCTGATGTTGCTGGGCTTCCATCAGCCCCAGTCAGCCTGGCCAATGGTTAGGGATGATGGGAGCTAGATTACATGCTGTTGGCTATCCCTGCTCTAGACATGACTTCTTCCAGCTCTTTACCTAATTATCTCTCCACCTACTCTACCTCAAAGGGCTGTTGTGATAAATAAGATAAGAATTTCAAAAGCAGCACTCTTGAAGCAGGCTTTACCTAGGAGGTCCGCTCCTTCATCCACATCGCCAATGGCTTCCGAGCCAACTTCAGTAAGTTCAGTGTACAGCGAGTCGGTGTTGATGCCGAAGGCTTTGTTCACGATCCCCTGAGTAGGGCTGTCATGCAAAGAGAAAAAGAATGGAAATGCTGCAGACTGGCACGAAATGAATAAAAGCTGCATTCTGCACTCATAGGCAGCATGCCTAAAGAAAGGGAATGTCTGCACCCAAACCTGTTTCCTGTGCGTTCCAGTCTGGGATCCTGGCACATATCCAGCTCTGGAGTAGAATCGATATCTTGAAAATCTGACCCCTCATCGCTGCTCCCCATCCCTGTAGGATGGAATGCAAAGAGGGAAATATTCATAGTCAAGAAGACCAAACCAACATTTCAGATCAAAGGTGGGCATTTGCACCTCCATTTATCAAGGAGGATAGTTATTCCTCCCCCAGTTTGGGAATCCTTTTTAAGGAACTATTTTGCCTTACCAGACCTTAATATTAATACAATCGATGGATTCTATGAGCAGCTCCCTCTTTGGCCACCCACCGACCCGGAAGAAATCCACAGACTCATTTCTAATCTCAAAGTTGGAAAAGCCCCCGGTCCTGACCTAGTCCCGGTGGAAGCTATAAAACTTCATGCTGACTGGTGGGCGAAAATCCTGGCCGTTACTTTTGATGCCGTAAACAACAGTGGGAAGGTTCCAAGAATATGGAAGGATGCGATTATTATTCCAATTCATAAAAAGGGCTTGACAGATGACCCGGGAAATTACAGGAATATTAGTTTATTGTCAATAATTGGGAAAATATATGCACGGTTCTTGTTAACTAAGCTTACTAAGTGGGCCGAAGAGAACAACCTGATTGGGCCTGAACAGGCTGGTTTTAGACCAAATCAGTCAGCGGTTGATCATGTCTTAGTTTTATACCACCTTGCCCGGAAATATTCCGCCCCAAATAGAGGCCAACTTTGTGCGGCCTTTATTGATTTAAAGGCCGCTTTTGACAGCATCCCCAGAGGATTACTTTGGGGAAAATTAGCACGATGGGGAATAGACAAGAGACTTTTGTGGCTAATAACTAAATTACATGACGGCTCGGCCGCCGGGGTGAGAATCACTCCGGCCGGCGACCTCTCAAATTCAGTAACCATCAATAGAGGTGTTCGTCAAGGATGTATCCTTGCGCCGACCCTTTTTAATCTATTTATAAGTGATATGATGGTGCCTCTGATAGATTCTCAAGAAACGATCCACGCCCCCCGTCTTGCCCAATATCGTTGCCCCCTTCTACTCTACGCAGACGACGCAGTGATCCTATCTTTTTCAAGAGTTGGCCTTAGGAGGGCATTAAAAATTTTCGATGTTTACTGCAAATCAAATTTTCTTACAATTAATCATGCCAAGTCCAAAGTCCTAATTTTCACTAAGAGTCGAAAAACCTATAATTGGAGAATAGACGGAAAAGCCATTGACCAAGTCTTTAAATTTCAATACTCGGGAGTCCTTCTCCAACACAACATGGGCTGGAAGGTCCATCTTGCATATGTATTAAATAGAGCTAAAGCCCTTTCCTTTGCGCTACTGCGTTTTTTCTTTTCAGATGGGGCTTTCCATATTCCATCAGTGTTAAAAGTTTTCAAGGCAAAGGTGATTGCAACAATAGCATATGCAATTCCAATATGGGGGTCTTTTGTTAATCTAACCCAATTGGAGGTAATCCAAAACCAGCTTCTAAGAAGGTTGCTAAAATTACCCAGGTGTGTAAGCAATACTGCTATACGACTCGAACTAAATGTTACATCTCTAGAAACCACATTATGGAAATGCATCCTCTGTTACTGGTTGGCATTATGGCATAAACTTCCAAATCTCCACTTGATACAGTGTCTCTGGAGAGACGACTTCCCTAGCCCTTGGGCAAAAATAATACATGGGAAACTTGTGTCCTTAGGATTATCTCCATCTGAACTACTAAAATTGGATTTAATCTCTGCCAAGAGAATTATAACTCACAAATTAGAGGAGATGGATTTACAATTTAATATTGCGACAGGTGGTGGCACCCGTTCGCCAATAAACCTTGGCTTAACACCTCCAACGAAACTTCCATCTTATTTAACTACCTTATCTGTGGTGATGCACAGGTACGCCTTTATAAAGGCTAGATTCAATGTTTTCCCATCAAATGTGTTGGGTAACAGACTCTCCAACGGACAGATCTCACTCCTCTGTGACTGTAAAAGTTGGATCTATAGAATCGTTATATCATATAATCTTCTGTTGTCCATTACATTCGGCTTTACGGTCCAAGTTTCTGGCCCCATATTTATCGAGAATTGCTGACAGACCTCAGGAAGCCCAAATAATATACTTATTAAACGACGAAGACACAAGTAGATCCCTTGCAGTCGCTAGATACCTGATTAATGTCTTATTTCAAAAGAGGAGAAATGGATCACTGTATGACTCTGACAGCTTAGCTAAACTTAAGAACCATCAATAAGTGCCAGAACTAAGACGCATATCTCCCAAAATCCGAGGGATTTGAATTTCGGTTTACATAGAGGGAGCTTATTGTGTATAGTGTTTACTTAATTGAAGTAAAATTGGTTTTATATGGGTGTTTTAACTTGGATTTTAACTGTTTAAATTGTATTGTTTATGGATAAATTTTGATGTATTGTTTTCTATATGGGCCAATGGCCGTAATAAATCAAACTGAACTGAATCAAGGAGGATATTGGTGACAACCCAAAGAGAACAGCAGAGATCTCGTGCAGCCACCAACAATTCTTCATCCACACACACACATCCACACACTTAGCTAGGTTTAAGAGGCAGTCCATTGCTCAACCCTGGGCACCGCAATCTAATTGCAGCCCTAAAAATAAGGAATATGCTAATTTACACCATTATGGGATAATAATTCCTTCTTGGCATGTTATGTCCACATCTCACACTCCTATAGGAAACAAGTTAGAAGTTTCTCAGCCAGCCATACCTATGCTCACATTCCTCGTCTCTTGGGCGACCTGGACTTCCATATTTCTACTATTCCGTTTCTCCCGCGACCGCTTGTTGTTCTTTGACGTGATGTAGTCATTCATGGGCTGAAGGCTCTCATTCAGGGGGGTGACAGCAGCAGAGGGCACGGACGAGGTGGGTGTGTTGGATTTTGTTCCGGTGGTGCTGGGCGTAGCAGCTGCCGAGGACTGTCCAGACTCAGACATTTCATCAGGCGGGCACTAGGGGCACAGCAGTTTGGAGGGGGTGGGAAGAGAAGGGGTGGGGAGGCAATCACATTTATCAATTAATTTTTCCTCCCATTTACTGGTCAGACGGCTGCCTTGTAGCATTGTGATATACGAGCACTATGCACTAAAAAGCCTGTAACGGCCACTACAAAAATGAGGGCCAGTGTGGTGCAGTGGTTTAGAATGTTGTGTCTGGTTTTTTATAAACAGTTGGGTTCAAGTCTCCATTTAGCAATCAAGAGAAGTGGGTGCCCTTGGGCAAGTCACCATTAACCAAACCTACCTTGTTGTGAAGGATAAATTAGACCATACAAAAATATTGTAATTCTCCCAAGATTTTTAATGGCCCGTTAGCAGCTTTTAAGATTCATTGTGCTGCTTAAGAAAAGTCATGTTTAGTTTATGTGTTTTATTCTCTGATACCTAATATCCTCACGTAACATCCTCTTTTTTCCTTTCCCCTCCAGAACGCCTCAGATTTTTGGGTCATATGTTTGGCTCACCCCTTGGCCTGAGTGCTTAATGGTGAATAATGGCCCACAAGGAGCCACAATGTGTTGGAGGCCTTGTGTCATCTATGGGTGCTAGTGAATCCCATCTTCCTGAGTTATAATTTGACCCTTGCTTATTATATAAGGAACAGTCAACCACACAGTCTGAAGGCACCAAACCTCTCTACTCACTAGACCACACTGACTGTTGTTGCCCCGATGTGGCAAGGATCATAATTATGACCAAATGCTGGACTCATTGTTTAGTGGCAAACTAGAGAAGCAAACAAGCCAAAGGATCCAGTCAAGGGACCGTCACTAGTGACAGGACTTTTAAAAACAAGAGCACACACGCACGTCTGAAAAGCAGCGCAACTGAAACAAAGACACACATTTACACAAAACCATACGTATTTCACCCAAACATCTGGAGGGCCACAAGTTCCCCACTGATGTTCTAGGACCATAGTACATAGTTCGTTTTTAGAAGACTGGATGAGGACCATATTTGGCCACTGCAGGAACCATGTGGAGTCATCCCCCAGCTATCTTCATGGCTGATAGGAACCACTGTGGGACCAGTGCCAGCAATGGACTAGCCCTGGAGGAAAGGGGACCCTCTTTTCTAGAGGCACTTCTGACTTCTACACCAAATCCCTGCCACTTAAGTAAGAACACAAGAAGCACCACTGAACTCTTAGCTTTTGTTCTGGCAATTTACAGAGTGGCGATTTCTTCAAGGCCAGGGGTGATCTTGTTAACATTAGTCTAGAAGGATTCCCTTACTGCAAACCCAGCTATACTTCCACAGCTGACACATGCACGCACATACACACATACAGAGCATAGCAAAATGACAATGGAGACTGTGAAAAGATGGCCACTTAACCCTTTGCAGCCATACATTCTTAAAGGCAAGGATGCCATGCTTTAATGAGCAGCAGAATTTCAAGTCCTGTATATACTGTGCTGGCGAGCTTCAAGTAACCTATGTGGTCTTAGATACCAATTGTTTTCAGGTGTGTAACAAGAACAAACTAGCAGCAGAAATCCTATCACAAAGGGACCATCAAAGACTAAATAACCAGAGTAATGTAATTTGACAGTGGTGCATTCTCTACTAACAATACATTCATTTCCCTAATGGTTTTACTAGTGCCGGATGTTGTTTGCACAACATCAAGATGATATTTTGTTTGCACCTTGCCAACTAGAGAACAAAGCATAGGCTTGCCATATGTCAGGAAAATTCCTGATGTGCTGGTTTTCGGGTGTAAAAATGGCGGGGGGAGGGATTTAGCCAAACTGGCAAAATGTCTGCAAAAACCTGGATGTATGGCAACGCAATGAAAAAAGCAGTGGAAACCGCTCCAAAACCTTAAAATCGCTATTTTGGGAGGAGAAATATGGCAACCCCAACAAAGCCTTGTTACCAAGTATGTGAGCCTACTGTATTTCCAACTTCAGGGAACATTTTTTTTGTTGTGGGGCAGGAAGCTATGAATGGTTTAAAGGCACAGGGCATAGCATATCTCCTTCTTAGCAAAAGGCAGCAGCAGAAAGGAGAGGAAATCCAGGTCAGGATTACAAGAAAAGTTACAAAAAAAAAGGATTTCGACTAAATATTACACGGCTTCCCAATAAAGCATCCTAGGAACTGTAGTTTGTTAAAGGTGCTGAGAGTTGTTAGGAGACTCCATTCCCCCTTAAGGGTAAAGGTAAAGGGACCCCTGACCATTAGGTCCAGTCGCAGACGACTCTGGGGTTGTGGCGCTCATCTCGCTTTACTGGCCGAGGGTGCTGGCGTACAGCTTCCGGATCATGTGGCCAGTATGACTAAGCTGCTTCTGGTGAACCAGAGCAGCGCATGGAAATGCCGTTTACCTTCCTGCCAGAGCGATATCTACTTGCACTTTGTGCTTTCAAACTGCTAGGTTGGCAGGAGCAGGGACCGAGCAACAGGAGCTCACCCCGTCACAGGGATTCGAACCGCCGACCTTCTGATCAGCAAGCCCTAGGCTCTGTGGTTTAACCCACAGCACCACCCACATCCCCCATTCCCCCTTACAGACCTACAATTCCAGAGTAGTTTAATAATCAGTCCATCTTCCTGGGGAACCATGGAAATTGGAGCTCTATGTCAGAAATAGGGGACTCCTGATACGATTTTTGAGGGAAGCCATTTATGCATTGCCATGCATGTAACAAACCACCCACCAAACAATTTATGCCAAGGAGCTGGCACACCAGCAATAACTGCAGATATATAATGGGTTATTTTTTAAAATTGGATTTTCTGTGGGGTGAGAGTAAATCTGGCTTATATGATTATATGAAGAAAAAGCACGGGGTAGTATTTTTAGGACAACATGGAGACTGCAAAAAGAAATTCTGAGCAGGGGCAACATCGAGTCCATAATAAATCATCCTGATGGAAGCACCTTGAGTGTATGCTAGCTGATGGGCGAATGTTAAAATACTGCTGCCCCAGGCAAAAAAAAAAACCTTTAGGAAAAGAACACTCATCACACACAGGAGTTTAGCTGAGCAAAGCATCAGCAAAGAAATGGCTATGAGCTGCAAAGGGTTACAGACACACAGAGGTCTCTCTGTCCTGATGGAGGTGCTGCTGACAAGTAGGCAAGGATGCCCTCGCTTCCATGATGGTGTTAGAAAAACCTTGTAGCCGGAGTTGGACTGCAGCTGGCCGAGGTCACTCAGATGCCAGTGGTCCACTGCGGGGGCGATCTTGGCGCCCACCTGCCCACGTACCATGTCATCTGTGAGGGGGATGTTCAGAGAATTGGGACGCCTCTTCATGCTAGAGACAGAAAAGGAAAGTCAGAGAGAGACAAGGAGAGAAAGAGAGAGCATGGGAAAGAGTTAGGAAACCAGCAGATCCTTGACGTGGAGAAAGCAGCAAAACAAACCCATCATAGTTAACAGTGGGCCAAGTATCCCAAGGACAACCCATTAACATTCCCATAAGATTCAACTGCCCGAGAAGTGGAAAGTCCTTTTAAAAAACAGACACCAAGTTTCCAGACATATGAGTGTGAAAATATGCTCAAAAGTGTATGTACCTGCTAAAATCTCTGAAGTCAGTGGGGTGGTGGCATACATTTTGCAGCAGTTGGGGGCATTGGCACCTGCATAGTTCCATGAATAGTGGATAGGAAGCTGCCTTATACCAGAGCAGAACAATAGTCCATCTAGGTCAACACTGTCTACACCAGGGTAACCCAATGTTGTGCCCTCCAGATGTTGTGGAACTTCCCATCAGCTCCAGCTAGCATGGCCAGGGATTATGGGAGTTGTAGTGCAGCAACATCTGGAGGCCGCCATGTTGGCTATCCCTGGTCTATGCTGACTGGCAGCAGCTCTCCTGGGTCTCAGGAAAGAGTATTTCCTGGCTCTACCTGAAGATACCAGAGATTGAATTATGGGTCACTGGCATGCAAAGTGTGTGCTCTGCACCAGTGAGCAACAATCCTTCTGAAGTCAAACCAGATCTGATTATACAAAAAGGCAAATGAATGAATAAAACTGTGGAATAATTTATGAAAAATAGAGAGACGTAATGCAAATCTGCGTGGTTTGTACTACTCACAAAATTCTGTATTTCCTGGTGTGGAATTTTAAACCTTTCAGCACAAGATTCACACAACATCAACCGCAGGAATTGGGTTGGGTACCTGCCCTAGATGGAACTGCACTTCCTCTGAAGGAATAGGTGTTTAGTTTAGGGGTGATCCTAGATCCATTGCTGTCACTACAGTCTCATGAGTTTTTTGTTTGTTGTTTGTTTGTTGGTTGGTTTGGTTTTTTGCTGCTTTTACTGATAATTTCAATCAGTATATAACTTTGAATAAATTAAAAATAAAAATAAAATGCATCCCTGACTGTTGGCCATGGTGGCTGGAGCTGATGGGAAGCGAACTCCAACTTCATGCCAGAGGTTCCCCATCCTCAGCCTAGAACCTCTATGTTGGCAAGAGGAGTAGGGCAGCTTTGAACTTGCAAAACACTTTTCTTCCAGCATGAATTGAGCAGGGAGCGGAGGTGGAGTTTCATGCAACACTCTATAGACTGGCAGCCTTAACTGCACTTGAGCTTCTCTGAGCTTATGCCAAAGCTGGTGCTGCAGCAAGGCCTCAAGCTGTTCCTGGTACGGATCACCGCTTCTGCTGAACACAGAAAACCATTTCCCCAGGGATCCAGCTGAGAGGCAGTTACGAGCAGTCTGCTTGTGACCTTGTGTGAAACTGCTGTAATGGAACTCAAAAACCCCGGAAATCCAAAGAGCAAAGGCAGTGAACGCAAGGGCTAGCGAGACATGCTCAAACTCCTTTGAGGGTGAGAAGTCAAACCAGCATTAGAACAAGAAAGCGGTGAATTTAAACTACAGAGCTTTGAGAAATTAAAGCCCAAGGTGCGAGATTGGCTTCATTATTACCAAATAATGGAAACTTTTAAACAAGACAGGAAAATTGGCTTCCAGGTGGAGAAATCGAAATTGGAAACAGAATTGCTAGAACCCAATACTAAGAATTTATCAAGAATGTACAATTTGTTGCTGAAGTGGAATACAATAGATGAGACAGTTAAATCAGCTATGATTAAATGGGCACAGGACGTTGGACATGACATTATGTTTGCTGACTGGGAACAGTTATGGACCACCGGTATTAAATTCACGGCATGTAATGCCCTAAGAGAAAATATTATGAAAATGATTTACAGGTGGTACATGACCCCAGTCAAGCTTGCGAAGATCTATCATCTGCCCAATAATAAATGTTGGAAATGTAATGAAACTGAAGGTACCTTCTTTCACCTTTGGTGGACCTGCCCAAAGATTAAAGCCTTCTGGGAAATGATTTATAATGAAATTAAGAAAGTACTTAAATGTACTTTTCACAAGAAACCAGAGGCATTTCTCTTGGGCATGGTCGGCCAATTGGTGTCAAGGAAGGATAGGACTTTTTTTATGTACGCCACTACAGCAGCAAGGATCCTTCTAGCAAAGTATTGGAAGACACAATAACTTCCCACACTGGAAGAATGGCAGACGAAAGTGATTGACTTTATGGGATTGGCAGAAATGACTGGCAGAATCCGTGACCAAGAGAAAGAGACGGTGGAAGAAGACTGGAAGAAGTTTAAAGCTTACCTTAAGAACTGTTACAATATTGATCAGTGTTAAAATGTCAAGGGGAAGGAAGATGCAGAATTACAGCTGAAAATGTTTGATGACTTAAGGTGAAATTGAGAAATTTAATAAATTTAAATTTAATTGGCTAAAAGGGTTGCTGAAAAACTGTAAAATAAGGATGCAAAAAGGGTGAGGTATGGGGAAGTCCGAGAAAGGAGGCTTATGAAAAGGAGGTTAAGAATTTATATTTGTGTGTTTGTTTGTATTGGTTGATGCTTTTATGTTGTTGTTGTTGCTTTGTTTTAAAATTGGAAAATTAATAAAAATTATTATTAAAAAAAAAAAAAGAGAAGTCAAACCAGCAAAAGGGTGTGTGGGTGTGTCGAGACAAACAAATTTTATTGTAGGTGGGCATGGGGGTGGGGAAAATGATGACAAAATTGCCCAACAGGACATTTTCTTGCTTGAAGACATGAATTTCTGTGCTGGTGCATCCAACACTTGAGTAGGGGGAGGGATTTCTCCCCCCACTCAGATAAATTGGGATCAGTCAAGGAAACTGATTGCCAGTAGTTTCCAGGAAAAAAATAATGGATAAGGCCACACATTACCTTATATGAATCTTTGCATTTGCCTGTGTGTGTTTTTTAAAAGCAAGTTGTTTTTGCTTGGTGGGGGGCGGTGATTCTGGACTGGGACTACGATATGGGTGAAGAAGGCTTTGACATCACCCAGAGCCAACCACAACCCACCTCTTAATTTACTATTTATCCTGGGAGGGAAGCAACTCTTTTGATGCTATAATGAGGGTCCCAGTGGGAGCCAGGTACATGTGTCTCAGAGGGGCTTTTATTTGGTGATCTTAGCAGCATTTGTGTATAGTGATATAACATGTTTGGCCAGGCTTCATTAAAGGAGGTTGGTAAAGGTAAAGGGACCCCTGACCATTAGGTCCAGTCACGGACGACTCTGGGGTTGTGGCGCTCATCTTGCTCTATAGGCAGAGGGAGCTGGCATTTGTCTGCAGACAGCTTCCGGGACATGTGGCCAGCATGACTAAGCCGCTTCTGGCGAACCAGAGCAGCGCACAGAAACGCCGTTTACCTTCCCGCCGGAGTGGTACCTATTTATCTACTTGCACTTTGATGTGCTTTTGAACTGCTAGGTTGGCAGGAGCAGGGACCAAGCAACGGGATCTCACCCCATCGTGGAGATTTGAACCGCCGACCTTCTGATCAGCAAGCCCTAGGCTCAGTGGTTTAGACCACAGCATCACCCGCAGTTCAATTTTGTTAAAGCTTTATCACTTCTCCTTTCACTGCTGGTTTTGATATGAGATAGCCTATTGTTAGCTCCTCTTAATATGAACTGCTGAATGGGGTGCTGTGGGCATAATTCTTGCCAACAGGCTCACATAAAAAGCCCATAATCTTCATGGCCAGGGATGTCAGGTGACAGTGAAAGGTCAATCCATTGCCCAGGACAAGTTACAAAGGCTTTTAGGCCTGTGAACTTCCTGGATCTGTCTGAAGTTTGACTCCAGCTTGCTTGCAGTTTCCTGTCTTTAAAGTGATCTCTAACCTTAGGCTTGAATGCCTGACAAAAGCTAAGACTGTTAGAAGTAAACTACCTGTCAAATGCTTTCCTCCCCCCACCACACCCACAGACTACAGGTGGCCCTCAGGGGGGAAAGGTGGCCCACCTCTGCTCCAAGGACACCTAGCTCTTCCTAGATGCACTGCAAGTCTACCTGTTGCAGTGACCTTGTCAGGATTTGAACTAGCGCCAAGTGTGAGGGCACCATGGGAAAGTAGCCTTCATGGCCCCACTGGCACCAACGGACCCCAGCCCCACCAAGTGAGCTTGTAGGCAGCGGGCAGCTATGAACTGCTCTTCATTGCAATTACCCACAATGCCCTGACAGAGAGCTGCTCTGGGGCATTATGGGCCTTTTTAAATTGCAGCTTCCCAGTTGCCGTCTGCTACCACTCTGTAATCCCAGGCCTCGGGCATTAGGAAAGATGGAAAGCCAAAGGCAGTCACTGGTTTTGGTAGGCCCTACTATGGCAGTGGAATCCGAGGCCACATCTGCATTATAAATTTAAAGCACAATGATACCACTTTAACAGTCATGGTTTTTCTCAAAACATCCTGGGAATTGTAGTTTTTTAAAGGGTGCTGAGAGTTGTTAGGAGACCCCTATTCCCCCCACAAGGCTACAATTCCCAGGATTCCCCAAGAGAGAGTAATTGCTAAGCCACTCTGGAAATTGTACCTCTGTGACATGAATAGGGGTGTCTCCTAACAACTCTCAGCACTTTTAACAAAGTACAATTCCCAAGATTCTTTGAGGGCAGCCATGATTATTAAAACGGTATAATACGGCTTTAAATGTATGGTGCAGGTGTGGCCCTGGTTGCTGTGTGAGGATATCAGGTGCTGCAGCGATGCTCAGTTCAAATTCTGGACCCTGTTCTTCGTCAAACATATGTTGGTGTGACCTGAGACCATTTCCTCTGCCTCTTTAGAGCCTAGGGAAATAGGCTCTCCTGCCTCAACTCACCAGCTTGTCTCACATCAACACAAAACAGCAAAAGCGCTGTTGATGGTCACAGCTACTCCCCCCACAAAGAGCTCCCAACCCAACAGATACAGATTCTTCCAAATTACCTTTTCCTCCATGACTGGCGGTGACTGAAGTGACAAACAGAGAGCAGCCCACACAAGAAAGGCAACGGCACAAGAAGCAAGACAAGAGAATAACCATTAGAGTGCAACAGTCATGCAAGCACACACACACACACACACACACACACACAAATGTCGTTATGTGCTCACAGAAATGCTCACCTGAGCAGAGATTGAGACATTGGCACACATAAAACACCCAGCCTAACGAACATGCAGTGAGTCTGGAACACACAATGGTGATACATACAGTCCACTGAGGGAGGTTTGGAGGGTGGCAAGAGAGGGAGAGGCCTTTGCAGATGTAGCTCCCCATCTGTAGAATGCTCACCCCTGCCTGGTGCTATCAGGAACGTCCTTCTGGCACTGCCTTAAAACTTACCTCCAGTTTTAAAAAAGGATTAGGGAGCAGTTTCTGTTCCTTAAGCCAGTAAAGAAAATACATAAGCAAGGCCTCATGAGATTTCAGAAGCCACGTCAGAGATGGGGTGGCTGAACAGGCTCACATAGTACTTCACTATCTCTAACAGAAATCATACTGCAAAGCAAGCAAATGTAGGCAGGCGTGCAAAAATCTGCATAATGATCCGTCCATTGCAAAATTAGCATCGTGCAGAATATTATTTATTCATTCATTTTGATAGGTCAGAGTGGTTTTAACAACCGATCCCTCTTCCCAGGGACCTCTGGGAACTGTAGCTCAGGAGAATAGGGGCCTCTTAAAAACCTTCAACACACCCTTAACAAGCTACAGTTCCCATGATTCTTTGGGAGGTGCCATGTCTGTGAAAGTGGTATCATAGTGCTTTAGATGTATGGTGCAGATGTCACCTAACACAGTCTGGAATGCAAAATTTTCCTGCAACTGGGGAAAGTAACTGGGGAAAGTGGCAGCCCCAGTCGCATAGCTGGCTGATGGCTATCTCCATATTGTGTTTTTTTTAAAAAGGGGGTAAGTGAGTGTTTGCTTTTTTTTTTTTAACACACTCCATCAGTGGAGTTCCCACAGTAGACAACAAATAATTAAAATAAACAATAAAAAGCAATTGAAAACAGAAGCATCAAAAGCAACAGCATTTAAAACAGAGATGGGGGGGGGGCTTTTGGCACTTTGCACTTTTGTTGGATTCCAACTCCCATTAGCCCCGCCCAGTAGGGTCAATGGTCAGGGATGTTGGGAGTTGTAGTCCAGCAAAATCTGGGATAGCCCAACTCACACAGAGCTTTTTAAAAGAAAAGCAAAAAAGCACACCAGCAGAGATAAAGCAAACATAAGCAGCATAAAAATGACAGAGGACTGTAGACAACTAAGTTCTACTCAAAGTAGCCCCGCTCAAATTAATGGGCCAAAGTTAGTCACTCCTATTAATTTATATGCATCTGCTCTGCATAGGAATAACGTTGGATATAACCCAGAAAAAACAGAATGGAGTTAAAAGCTTGGTGCAATGCAAAGGTCTTTGGGGCCAAGAGTACAGCAAAGGAGGTGCCTGGGGCCAGGTGAGCATTCAACAGTCAGGGAGCCCCATTCCTCAGTAACCACTCCACTGCACCTCTGATGGCAAGGGAGGGGGTTGGAGAAGGGCCATAGCTTTCAGGTGAGCAGATGTGGACAAGTGGTTCTTCAGGTACCAGAGTCCCAAGTTGTGAAGGTCTTCAAGAAGGGTTAGTGCATGTTGGATTGTCCTGCTGACAACCTCCCCAAAACTCTAATTGCCATAACCTCCCTGCCACACCTCTAAGGTAGGGAGAGAATCTCCTGGTTCTCTCACCAACTCTGAGTTGAGAGCTGGAGGTGGGGCTGAAAACAAGAAATCCAAAGGCATACAAAAGTGCAACAATACACAAAAACAATCTAGAGAGCGGCAAGGCACGCTGCATCACAAACACACATGAAGTCTACAACATGTTCTCACCTCTCTAAGGCCCCATCTGCATTGTAGATTTAAAGTGGTAAACAGTCATGGCTTCCCTCAAAGAATCTTGGGAACTGTAGGGTGCTGAGAGTTGGTAGAAGACTCCTATTCCCCTCACAGAGTCCCAAGAATGAGTTAACAATTAATTCCCCTTCCCAGGAATCTCTGGGAATTGCAGCTCTGTGAGGGGAATGGGGTGCCTGAACAACTCTCCTAGCAAGCCACAGTTCCCAGGACTCTTTGAGGGATGCCATGACTGTTTAAAGTGGTATCATAGTGCTTTATATGCATCGTGCAGATGGGGCCTAAGAGGCTAAGCAGATGGAGACACAAAAGCTATATGGAGAGCAAGCAGGGGGAAGGTTTATGGTGAAGCAGGTTTGCAGTTCTTGAGCCATGTGTGTACAAGGCGCAGCCTGGAATGAAGGAAAAGCCCCCTTGACTCTGGATAGCTGGTTAAGGGAGATTCCCAGGCGTAGTCTTCTATCTTCTGAGGAAGCAAGCCACCCACCAGTGCCCAGAGGGGCTTTAAAAAGATGGAGAACTTGTCTAATACAGAGCAAGAAACTGGTGTTGCCATTGTTTCACTTATCTCAACAAATGGTTGGTTGGTAAACAAACAAAATGTAAGAGACACAAATGAACACCCCAATCACAGATCTCTCCCTTACTTGTCTATTATAGTGGTCCCCAGAGGTTATTGGACTACAACTCCCATCATCCCTGAATGTTAGCTACACTGGCTGAGGATGGGAGCTGTAGTCCAACAACACTTGGTGACCCAAGGTTGAACACAACTGCATAAGACAGAGATGAGGAAGCTCTGGCCCGCTGTGTGTTATCTTGGGGGGGGGGGGGTGATATGAAGGTTGTTGGGGAGGGGAAAACCACAGCTCGGGGGAACCACAGCTCCCTTCACCACTTTTCAATAAAGGCCTGGGACCTCAGATCCAGTTTGTCACCTAACTCCTATTCTTCTCCTGAATTGCCCCCATCACCATCCAGCATGCTTGGAGCTAGCTGAGGATCAAAGCAGCAGACTGATTTATTGGCTGTTCCCAGGACCCATGTTTAGGACCCACCTTATTTCTGTGATTTTAAGTTATTTTAAAATGTTTTTAATATTGCATTTTACTTATTGTAACCCACTGTGGGACCTCAGGGTGAAGAGTGGATTTTATTTTTATTATTATTATTATTATTATTATTATTATTATTATTATTATTAAAGAAGAAGAATGGTTTGCAATCAAACTTAGGGACACCAGCCATAAAAGAGATCAGCTACTGCTACTTTTGGTCACGCAGAGAGCACAGGAGACTGGGTCAGTGCCTTCCTCCTAAAACATATATTCACAGTTCAGAAGTCATCTGAGTTTTGTTTTGTTTTCCAGGTACAAAGCCAAGGTGCAGCGTTACCTCCTTCCAGGTAGTCCACTCTCATTCTGACTATTTCCAGCAACTTGCTGCATCTTGGATCGCTCAATGTGTTCCACGTAGGTCTGGATCATCTGCAAAAGGAGCGGGGAAATGCAAAATGAAGGGCCAAAATGAAGACTGAAAATCCCAACATTTTATTTTCTGGACAACCATTTCTTTCAAAGAAAGGGATGTCCTTAAAGATCGGAAAAGCCAGCGATGTTGTGGGAAACATTTGCTCTAGGAAAAGCAGCTGGCCCAAAGCAGAAATTAATTGAGCACCAGTGTCAAGAGTGAGCAGAATTTACAGCATTACAGGCTTGCAGAGCTCTCTTCCTCTATCTGTGCCCTTCTCCACTTCTTATGCAAATACAGTGGTGCCCCGCAAGATGAACGGCTCGGAAGACGAAAAACTCGCTAGACGAAGGAATTTTTCGTTTTCTTAGCCGCTTCGCAAGACGCATCTCCCTATGGGCTTGCTTCGCAAAACGAAGCTTGCCCCGCAAGCTCCGGGGATAGCGGGGAAGTGCAGTGCGTCTTCCCCGCTGTCCCCGGACCTCTTTTGAAGCAAGGGGCGGCAACGGGGAGAAGCAATCTTCTCCCCTCCGCCCCTTGCTTCAAAAGAGGGGACAGAGGGGAAGGCGCGCTTTTGAACCAAGGGGCGGCAACGGGGAGAAGCGATTCTCCCCGCTGCCCCTTCCCTTGCTTTAAAACAGGTCCGGGGACAGAGGGGAAGGCGCGCGGCGCTTCCCCTCTGTCCCCGGAGATTGCGGGGCAGGCAACGGGGAGAAGCAATCTTCTCCCCGCCGCCCCTTGCTTTAAACAGGTCCGGGGACAGAGGGGAAGGCGCGTGGCACTTCCCCTCTGTCCCCGGACGGTCTCCATAGGAACGCATTGATTGATTTTCAATGCATTCCTATGGGAAACCGTGCTTCGCAAGACAAAAAACTCGCAAGAAGAAAAAACTTGCGGAACGAATTAATTTCGTCTTGCGAGGCACCACTGTAGTTTGAAAAGGATTTTTTATCCCTCTGAAATGACAACTTACCTCTGTGTGACGCTGGTGAAGAGCATTGTACTCTTTCTTCATTTCTGATTCACGCTCTTCCAACCTGGAAACTGTTCATTGAAAATAAAAGGGAGAAGGGAGAGAAAGATAATTTTTTAAATCTATCATCTCCAGGAGGGGTGAACATGGAAACACCAAAAGGAATGAGGGTGCAAGCACAAGAATGCCATTTGTAGCTCAGTGCTTATGGCCGAGGCGTGACAGGCTGAAGGTTAAATCACTGACACCTCTAGGTAGGTCTAGGAAGACTCAAGCTAGGAAGCTGTTTCATGGAGTCAGGCCATTAGTTCATCAAGCTCAGTATAACCAACACTGACTGGCAGCAACGGTCCAGTGTTTTAGACAGGAGTCCTTTCCAACTGTAGACATGAGGAATGGAATCCAGAATCTTTTGCCTGCAGAGCTTGTTCCTTTCCTCTAAGATAAGGGCCTTCAGTCTGAAACCCTGGATAGCATAGATCATCTGTCAGCAACCTTTTAGAGCCCATTTGGAATTTTGAAACAGTGTCTTAGGCACCACCCTTTCTGACTGCGTCTCTCCTAGATCCAAAAATGGACAAACTCTGTCTCTGGCTTTTCATAGGGTTTAGTAGGACTGAAGCCGATCCTGATGAAGTCGCATGATTGAATGCAGGTTCCCTGAAAACCCACCATCAAATTAGAGCTTGCGTTGGTAGGACTACACACTAAAAAAACTGCAGATCAGGATTTGCCATAGAAATGATAATCCAAGATATAGATCCTTGTGGTTCTTCACAAGGATGACAACAGCAGCACCAACAGATCACACGGCACATCTGTAAACACCGATGCAGACTTTGGTTTGATGGTGGTTTTGAGGGGGATCTCTTGAAAAAATATGAGAATCCATAAGTATCCATGTCTTTAATCTGTACTTTTCTCCCATGGCAGTGCTGTAAAGCACTGGATCCATAAACTTTATGGTTCAGTCAACAAAGACTGGTATGATCTGTGACTTGATAGTGGCAGTTAAAATGAGCCCTGTAAGAAATAAGCGATTTCAAGATGATCCATTTTACTGGCTCAGACGGGTGTGTGTGTATGTCTGAGCATTGAATGGCAAAAGCAATACTGGCGCCCTCTTCCTTCAATTCTCCAGATATTTTGTGGTCACCTAGAAGATTTTTTTAAAACAGTAAATGCTTTAGAAGAGATTTGTAACCTGTAGCCCTCCATGTACTGTTGGACTACAACTCCCATCATCCCTGCCCTTTGGCAATACTGGCTGGTGCTGATGGGAGTTGGTGTCCAATGTCATCTGGAGAACCGCAGGTTCCTCACCATTGTATTTGTTCAATCAGTATGGACAAACACCTACTGAATTCAACACAAGTTGTGTATGATTCACAGACCTTCAGACAAACCGTGCACATGATTTTCACTCTCTTTCACTCTACCTCTCTTTCAAATCAGAACCAGTGAAGGCGGTGACGGTCCTGTGTGAGTGTCTGAAGGAGGTTGGAGGATGGATGGCGGCTAATGGATTGAGATTGAATCCTGACAAGACAGAAGTACTGTTTCTGGGGGACAGGAAGCGGGCAGGTGTGGAGGATTCCCTGGTCCTGAATGGGGTAACTGTGCCCCTGAAGGACCAGGTGCGCAGCCTGGGAGTCATTTTGGACTCACAGCTGTCCATGGAGGCACAGGTTAAATCCGTGTCCAGGGCAGCTGTGTACCAGCTCCATCTGGTACGCAGGCTGAGACCCTATCTGCCTGCGGACTGCCTCGCCAGAGTGGTGCATGCTCTGGTTATCTCCCGCTTGGACTACTGCAATGCGCTCTACGTGGGGCTACCTTTGAAGGTGACCCGGAAACTACAACTAATCCAGAACGCGGCAGCTAGACTGGTGACTGGGAGCTGCCGCTGAGACCATATAACACCGGTCTTGAAAGACCTACATTGGCTCCCAGTACGTTTCCAAGCACAATTCAAAGTGTTGGTGCTGACCTTTAAAGCCCTAAACGGCCTTGGTCCAGTATACCTGAAGGAGCGTCTCCACCCCCATCATTCTACCCGGACACTGAGGTCCAGCACCGAGGGCCTTCTGGCGGTTCCCTCACTGCAAGAAGCCAAGTTACAGAGAACCAGGCAGAGGGCCTTCTCGGTAGTGACGCCCTCCCACCAGATGTCAAAGAGAACAACAACTACCAGACTTTTAGAAGACATCTGAAGGCAGCCCTGTTTAGGAAAGCTTTTAATGTTTAATGTATCACAGTATATTAATATTCTTTTTGAAGCCGCCCAGAGTGGCTAGGGAAGCCCAGCCAGATGGGCGGGGTATAAATAATAAATTATTATTATTAATTATTATTATTATTATTATTATTATTATTATTATTATTACTACTTACTCTGGTCTGCGTAGTTTTTGGCCTTTAACTCCAGCTGCCGTGTTTGAAATTCAAGGTGCTCGACCTGTATCTGCAATTCCTTCTTCTCCTGCTCCAGTGCATCTTCAAATTCAATGAACTTCTACATGGGCCAAAAAAAAAAATCAAACAGAAAAACGTGCTATATGTAAGTGGAAAATGGACACTGTGACAAGATTGAAGGGGTGTCTTCTCTGATGTGTCACACACAAGGACACTTCCACCTAAAAATCTGACCATGTGAAAACTGAAGTGGTGCTGTCCTGTGAGAGGACTGGTGTCTGGTGTTTTCCTCAGAAAACTAAACAATATAATTACAATTTAAAAATAAGGGAGGGGTTGCAGTTGCAGTTCCGTATTAAAAGAAATTATCATTCCAATATGTAATAAAGAGAGGCCATCAGGGCCAGCCCTACCATTAGGCAAAGTTGTCAATTTAAGTTTCTTTCACTTTCCAGTCTAAAATTCAGTTTGTTACATTTCCACATGAATTTCTGATTACAGTCATACCTCAGGTTAAAGACGCTTCGGGTTAAATCTTTTCAGGTTGCGGCTCGCGGCGACCTGGAAGTACCGGAAAGGGTTACTTCCGGGTTTTGCCGCTCGCACATGCTCAGATGCTCAAAATGCCGTCACACGCATGTGCAGAAGTGGCGAATCGCAACCCGCACAAACGCAGGTTGCATTCTGCTCAGGTTGTGAATGGGGTTCCGGAATGGATCCCGTTCGCAAGCAGAGGTACCACTGTATAACCCAGTGTAGATTAACAATCAAGCTCTCCTCCCAGGTAGCTCTGGGAACTATAGCTCATGTGAGGGGAGTAAGACTCTCCTAACAACTCTCAGGACCCTTCGCAAACTACAGTTCCCAGGATTAATTTGGGGAAGCCATGACTGTTACAAGTGGTATGATACTTCCTGAAATGTAAAATGCAGATGGGGCCTAACTTGGAAGCGCCATGGGAGTCATTTGCTGTTCCCCTCAGGCAAAATCTCTTGGGCCAAACCAGCTTCTCCCACAGCCATTTGAGCTTCCAAAGGTGACTAGCAGATCTAGGGCCTGTGACCATAATCCTTAACCACTGACCACGTTGGCTAGCGATGATGGGAATTGGGAGTCCCACAATGACAGGAAGGCTACAGGGGGGCCCATCCCTAATCTACCGGTAGGTCTTTCATAGTAGATATGGGGCCTTGCACAGCTCCCTGCAGCAGTCCGAAAGGTGCTCAATAAGTCTGTGCGCAAGCTCAAACACATCCACTCTGCTCCTCCTTTTCTTCAGCAAACCACAGAGTGGCACAGTTTTATGTCTGCACCAGCACTCGTGGTTTGTTTCTAAACAAAACAGTAAACCTTGGATTCAGATCAATGGCTTGTTTGCAGCAAATGCTAAGCCTGTCACTCTGTGGTTTGTTTCCCCACCAGAAAGTATGGTTTATGATAAGGGTAGGGGCCAAATGGAGAGTCCTCAGAATTCTCCACAGGCAACACCTCTCACCAGCCCAGCATTACACTTCCCTTAAGAGTTTTTGCCTTAAAATCTGGCATTGCCTCTGGGTTGCCCAGACACAGGATGGAGAGGGGAGTGCAAGTGTGTGCAGAAACCAGCCAACTGTACAAAGGTACAATTTACAACCGCTGGTTCACCATCATGTTATCATGATTAAAATGCATCTTGCATGATTTTAATGTTGGCAACCCTAATAAGCAGAAGCTCTAGGGCCAATTTGTTTATCTGGCCACCCAGTATGTTAATGTTTATAAGAGACATTTATGCTTAGGATATATTCACATATAATGCTTTTAAAAACATGTATCAAACTCCTTTACCCTACGTATTTTATCCTTTCAAAAGTTAAGTACAGTGGTACCTCAGGTTACAGATGCTTCAGGTTACAGACTCTGCTAACCCAGAAATAGTACCTCAGGTTAAGAACGTTGCTTCAGGATGAGAACAGAAATCGCGTGTCGGCAGCGGGAGGCCCCATTAGCTAAAGTGGTGCTTCAGGTTAAGAAGAGTTTCAGGTTAAGAATGGACCTCCGGAACGAATTAAGTTCTTAACCCGAGGTACCACTGTAAGTGGTTTTTAACCCAGTTGGATTGAAAACTTAAGTTATGAGCTTTGCACACTTTGGTAAAAAATAGTTCAAGCCTTAGCGACTGCTGAGCAACCAGAACAGATCAGTGACATTTGTGTATGTGTTTGTGTGTGAATAGGTTTCGGTTTTCCCCTCTTGCACAAGAGAGCCTTCATAACAAAAAGCAACAATTTTACAACCCAAGCCAAACAAAAAACTGCTGAGAATGCTATCCCTGTGAACATGCAAGGCAAAGCCCAGAAACGAAAACCAACAAATGCCATCTTGGCAAGGAGAATGAAGTGCAAATAAATAATTTAGAAGCAAGCAGGAATTGCTCGATGTATTGCGATATTTACGGGCAGCGAGAGCATCTTCTTCATAAGGGTCTATTGTGTGTCATGTACAAAAACGGACAGTGCATGAAGCTGATCACACTGGAACCATACATAGGGGAAACAGCTAGATTAGAGGGCGGTCCCTTATGGAGGCACCACAGCTCATTGGGATGGCACATGCATAACATGGAGGAGATCCTGGGTTCAATCTCTGGCACCTCCAGTTTAGAAGGACCAGGCAAAAGGTAATAGAAAGGACTTCTGTGAGAGAACCTGGAGAGATGCTTGCAATCAGAATAGGCAACACTCTGCTAAATTGGCACCTGCTCTGACCTGGTGCAAGGTAGTGTCCTATGTTCCTATATAACCCGAAAACAACAACACACTAGCTTTCCATGCAATCAGCCACCTGCATTCTGAACATAAATAAAAAATCCAAAATAAAAACCAGAAACTTAGCAGCACATTTTGAAACATGTTTAGAGACAGGGATCTTTCCCTCTTCAGCCTCTCTTTTACCAAGGTACATCCTGGATGCATATAAACCATCCATTTAAAGCAAGTTCCCCCTGCCCAAGAATCCTACGAACAACAATTTGTTAAGGGTGCTGGAAACTGTAGCTCGGTGACAGGGGAATTACAGTTCCTAGGACTGTTGTGTGTGCGTGCATTTTAAATGTACACAGCCAGTGACTCTCAAAATACTACATCACACCCAAAGTCTGCCTACACAAAATATACAATAGTATTCAGTCAATGTCACCCACCCCATTCTGCTCCCACACGTTCACCCATATACACAAACATCCACCATTCACCCAACCACTCCAATATGTCCCACTTGGTCACCAAGCACTATGTACAAATCATGGTGGAATCTGTGCAGGGTAAACCAATAGAAAAGATATCGCTTACAACACTAATGTCTCAAATCAAATGTAACTGATCTGTAGAAAAGTCCCCACAACCTGAGAAAAGAGAGAATGCACATACTTTTGTAAACCAAGAAAACTTTTAATAAAAATTATTCCTTTTATTAAAAAAGATACCTCACCATGCATGGATGGCTGCAAAAATTAGCCCACAAAGCTCTTCATTAGTTTTGCTATGGGGAAAGGTGGGTTATAAATGTGAAGAACTCTTTTAAAAAAATCCTCAGAACAAAAATCTGAAGTGAATGCTACTGCCCTGAGGATGCAAAAGATGTTAACTCAGACACAGAACGCATTAACGGACTCCCTTGCTCTTATTTAGCTTTCTCTTCTGTGCTTCTAAATCAGCAAGCGTGACAACTCCATAAAGCTTGACCTCACATTGATTTCCATAAAGGCCTCACAGACATATGCAGTAAAATCGTGGAGCTCTAAAGCTCTTCCTTTCTTGCCAGGAAAACTAATTTTAAAAACTCCCACCCACTCCCTACTTTTAAGATATCATAAGAATAACTACTGCATGTCAGTCCAACAGTACATCTTCCTCCAAAAGCCATTTCCAATTATAAACAATTCTATTATGGTAAGAATAACGTATGTTCTCCTCATGGGAGTCCAGCAGGGATGCAGCAAGGACTGCCACCCCCATGATAAACCATAATCCTCAGCTTTCATTTTTTTAAAAAAGGCTAAGTTTCTAGCATTTGTAGAACCTGAGATATGAGACAATCAAACTGTGATTAATCAGAAAAAGTCCCTTTGCATCTTTCAGGGTTTGACTCCCCCACCACAATGGGGGACCCCAAAAACAGTTCAAAGAAGGTTGAGCATTCCAAGTGTCCACACAACAGCAAGTGCTGGAATAAAAACCAGAAAGAGAAATGAAATGGAGTAGCCTAGAAATGGACACGGCTGCCTGCTACCCTAAACCGGAGTATGTCATACTTGCCATAATATTTTGTCGAAGTTTCCACTTGTAAACATCTGTATCTGTATATTAAAACTTAACTATGGTTTAATGGTGAACGTGCAGTGCTCTGGTACTCAGGGAGAAATTCACGGGTACTACACTCCTCCCCTGCTCCTGCTGAGATAAGTCATTTTTTGGTTTAACGTTTCATCCTAATCCAGGTTCATGGTTTGTTCCTCTCCAAACAAACCACAAGCTGTAGCCAAGACTTGTTCTTGGGTTACTGCTTGTGGCTTTTTTTGGAGAGACACAAACCACAAGACTAGGTCTGCAATGAGTGAGGATTTAAGGGCCAACAATTTTAGCCCTGTGCACCAGTACACTGTGTGTTCACTTTCAAACCATAGTTAAGCCCAATTATATTTTTAAAGTAGGGATGGGGCACCTCAGGTCTGCTGATGGGATGTGGCCCTCAGGACTCTCTCTCTGGCCCTCGGGACTCTCCCTTGACCACATGCTCTCCACAGCCACACCTTTCACCAGCCCAGATTTACACCCTCCTTGAGAGTTTTGAACTTGACCTTGAAATCTTATTATGCTTCTGGCTTCCAGAGAGATGTGTAAGTAAACTGACATCCGTTGCTTCACCCACTTTTGCTTCTGGCATATGGCCCCTAGAATGTGAAGGTGAAGAAAGGTTGCTCACCCCTGGTTTAAAGTGATGTGCAAACAAAGTCTGTGCCCTCCATCATCTTTTCTCCAAAGACCAATCAAAGACTGCAGGTAGGGAAGCATGTTTTTTAAAAACCCTGCATACACTTCTGTCTCTTGTGAAATTGGTATTTCTCAGGGTCTGATTTGAGATTTTCCACATTTGGAAAGCTTCAAAATCACTACAATAAAAACAGTGGTACCTCGGGTTACAGACGCTTTAGGTTACAGACTGCTAACCCAGAAATAGTACCTCAGGTTAAGAACTTTGCTTCAGGATGAGAACAGAAATCGCGGGGTGGCAGTGTGGCAGCAGCGGAAGGCCCCATTAGCTAAAGTGGTACCTCAGGTTAAGAACAGTTTCAGGTTAAGAACGGACCTCCAGAACGAATTAAATTCTTAACCCGAGGTACCACTGTACTGCAAAAAAAGAGTAAAAGTAATATGTCCGCCAACTATAGCTTGGCATCAGTTGTAGAATGACAATGCAAGGTTAACCTCATACAAAGAGCACCTGCAAAGCAGCCACAAACCTTGTGATACTGCTATACATTAAGTATCGAAAGATGGAAAAATCATGAGGGCATAGCCACCTGCATGCCTAATCAATTTGATGCTACTTAGGAATTGGAAATTGTGGGGGTTTCCCCTTCCAATAGCTAAAATGTAAGGCTGCAAAAAAAAAAAAAAAACCTTTGCTCTGGGAGCTTCAACTTTGGACATGGACCAACAAATTGAAACTGAATGCAGACAAGATGGAGGTTTCATATTTCTGAGTTCCAGAACCCTGAATCTGGACCAGTAGCCAGGGCACATCTTTCAAAACTGGTGCCATATGGTGCTGGTAGTCAGCTATGGACATGGTTGCATCCTTCTGGAAGGGAACAGGTCCACAGCTTGGGATTCCTACTTGATCCAACATTGCCCCTGGAAATTCAGGTAGTCTCTACAGCTAGGAGTGCCTATTTACAGCTATGGCTGGTTTGCCAGCTTTGGCCAGTTTTGGACAGAGATGACAACTTGGCCACTGTACTCCATGCTCTGCTAACCTCCACATTAGACTACAGTTTCCCATGTACTTTGGGAGTATGCAAAAATGCAGGATGCCAGTCCCACAGCCGAGTTGTCCTTTCCCTGTTCGTCATTTTTGACAGTGTAATGATTTGGAACAGCTTTGGCAAACAATGAATGCCCCCATCATTGGTTAAAAGCAGGCGTGGGGCACATCAGGGCTGGGGAACAAATGTGGCCCTCCAGGCCTCTCATAACTGGCCCTCAGAACTCTCCCCAAACCACACCCCTCATTGGCCCAGCTTTGCACACTGAGTGTTTTTGCCTCACTGGAATAGGTTCTTGAACTCTGATCAAGACACATAAAATGTATTTGATAGAAAGTACACATAAATCCCCTATCTCCATTCATTCTCTGTACTTCTCAGTAGTAACTCGTTAATCCTTAGCCACCTCTTCTCTCAGCTGAAAGCACCTTCAGGCCTGATCCAGCAAAATTCAGGACGTCCTATGTCCCATTGATTCCCACAAGAGACTGCAATTCTAGGACAGTTGCCTAACAGCAAGGCCCACTGAATAGAGCGGGACTTACTTTTGAGTAAACAGTCATAGGGTTGTACTGTTACAAAACCCCACTCTTTCTCCCAATGAAAACAATGAAATCTTTAAACAGCACTATCCTATGTCTACTCAGAAATAAATTCAACCACTGAGTTCAACTTTGGTTGGATTGTGACTCTAATAGTTTTGATCTCTCCTTCTATGGAAGATAATAACCATTAAAAATATGAAAAGGCCATGGTTCTCAGGATGGGGAGGGGAAATCTGATGAGCTGTTTCTAATTTAGATAAGATTAAAGGAAATGTATGAATATGCCTGGGATTAAACAGCTGGCAATGCACATCACTGACTAAAGTGCTTTTATATAAATACCAAAGAGAATTATTTTGTTCTCATTCTGTTTCAGGCTTCTTGTACATCAGTTCACAGCTGCCCCATCTTGGTCCTTGCCACACTGCCATGTAGAACCACAGAATCATAGAGTTAGAAGGAACACTGAGGGTCATCTGGTCCAACCCCCTGCAATAAAGTAATCACAGCTAAAGAATCTCCGACAGATGGCCTGAAGGAGTCCACCACCTTCCCAGGTAGTCTTTTCCATTGTCCAACAGCTCTTACCATCAGAAAGTTCTTCCTAATGCTTAGTCAAAATCTCCTTTATTTAAACTTGAATCCATTGGTTGAATTCCTACCCTCCAGAGCAGGAGAAAACAAGCTTGCTGCATCTGCCACATGACAGCCCTTCACAAATTTGAAGATGCCTATCATATCATCTCTCAGTCTTCTCTTCTCCAGGCTAAACCTAACCAACTCCCTCAACCATTCTTCATATGACTTGAACTCCAGACCCCTTATCATAATCATAGAATCATAGACATGTAGCTGGAAGGGACACAAGAGTCATTTAGTCCAACCCCCTGCAGTGCAGAATCCTCTTGGTCGCCTTCATCTGCACACCTTCCAGCTTGTCAACATCCTTCTTAAACTGTGAAGTGATGCCAGAAGACCAGGCATCAGCCCAAGGGACCAAAAAAATGGCCTGACAATTGATGTAAGGGAAAGAGGCATCCGAGGCTGATGATGCAAAGAGAATTTGCCCTCCAGCCGGACTGTATCCTTGGCATAGAAAACTCCCGACCTCCCAGCTCTAGTGGGCCTCCTCAAATTAAAACATCAAGGAAAGCACACTCTAAAAATAACAAGTGGGACCCACAACAAAACGTTGCAGCATTGAATACTCCCACTTGAGATTCCAGGGGTTCCATTCCATCTGTCCCCCTCCACAGTCAATCAGCATTCTATGGCCACTGAGCATGCTCAGTCTTCTTTAGGCTGCTTTGGGGTGGGCAGAGGCTCCTCCCTCAAGGCTTCCCCCCTCGAAAATATATTTTGCACTTCTAGAAACTTGGGGCAAGTGTAGAGAACCTTGGGCCCTCCAGCTGTTGCTGAACTACAATGACTATTGTCCCTGGCCCGTTGGCCATGTTTGCTGGAGCTGATGAGAATTGTAGTTGCTGAATATCTGAAAGATTAAAATCTCCCCTCACCTGCATTAGGGTTTCCCTCATTCTGCTGCTTCAGAGGCATTCTTATATACAGATGGGTGGCCATTTTGGCTACAGAAGCAGATATACCCTTAGATCTAGAAATTAAGAACCAGGAAAAAACTGAGCATATGTTTAAGACCAGGAATTGGTTTTCCATACCAGAACTGAGTTCATAATTCTTTCCACACAAAAATCCAGTCATTGTCTCCCACCTAAAAAAACTCTCTTTGCATGTGTACACACTATACCTTTAAAGCACATCTGAAGCACATTATTTCCCTCAAAGAACCCCCACAGAGTTACAATTCCCAGAAACCCTTAACGAACTTCAGTGCCCAGAATTATTTGAGGGAAAGAATGTGCTTTGACTGTGCTTTCAGTGTATAGAGTGTATACAGCCTTGTTTCAGTATCTTAATTGAGGAAGGAGAGAAATATTTTTTAAAAAAAACTTTGATTATTTTTACTTAGTATTACTTTTATATCCAACTTCCCTTCAAGAAGCTCAGGGTGGTGTGCAACTTGAGTGGGTCACCTCATGCCTGGGGGCCGGATGGGGCTCTCCAGGCCTCTCTATCTAGCCTTAAGAATTGTCCCAAGGCCACATCCCTTTGAACCCTAAGTCTATTTTTGCCCAGCTGGAATTTGCCTGATATTGCTTCTTTACTTACCTGGATGGAAGATAGAAGGGGGTGTGCATGTGTGTAGAAACTAGGCTACCTTACAAAGGTAAAATCTACATTAACTTCTCCCCCCACTTTTGCCCATGCCCACCACTGACATGCAACCCTTGGAAGGTTGCCCAGAAGAGAATGCAGCCTTCAAACTAAATAATAATAATCCCCCAACCATAGTGTATACAGTTCTCCCCCCTCTCCATTTTATACTCATAATAACCCTGCAAGGTACCTTCAGCTGAGAGACAGCAACTGGCTCAAGGTCACCCAGAGAGACTTGGGGATTAGAACCCTGGTCCACCAGGCCCTAGTCCAACACTCTAACCACTAGGCCACACTGGCTGTTGTTGCTGCTGTTAAAAAAATTGGAGTCAAAAGAACTTGCAAATCTACAGCAAATCACTAAGAAATCAACCAAGAGCAATTCCAGTCCTGCCACACCAGCCAATAACAAGCAGAGCAACTTTGGCACTTGGGTCCACTTCCATGGCATTTACAAACACCCCCTTTGCACCACACAAGGGCGGGAATTAAAGATGACAGAGGCTGGCACTTCCAGGGCCTAGCAATGTGCCACACAAGCCTCCCCTCCGCTCCTTTCACCAACAAATGATTGGCCGGATGGAGAGGAAGAGATTGCCCAGAGGGCAAACTGAACTTCTGGGAATTAAAAACTAGAAAAAACAGAAAAACAGGGGAGAAGCCAGCAGGGTGACTTTCTGGGGTCTAGCGATAGATTTATCTCATCTTGGCACAGGAATTGGTGTATGAGTAGCAGAGGTGCATGGCTGGTTGCCAAGGGCTGATGGAAAGGGGAGGCAGGTGGGCACAGCTATTCTAGGCCCACCTTCCCCCAACCTGGTGACCTCCAGTTGTTTTGGACTACAAATCCCATCAGCCCCAGGGAAAAGTGTTGATGGGAGTTGTGGTCCAAAGACAAATGGGAAGCACCAGGCTGGGGAAGATTGGCACTAGGATACAAAAGGGAGAGAGATAATAAGGACCCGGACCCAGACAAGGTCCCAACCAATAGGGCAGACTATTTTAGGGAGGGGATCAGGAGGAACAGTAGGTAATTTACTTGGTGGGGATGGGTGGCAGGTTGCAAAGGAAAGTATTCTGCACACAGCACTCCATGGAAAGTATCCCTGCAGCATCTTCACTGCATTGGATCTTTGCTTCACCTCCCTCCACCCATCCCACTCTGGACAGATTCCGACGGGTTTTTTAATGTCTCCTGGAGTCTAGTAAAAGAAACCTGGGTGTCAACAAAGTCTCCCCTCTGCCCCTTTCCCATTTCAAGAAACTTAATCCACAGAGCTCCAATGCATTTGCCAGATTCCAGTGGGTTTCTCCTTTCCCCCTTCTCTTCAGCCAAGACAGAACAAGCCGTGGCTTATTCCTAACCCTTTCTCATGGGTTTTTTGTTTTGTTTTTTTAAGGAGCCCAGCAAAGGCTCTACAGAACATTTCATCCTCCTGGAGAATCTGCTGCAGCTAAGCAGGTCCTGGATCTGTACTTTGGATGGCAAATCCCATGCAGCTGCAGAATAATAGTAACACTACTACTGCTACTAAAAATAATAATAATAATCCACTATTAGTAGGTGATGAATCCCAAGTACAATCCACATGAGCTGGGCCTGAGCTCCAGAAATCCATCCTCCTGCCCAGATCTGGGCCACGGCAACACCACTCTTGCCTATGAGGCTGCTCGGGAGCAGGAGGGCTGCGTCGGCCTTGGTGGGTCCCCTTGGCTCCTCGCCTGGGCCTGGCCCAGCGCTGCGCCCTCGTTGCGCGCGCCGCGGCCTCTCCGCACCCCACCCCCACCCTCCCCCCGCTGCAGGCGCGTCGCCCGCAGGGGTCTCCCTCTCTCTCTCTCTCTGGGGCTCACCTCCTCGGCCTGCTTGCGCAGCGCCTTCTCCCGCTCGTACTGCGTGAGCAGCTGCTCGTTGTCCTCGCGCAGGAGCTCCAGCTCCACCTCGTGCTCCTGGTTGTCGGTGAGCACCGAGTCGAGGTTCTCCAGCACCGTCACCACCAGCGGCATCAGCTCCTTGACCACCTCCTCGTCGTAGCAGCGGATGAGGCGCTCGAACTCGCGGTAGATGCTGTTGGCCAGGCCCGACACCCGCTCCGACATCACCGAGCCCGAGCAGTAGTCGTCGCCCGGGTAGCCCCCGACGCCGCCATCGTCCAGCTGGATCTCCAACATCTTGGCGCCGCCGCCTCCTCCTCCGCTGACCGACGAGCCCCGCGCCGCGGATAGAAGGCGCTCCCACCGACAGCGGCACCTGCTCCGCCGGCTTGCAGAAGATGGATGGCGGCGGCGGCGGCGGCGGCGGCGTCGATGCTGATGCTGCTCCTGCGCCTCCCGCTTCGGCCTCCGCCTCCCCAGCGCTCGGCTCGGCTCTGCCCAACGTCGCTTGCCCTGCGCCACTGGCCACTCCCGTTGCCGTCGCCTCTCCTCTCCCTGCCTTGCGCGCACAGGCGCAGCAGCACCAGAGACGCCGCTGCGGCCAGGCTGCTATTGGGAGGCGGGGGCGGGGGTGGAGGGACGGAGAGAAGGAAGAAAGGTGGGTTTACAATCGGATTTCCCGTGCGCATCCCTCCTTCCTTCGCTCCAATATGGATTAGGTTTTCATCGTTACTAGGCTGGCCTGAGCTGTGGCCGTGTTTATAATTGGGGAGGGGGCGCGCAGATCCAGAATAATGCTGCCGCACAGCTCTCTTTGCGACGGCAAAAGACAGGGGGAAATGAGGACTAGCCTGCTTGCTATTTTTAAAAATAAAAATCCGTGTGCCTGTATAAGATTTAATTGGTTACATTTTAGGTACACGGCATAATATCCCCAAACTCCCATTTACTGAGCTGCAAATGAGATACGGATTTGGAAGAATCACCACCCAATACTCACTTCATTCAGCCTGGTAGGATTTGCTTCGGAGTGGACACAGGATAGATTGCTATGAAGATCATTCTGTGGGTGAATTTATCCCTGCAGGGATGAAGTTGGGCATTATTATTATTATTATTATTATTAAAATGCATTGTAGAATTCCTATGCATTACATTTCTGATGAGTACAGTCAAGTCCACTTTCTTAAATCAGGAGCGTAAGCAGTGCACAAAACCATATTATATAGTTGTTTAAAGGGGGGGGGTATAAATTCTGTAAGTATATAAATAATCATTTCAGCCATAGAATTCATGCATTACAACACATTTTAACGACTCCACAAGAAAAACCCAGTTGCAAAATATTTCCATCTGATAAACATATAAACAGGTCCCAATGTGTGGTCGGGTCTTCCATATGCTTTATTAAGGATGCTTAATGCCTTCAGAGAGACAAATGAGGCAGAACCCTGTATGAAAATAATAATCTCTAACCTAGAATCCCTTCCACTAAATCTAATGTGTGTGAACTGGTTGTAATTACTCAGTGAAAGTTGAAAGCCACTCTACACATCTTCAGAGGTAACCTGCCCCCTGCTTTTTAACTTTTTGTGTCTCATATCTGAGTTTCTGCACTGGAAGCAAATTGATACAAAGTTCACTTGATGGAGATATTTTGGTCTCCATCAGACAACCTCTTTATTGCAGATTCATCCTGATTTGCTTGCCCAAAATATATGTGGAGGTTAGATAATTTCTGATTTTTATTGAAAATTCAGTCTGATTTGTTTGTAGGAAGGTTACATAACTATTATTGTTATTAATTACCCATCCTTCACTCTAAGGTTCTAGAGGAGACTACAACAATTAAAACACAATGTTAAAAACAGTTAAAAACAACTTACAAACACACAAAAATAAGGTGGGCAGTCATGCTGACCTGCTTATAGGACATTTGTACAGCTTCCCACTAATTGTTCATTCATTAAACACTTTTTAATGCAATTCACTTTCACTTTGCTAACCGCAAAAAGTCCATCCTTCCTTAAAAGTGGATTTATTATGTGACAGATGACTTAATTCCACTTTGATTTCACAAACTACAATTCCCCGTGTGTGCATGAATCCTTCCCACAAATACTGTCAGTCTGGAGACATCATATGATCAATCCACCTCTTAAATGCCCTCAGCCACTGGTGTGAGCATGGTGTGAGCATTCATCTTCCAACCAGACCCCACTTCACATCCCAATATGTTTGCTGCAATATGTTTCTCCAACTTCAGCTGGTGTGTCATTTCTGCCATTTCCCAGAGAAGACAGGCCAGGCCTTGATCATTCATGTTTTAGGAACCCCTAATACAGACTACTGTGATGTGCTGTTTGTGGGACTGCCCTCAAAAAATGAACTGGTAACTTCAGATGGTGCAAAATGCCAGATACAGTGGTAACTTTTTGGAACCGTTTTGGATTACAACCATGTCACACCTGGCAGTGTATGTCCCTTTTTTTGGATTACAACCCCCCTTTTTTATTACAACCCATTTTTTGGGGGGGAGGCCCAACTGGCGAAAGCGCGCCTTGGGTTGTAACCTGTTTTGTTTTACAACTGGACCTCCGAATGGATTATGGTTGTAAACCAAGGTACCACTGTAGTTGCCTACATTTGGTCAGTCAGAACATATTACTGTGGTGCTGTTGGATCCATACTGGCTGACATTTCAATTATACTCTCAATTTACCTTTATTTTTATTTATTTTAATGCCTTCTATTAAAATAACTATAATAACGTAATAAATCTTCATGGTACCGACAATAATAACAAATATAATAGGAAGACCAAGAGTAACAGAAACTACAATAGCTTAAGGAAAACACTAATGACCAAGCTTTACATTTAAGAAAGTATTGTAAAACTAACTGCACACCACAGAAATCATTCTGTTTTACTTTGTTATTCTGTCACCTACATATATTCATTACATTCAGTCATATATATCTTAATTTGTTTTGACTAATGAGCCACTTTAACTACAACTAGTGTATATTTCCCCTGATCATGTGTTGGGATTGACTGTATCTTTACCTTAGTATTCCAATAGATAATTCTACAGGCTCAATTTACCTTTAAAGCCTTAAGACAGAAATCAAGGAAGGCTACTGAAGGCATCTTGATCAAGACCCTCCCCCAACCCCCCAAAATAAACCCTGTATCTGGCACTGCCATTTCCCATTCAAAATCCTACTATGCAAGGTCACATTAATAGCCTTCTAGGTCACTTAACACTGACAAAAAATACACATTTCCTAGTTGCGTGACTTAGGTATACACCTCTGTGTATACCTCTGTTTCATATAACAGCAACCAAAACTGTGAAGCAAACAATAAAATAAAGAGCATCAGCTGAGAGATTCTCTGTGGCATCTATGGAAAGATCAGGAGTAGCATGTCAAGGGCCCTGCAATAAAATCCATCCCCCAACCTCTCTAATGACTAATCAATGAGGCATTAGAAAGATTTGGGTAGAGTTGTAATGTGAGCTTCAGTGTTCTGGTCTGAGGAAGGAAAAAGGAATGAAGAGAGAGGCAGAGTCTTGCAAGAAATCTCAGGAGAGATCTCTTAGTTGCTCTTAATAGCACTCTAAAACATATTCTATTCAAGACAAGGGATGGATCTGCCTAGAGCTATGCAGAAGGGATGTCTGAGCCCTGCTTTTTTAGATGTCAGGCTGTCTGCTGTAAATCTCTAGATTAAATTTATTGTAAAGAATATGGGAGGATGCTTTTCTTGCTCCTCCCAAGTGCCCCAAATGAACATGGTCACCGAAGAAAGGAATTTGAATTTGTTGCATTTATTTTTGGGGACTGAATACTACCGAAGAAAGGAATTTGAATTTGTTGCATTTATTTTTGGGGACTGAATACTACTTAACACGATAAAAAAAAAATCTCTAAGTAATTTACATAAAAACAATCCAGATGCAACATTTAATAAAATTCCTTTAAAACTACAGAAAAATTGAATGAAAACACAACTGTATATCATAAATAAAACTGAGCAGTGTACAAAACAAAAAATAGATAATACGAATTTAGGTCCAGAAATAGTTGCCCAGAAGCGATTGTGACCCTTGTGTTCTTGAACCCTGCTATATGGACCTCTTACTCAGGCTGGGCGTTTGTCTAGGTGATTATTATCCCTTATGGCTCTGTCTTTGCCTTCTTGTTCTTTTTTTATTTTTATTTTATTCAAAATTAAAATAAAACATATTATCCAGAAACATATCATCCTTATTCCCCCCCCCCATTTTTCCTTCCCCTCCCACACAAAACCCACCCACCCCCCGACTTCTCTCAGTTCCAGTCTTTGGTTTCTCTGAGACTGCTGTTTTCTGCATGTTACTTTACCTTCTTGTTCTACCTCTCCAGCTTGATTCTCAGTTCCAGCTGAAAGGCTGCTTTCAGCTCAGCCCTGACCAGGATCAAGCTGGCAATGGGTTCTCTATAATTTGTTACAAATCTTCACTCAGCTTGTGGCTGTTATTATAAAGACCTTCCCTTGACCTTCTTTTTATAGAGCAGCATGTTCCTCCTGGTCTTATCAGACAGGGAAGCCTCCACAGAAGCTGTTAAATAACACCAAGTGGACAACTATAGCCATCACAGAAGATTTCTTTATGCCAGTATTGTACTGTATTGCACTAATTACCAGCACACTTATGGCAGCAATGGTGCCACAAAGCTCTTAGGCAATTTTGTTTTCTGCTTGCTTATTTATGCCTCCTTGTTTTTGTTTTTCGCTGGAAAAGTTTCTACATCTACTAATTTCCTCTCAGTTAAATAAATGTGCTAAAGAAAGAAAGAAAATATTTATCTGGTGCTACCAGTGTGACTATGGATTGGCAGCAGTTCATCTAGATCTCCTGGATATTGGCCAATAGAGGATGTTAGCTCATACTTCAGTGGAAAAATCTCCCAGAGTAGGTAGCCTAAATAGGATCAATGACAAACAAAACAGTCGCTGCCTGTAGACTTACAAGCTAAAGGGCATAACACAAAAGGAAAGAGAATACAAGCAAACTCAGGCACCTGTTCCTAAAATTATTCCAAAGTTCTTATGATGGCCAGCTTGACTTCTGGGAGACGATGACCCAAACGGAGCTTGGTTCACACTTGAGCTGATGCGTGCTTCCTGTTTCTATACCTCCTGTAGCCTGATAGAGTAGGCAAGGGAAAAGAGGGACCTGATTGACCTGGTCTCTTGACAGAGCCAATGCAGTGAGCCCACAAGCCTATATTTTCCTCTGCTGGAGCCTGGTAGAACTATATAACAGCACAGTGCATTTATAGGATGGATGTAAGCAGAAGTAAAGTCCCTGTACCCCAGAGCTGAAGGTGACTAGAAACAGGTATCATTACTCCTGATGTCTATGCTGATTTGTTTTTGGGTTTTTTTGCCTTTCCTAAACAGCGTTTGCATGGTTTTCTAGTGTGTGTTTTAAAACAAAACAAAACAAAAAGCAAAACTGATTTATTATAGCCATTATGATTACACTTATACCCCATGGTTATATCATGGAAGTTATATCATGGAAGATACACTTATATCTTCCATGATATAACTTAAGGCAGCATCCAGGGGTCTCTCAGACAGTTTCCCATGCAGGTAATGGGCCAGATCTAGACCTACTTACTTTCAGCAAGGTGGCTACAACATGTGCCTTCAGACAATATCCTGGCACCAAGAATACTGCATTCAGTGTCTGCCTGGATTTTCCTAGTGCAAGGTCCTGTTCTGATCAGATCCACCTCTTTCCACAAACTCTACATGGCTGGACAGCTCCCTTGCTGCCTCAGCAGCCTTGCCTTGGGTTCTTGCCCTGTTGGACAGCTCCCCTGCCTTGCAAGCAGATGGGGAATCAGAACCTCACAGCATCAGGAGTGATGATTCTAGCCTGCAAGAGTACAACCCACTTCCCAATTGCTTTTTAAAGAAATCCACGCAATTGGGAACCCCGTGCTGCTTTCTTAACGTGTAGCTTTACACGTAGGGCGGCTTCTAAATACAACAGAGGCACGGAAGGATGAGCGATGACATCATCTGGCTAGAGCTCTCCTTGCCGATGAGCTATGATGCGTGAAATGACACAGGGAGAAGCGATTGCTCAGTTGGGGGCTGTGCAATATTTAAGCAGGTCTGGGGTTGACAGAGGAAAGCTTCCCTCACAGCTGCTCCGCCTCCTTTCGCTAGCCTTGCTTCACCCACTGGGGCCCTGAGATGCAGAATGTGAGTCATCGGACCAGGATGAAACAACAAATAAGTAGCATCCATCTCCAGGAACAAGGCAGAGCAGAGATGGAGGAATTCCCTCTTGAAAGAGAAGAAGAAGAAGAAGAAGAAGAAGAAGAAGAAGAAGAAGAAGGAGGAGGAGGAGGAGGAGGAGGAGGAGGAGGAGGAGGAGGAGGGTCACATGGAATATGTTTGTGGGAAATCAATTTAGTTAGCAGAATGCTGGTGTTCCTGCTTTCCCCAGTTAAAAAAAGTTAACTACATAACTGGGCTTTGTGTTTCTTTAAGGTTGGCATGGAATTCACAAGGATCCTTTGTTAATCAAGGTTGGCAAAAAAAGAGCACGTGTTGCAGGGAGTTGTGGCACTGTTGTTGCTTCTTGTTGTATATTTGTATCTTGCTTTTCCTCACAGGAGCTCAAGGCTGTGTACATTGTCTTTTTATTTTCACAACAGCCCTGTGAGGTAGCCTAGGCTGAAACTGCACATACTTGGATTTTTTATTTTTTGCATTTTTGTTATTTATCAGAGGTGGTGTGGTATTTTACTGCATTTATTAAGACCATAAAAATGTTGCAGTTAAAGCAGTAGGTGGGGCTACTTTTCTGCCTTCATGCATGTTTATTTTGCTTTATGTGATCTGTAAATGACATATATTTGTATCTTGCTTTTCCTCCCCTCTTCCCTTTTTATCTTTGGAACAGCCCTGTGAGGTAGGCTAGGCTACATTAACAATGTTCTTAAGCAATTCTTGCCAATATATTTGGGGGGAAGGGATGCAGGGCCCCAATCCACATACAGTGGACCAGGACCAGGCAGTCCTGTTGGCATGTGGAACCTTTGGCCCATCAGAAATTGAACTACAACTCCCATTGTCCCTGGCCATTGGCTATATTTGCTTGAGCTAATGGGGGTTGTAGTTCAGCAATAGCTGGAGGGCCAAATATTTCTGTTTTAAGGTAAGGACCAGATTGGTTTGCACCACCTATTGAATTCTACAACCAGGGACTTAGTTGGAACTTCATTGGAACCTGCTACATCAGATTTCTGCATCCAATACTAAGTCTTTTGGTTGTAGAATTCAGATAGGGGGTGCAAATTAATATTTTAGAACAAAGAAACACGGGGACTAGATATGTAGTGAACTTTTCTTCACTACAATAATGTTCCAAAGGATAGAGAGGGCACAATTAAAGGATTTAAAGGGAATTAAAAACAACCACCATGCCCTAGCAGAGCATTCTTAAACAGCTTCATTAAATTATCATCATCACAGGGGCTCTGTAAATGCTGTAGTCAATCCAAGTTCCATGTAAGCCAGTGGAGGATGGTCCTTTAGGGAGAATGGGTTACTACCCCACCAGCCTCAGTCTGTCCTCAGCCAGTCCCTACTGGCCTGTCCTCATATTTGCAACCAGTCAGTGGGTGGCTCTGCCTGTCATTGGCTCTGGCGCCACCTAGTGTTGGTCTTCCCACCTCTGCTGTATTATTCCCAATGGGCACCAGCCACCACTGATCTAATACCTTGGCCAGAAATTGTGTAATGGAGGTGGGAAGGGAAGTCTACATGCAGAGGGTCATTCACTGTAGAACAACTGGAATTGGATATAAGTAACGTAAAATATTGAAAATTGTAAAATTGTAAACTGTTAATGACGTAACAAGGAATCATTTGACTTGTCAGTTATCCCACCACCTTTGCACTCATTGGCCAGAATGCTGGAAGCCTGGAGTAAATTTATTTAATAGAGAACAACAATTTGGCATAGTGCTTTGATGCTTTTCTTTATATTTCCAAAAGTAAAAGGGGCAGACACAGGAACTGAAAAAGATATAGATGTTTGAATATCATCCATGCCCCCCAACATTTCATGGATCAAAATAGGAATGTGCTTGCAACGACCCTGCCCTCATATCAATGATGACTTAAGGAGCCACCACCCCCATTCTACATTTTGAATGATTTTGATTCACGTGCTGGATGGTATATTAATTTACTTTGCAAGATCCTCGCAAGATATTGCTGTTAAAGGCAAGGTGTTGGTTGCTCTTTGGGTAAAGATCTACTACCAGGAAAGACAGCACCTTTTCCAGGATAGTCTGATATCTTTCAAACTTCCTCTTCAGGAGTGCATAGGGCACCATTATTTCTGTTCATTTTTTGTTGTTTTTTTAAAAAAGAGAGAAATTGTTTTGTTTTTTTAATCCAGTTCACATTTAGTTCATTTGTTTTGCTTGAAAATGTTGTTTAGCTGCTGTTGCTTAATTGTAAGTTGTAAATGGAAACTGGAAATTGCTTTATTTAATGGTTGCATTGATAATTATTTTATGTTTTATTTTATATTTTTATTTTATTTTATTTTATTTTTATTTTGTGTGATGACAACATGCCCTGAAAGGCAGGCTAGAAATCTATCCAATAAATCAGGCATAGGCAAACTCAGCCCTCTAGATGTTTTGGGACTACAACTCCCATCATCCCTAACTAACAGGACCAGTGGTCAGGGGTGATGGGAGTTGTAGTCCCAAAACATTTGGAGGGCCGAGTTTGCCTATGCCTGCAATAAATATATCCAATAACCCTGGCATCTCCAGGTAGGGCTGTGGGGGAAGAATATTGCCTGAAATCCTGCGGAGCTGCTACTAGTCAGTACTTCTTATGCATAAGGTTGCACTGTTTGTTTAGGTTAATCTGATGTGACTCCCCCTCCTCTGTTTCCTTTTTCTGTCTCCCTATCTCTTAGTCATTCTTCTCTCCTTCCCACTCTTCCTCATTCAGGCCTTTCAACTGATCTCTTCATTGCAATATGAAAGGTGGTTTACTGTGTAAGAAGCTTGTTAAAAGGTCTGACATTTTAACTGGGAGGAACTTTGACCTAGTCCTAGGATCTGAAATGAGAAAGACTGTGTTGAAGGTGAGAAAGAAAGTTGTGGAATAAATGGAGATGGAGAAAATACAGATAAGAAAAGTTGTTGAAATATACTGTAATTGTATTGGTTATGCACTAAAATTAATAAAGAATATTTATTTAGTTAGTTTATTTAGCAACATTTATAGATTATGTAACAAAAATGAGTAAATATCTAAGTGGTTTACATAAAATAGAATAATTTTTAATCAAAAATACTTATAAAACTAGCCAACATTAAGAGTAAGCAGACAATTTAACAACACAGATAAAATCCACATAATTTTTTAAAAACTATTTTAAAAAAAATCTGGACAGGCTTGCTGAAAAAAGAAAGTATTTAGCAGGCATCAAAAACAGCAAAACTTAGATGTCTGCTAGAGATTTATTTTACGAAATAAAAGCTGAAAATTCAGGAAGAATTTCAGAGGGGAGGAAGCAGAGGTGTGGTTCCTGGATTGGAGGAAGGCATCAAACAGTAATGAAGGCATCAAACGTAACTTCAGACTCATTTGTTTTCGATCCTAGTAGGATACTGTTAATCACTGAAATCATATATTTATTACAGCAGCACCTGGTACAGACCCGAGATCCACCTCTGACTCCCAACCTGCAACATGGGATCCACTTTCACACATTCCCTTGATTTGTACCTAACAGCACATTATTCATCCTAAAATAACAATTCACAGAGCAATACGCATGTTACTTTAGTATTACTACTGAATTCAAACCAGTGGTTTTTACACTTGCTCTTAACCCAAAAGGCAGAGAAGCCATTGAAAACCAGTGATTTTTAAAGACTCCCTCACAATTTCAGTGAGGCACGTGGGCATGTTTGTCCTTTCAGATTTCATTTCAGTGCAGGGCGATATGGGGAGGGGGGGGGAGGCTCTCGCTTTTCCTACCCACACTTTGCAGCACTTATGGAAATGGATATAAATGCCACTTCAGAATAAGATGTTTTTAGCCCAGACGCTCATTTGGTTTTGGTCAGTGGGAGACAGACTAACAGTGACTAACACAACAGAAATTTTACCTTCTTTACAGAACGTTTCAGCTCCAGATTTCATCAGTTGATCTGATAAAAATGACGCTGTTCCCAAGGTCGCTTTGGTGCGGGGTGTGTGGGTGTGTAAACAGTGAGGTCAAAGGAGAATTAAGTGCAAAAAAAAAAAAGAAAGAACAGAGGAAGTGTACTGATCATACAGTTTGGCATTCAGGAGTTAGGGTGTGGTAATTTTTTTTAAAAAAAAGATTGTTATTATTTATTAAATTCCTTCATCGCTTTTTCTTTCACAGGGCAAACCAAAGCGACTTACAACCAAACAGACTGACAAATATTCATGGGCGAGACCAGGAGCACCCACACCGCCCCCCACAAGAGACGGCAATCTTCCTTTAAAGCCCCAAACGGCCTCGGCCCCGTATATCTGAAGGAGCATCTCCACCTCCATCGTTCAGCATGGACACTGAGGTCCAGTTCCGAGGGCCTTCTGGCAGTTCCCTCACTGCAAGAAGTGAGGTTGCAGGGAACCAGGCAGAGGGCCTTTTCAGTAGTGGCGCCTGCCCTGTGGAACGCCCTCCCTTCAGATGTCAAAGAAATAAACAACTATCGGACTTTTAGAAGACATCTGAAGGCAGCCCTGTTTAGGGAAGTTTTTAAATGTATGTTTTATTGTATTTTTAATATTTTGCTGGAAGCCGCCCAGAGTGGCTGGGGAAACCCAGCCAGAGGGGCGGGGTATAAATAATAAATTACTATTATTATTCCCTCAGGCCTCAGAGGAGGCCAACCTGAGAGCGCGGGTGAAATATATAAAAAAATAAAATAAATGTCCAGTAGCACCCTAGAGACCAACTAAGTTTCTTCTTATTGCGAGAAGTGAGGTTACAGGGAACCAGACAAAGGGCCTTCTCAGTAGTGGCACCCACCCTGTGGAACGCCCTCCCTTCAGATGTGAAGGAAATAAGTAGCTATCTTCTCTTTAAAAGAAATCTGAAGGCAGCCCTGTTTAGGGAAGTTTTTAATATTTGATGCTGTATTGTTTTTAACACTTGATTGGAAGCCACCCAAAGTGGCTGGGGAAACTGAGCCAGATGGGAGGGGTATAAATGATAAATTATTATTATTATTATTATTATTATTATTATTATTATTATTATTATTATTAATTTTTATTTTTATTATTATTTTTTATTATTTTTTTATTTTATTTATTATTATTATTATTATTATTATTATTATTATTAGCTTTCGTGCGCATGCACACTTCACTAAGGCGGGGCAGGAGAGGGGAGAGTGACAGGCCCACAGGCGAAACAGAGAGACCCCAGCTCCTTCTCGGGAGGGGCGTGGCTCTCAGGCCTGCCGAAGCAGAGAGGAAAGCTCAGTGGGTGAGGAAAGAGGGCGGGCTCAGACTCGAGCGGATTTGTTGGCGTCGTCGCCAAGCTGGGCGGTGAGCGCCCGCCCAGCTTCGGCAGCAGTAGGCGGAGCTGGAGGGCGGGTTGTCACTCAAGAGGAGACATGGGCTGGGCTGGCGAGACAAAGGCAGAAAAGCGAGCGGCGGTGGGCGGAGTCTGAGTGCCAGGCAGTGCCGGCCGGTGTCTGGCCCGAGCGGAGGGGCGTGGCCCGAGCGAAGAGGGGCGGAGACTCCGGTTCGTCGCGGTGAGCTGAAACTTGCGGAGGAAGCAGCAGCCGCCAGAACTGAAAAAAAGCCATGGCGGAGGCGGCAGCCGAGAAAGGTGAGCGCGAGCCGCGCCTGTCACGTGACCGTCGTTAGGGCACGTGACGGACTATGCGTTTCCTTCCCTCCCCGCTCTTCTTTTGCTTAATTGCCAATAAGAGAAAGAGGAAATCACGGTCCTTCCTCCCGTTAATAGAGAACTGAAGAGCGCGCGTGCAAGGCTCTTTGCACATGCTCAGAGCTTCACTGCCCAAGCTCAGAATCGACCTCTTGATCGCTTGCCTGGAGGCCCTTCTATTTTTTTACACACCTCTCCGGGCGTTAAAAATAATGTCTTGTACTCAAGCCCTGCTTAAGCCTTCCTCCTTGCCTCTACACTGAATTTCTTACGGGCTGAGCGGCGTGGTGGGCAGATTTCCTCCCCCTTCCCCCACTGAATATCGCCTGACGGTCATTTTAGAGGGGTTGTGTTTCTGTGTTTTGCCTTTGCCTTTAGGGAGTCCTTGCTTCTCTCTTGCTCCACTGAGTCTGTTTTTGTGGTCCCAGCTTGAGCCCAATATCGTATTTACATGAAGATTTACCGGTATATTGTGCTTCTTAACTCGATGTCCTGTCAAATATTAAAACCTAGGAACATGTATATTGAAACTTCCAAGAAAATACAAAATAAATCTGCAGCAAATGCTCCCCTGCATGCACATTCAAATTATAAGCTTTGCAATGGTCAGTGTGAAGTTCCTTTCTGTGATTCCTGCCCCACCTCTTTTCTCTGCCAGGGAACCACATGAAAGTAGGGTCCCATTGAAATACACTGCAATATTTGATGTGAACATATTAGCTGCTTTCAGGGTGGTGATGTAAGTGCTCCCATAATTATGTTAGCAAGCAAAAACAGTGTTGTATCCAGCTTAGTTTTACTTAAGAGTAGACCCTTTATAATAATAATAATTTATTATTTATACCCAGCCCATCTGGCTGGGTTTCCCTTTGGAATTAATGTACCTAAGTTAGCCATGGCTATTAATTTCAAGAAGTCTACTCTTGAGTAGAACTAACATCAGCTACAGTCCACAATTTCCAAGTGGGGCACAACTGCCTTAGTATCAATTGTTTCACTGCACATTTTAATTGCGAAACACAATCATGGGTAAAATTGCCATCTGTGAGACTTTTCCCCTTCCTTAGTTTTGCAACTTTTGCCTTATGTTCATTTTTTTCTGCAGCTTACTACAGATTCCTTGTGCTCTTCTTCAATTGCCTCCTGACCTTTGGCTCTTACTTCTGCTTTGATATCCCCAGTGTTTTGCAAGAACAGTTTCAAGGGGTAAGTGCTTAGGTGGGAATGAGCAACAGTATTCTTTAAAAGGTCATATTGACTGCAGTCTTGAGACAAAATGGGTTGGGGGCGTATAAATACAAAATGTCTCTGAGCACAAGGCTTTTCAAGCTGACCAGGTCGAAGAAGAGAGCTGTTTCCACAGCTGAAGGGCATATATGTTGGTATTATTTTTGTTGCAGCCAGGACTCAAGCAAAACTATAGTTTAAATGCCGTCACAGTTTCTACAGACTAGATTTGTACATCTTTGTCCAAAATGCAACAGACCTGGAATTCATCTTCAGTTGGAGTACTTTAGACATCAGGGGTGGGGAACATATGACCTCCCAGATGTTGGACACCAACCTCATCAGCCTCAGCCAGCATGAGCAATGGTCAGGGATGATTGTGGGAATTGTAGTCCACCAACATGAGGTGTCTCATCCCTGGATTAGAAGGATTCATGGCTGAGGATAGGTTTATCATCATATGTACTAATGGAAAACTCAGTTCTTTGAGTGGCCAAAGTAGTACCATTTAAAGGAGAGGTACTGGCAGGCTCCAGGGAGACAATGAAGGTTTGCAGAACTCCACAAAGCTTCCCAATCAGGACTGAATGGGCCCAGTGGTCACAGAACACTGGTTTAGTGTTGGGAAGGGAACAAGATACAAGGTGAAGGTCTCTCTCAGCTCTCCAGCTCTGTCAGCTAAGATCCTTTAAGTAGAGATAGACCTGGAATCTTTTGCATGCAGAGCACTGATCGGTTGCTGAGCTGTGGCACTGGCCTGTCCTAAAAGTATATGTCTTCTCCAACCATTTAAAGTCATTTTCCTCCTTTTGTATGAGGGCTAACCAGTTCCTACTCCCTACCTATGATTCACAAGAGTCCTAAGAGTTTGCTATATGAAATAATCTTAGGAAATAGATAAAGAGCACTAGCCACCTAAGGCAAAACAGGCAGCTGGGTGTCTTGGAATGGCTGGATCCAGATGTCCACCTACTCAACCCCTTGTTTATTTCTGGAACTCACTTCCTTTTACTCTGACTTGTTATTATAGAACCTAACCTGTCCCAATGGCACGCACCACAATGGCACAGGGCATAATGGAACTGACTGTGTGGAAGGCCTGGGAATGACGCCTGAAGAGTACAATCTTCTGTATGCTATCTATGCCTGGACGTAAGTCATTCTTCTGTATCTTCCTATATACATTAAAAAGTAAGGCTATCGGCATGCTGCAGTTTCAGGGGCTATTGATAGGCCAACTCCAGCGTGACAAATGGCAGATAGGCAAGTGAGAAAGTAGCATGGGTGGCAGGTGGCCCATGCGAACTGTTTATCTCTCTGTGTGTGTGTGTGTGCGCATGCGTGCATGCATGCGTGTATGCTTCACAGTGCCATTTGGCCAATAACTCAATGAAGCTCTCCCCTCCATTAAATGCAGCTGCAGCAAGGTTTGGCAGAGTGTAGAGGAAACACCCCCTCCATTTATATTTATATTTTTATATTTATATTTATCTTTTAAGTATATCTATGTCTATGTGGGGATGTATATGGGAAAGGCTGTCAGTGGCTACTAACAATGTTGACTGTGTTCTCCTGTCAGAGGCAGCATGTATCTGAGTACCAGGTACTGGGAATCACAAGTGCAGAGGGTGCTGTGTTCTCCTGTCGTAGAATTGTAGAGCTGGAAGGGATCACAAGGATCATCAAGTCCAGTCCCCTGTAATGCAGGAATCTTTTTGCCCAATGTGAGGCTCAAACCCACAACCCTGAAATCAATAGTTTTATGCTCTACCAACTGAGCTTTAATCTGGGCTGGTATGCATCTGAGTACCAGGTGCTGAGGGTGCTATGTACTCAAGTCCTGTTTTGGGGCTTTGCATAGGGCATGTGGTTGGTTACTGTGAGAGCTGGATGTTAGACTAGATGGGCCTTTGGTCTGCTCCAGCAGGGCTCTTCTAATACAGTAACAGGAAATAAGTAAAAGCAAACACATTTTTTAAAATAAAAAAACCAATAACTCTATTTTTCTCTTGTTTCCCATAGCAATGCACTGGTGGTGATCATGGCTGGCTTTTTAATTGACAAACTGGGAAATCGCTGTAAGTTCTGCGGCGTTGAACTATGGCTGATTGTTCGCCCTCCCCACTTGACTTCTTGCTTTCAGAGGTCATCTGGTGAATCCATTCTGTGTGCTCCTTTGTTTTCCATTTGTTTTCTGTGACGCAGTTGGCAAGGGTGCAAAATGGGACTTTTTGTTATGCGGCACCCAGTATACTTGGCCGCCTATGTCATTTAGGGCTTTAAACACCAATATGAGCACTTTGAATTGGGCCCGGAAACAAACTGGAAACCTATGAAGCTGTTTTAGAAAGGTGTTGTGTGTATTCGAATAAACCTGTGTGAATTGGAATATATCTGTGCACAGTTTATGGCTGATTCCAGCATTTAACAAAACAACCCAAACTGTGGGAAAGCCCACTGGTGATACACCAGCTTACCAGTATATCTGAAGGAGCGTCTCCACCCCCATTCAGCCCAGATACTGAGGTCCAGCTCTGAGGGTCTTCTGGCGGTTCCCTCACTGCAGGAAGTGAGGTTACAGGGAACCAGGCAGAGGGCCTTCTCAGTAGTGGTGGCCTCCCTGTGGAACACCCTCCCATCAGATGTCAACGAAATAAACAACTATCTGACTTTTAGAAGACATCTGAAGGCAGCCCTGTTTAGGGAAGTTTTTAATGACTGATGTTTTGTTGCATTTTTAATATTCTGTTGGGAGCCTCTCAGAATGGCTGGGGAAACCCAGCCAGATGGGTGGGGTGCGAATAATAAATTATCAATATTAAAAGCCACTGTGTCCAAACCCCAGTTCAGGAGACACTGAAGCTGGCAGAGTTTATTTCTGCCAGTGTGGGATTTCCTCTGCCAGTGGTTCTCCAGGTGTGCTGTTTCCCAGCTCAACACATCTGGAGTTTGGATTAGCGGAGGCTAGCCCATTAGAGAGAATGGGGCAGTGACCGGCCAACTCAGTCTGCCCTCAGCTCATCCTCCACCTGTCTTATGTTCTTTCTTACAACCACCCCAGGAGGTAGCACTGGTTGTCAACTTCCTCTTCCTTAGTCTCAGTGTTGCCCTTGTGGGATTCAGGAGGGAGGATGATGAGGACAGAGCTGCAATTACCTGTCATTGGCTTTGTCTCCACTTTGCTCTGGCTTCACAAACCTTTGGCCTCCTGCCTTCTGCCCTGCCATTTGCAATGGGCCCCAGCCGCCACTGGTTTGGATTACACAATATCACGGGAAGAGTGATCACTGAGATGTGCCCATTTGCAGTGAACCAGAGACAGGCAAAATGGGCCAGTAATGTTTCCCTGTTGGATGCCATTCCAGTTAATAGACAGGCATTGTGTGCTCAAGTCTTATCGAAATAGTCATAGACCTAGATCCAAGAACTGGCTCCTCTCACTCCTCTCACTTGCATAGTTGTTAAAAGCCCATTTGCCTTGATTTAATGAACTTCTTCCAACTTCTTCTTCCCTAGTTGGTGTATTTCTCTTCTCTTTCCTCACTGTCCTGGGATCATCCATATTTGCTCTGGGCTCTCACTTCAGAGGAACTCCGTATCTCTTGCCGCTGATGCTGACGGGCAGGTTGCTTTTCGGCTCTGGAAACGGGTCTCTAACAAGTAAGGAGAGAAAGAAATCCTTTTTTCAGTTAAGACAGGGGTGGCTTAATTTTGTAGATTTTAATTGCTGTGCATTGCCTTGGGGAATCGGGGAATCCAAAGTCATATGTGTTTTTCATGGATAAATGTCTGTACTGCTGATTGGAGACGCTCTGGTTTCCATTTCTGGTCTTTTCCCTTCTCCTAGTGTTCACGTGGTTTCACATTTAGCTTTTTTTTTGTGTGACTCTTCTGTTCACTACCTTGAGTATTTTATGAAAATATGGGCTATAGGTTATCAACTCTTCTCCATTTTCAGCATCTATCTTTTTCATGAAATCACTTAATAACACTGCTGTCTTTTCTGCTTTTTGAGTTGTGCAAAATCGTATCACAGCCTTCTGGTTCAAGGGGAAGGAATTGGCTCTGGCGTTTGGGCTAACACTCTCCTTTTCCCGGCTCGGAAGTGTCCTCAACTTCTTCTTCACCCAGCAGTTTGAAAGTCACTTTGGCATCCAGTGGACTCTCTGGGGAGGTGAGTTTCATGTCAGCTTGCCTCTGTAGCAGGGGCCAAGAACCATTTTCAGCCTGAGGGTCACATTTCATTCTGGACAACTTTCTACAGCCCACATACCAGTGGTCAGTGTGGTCAGAGGCAAAAGTGGTCAGAACAGCGAACATGAATTTTCCCTTTGTACAGTAGGCCGTTTTCTACATACACACTCGCACTCTATGCTCTATGCTCCATCCTGGCAAAACAAGAAGCATTATCAGAGACCCAGGAAACATTCCAGCCAGACCCAAACAAACAAACAAACTCAAGCAGGGCTGGTGAGAGATGTGACTAGAGATAGTGTGAGGTCTGGGGAGAGTTCCAGGGGCTTGATAGAGAGGCCTGGAATGCTGTGTTGGACCCCCCCCCCCCCCCACGGCCTTAAATTGCCCTGAAATGGAGCCTTTCAAGAAGGTCAGTTTATATTGCAGCAAATACACTGTGTCCTCCCTCAAGCAAGCACTTCTGTGTCCAAATACCATATTTTCGCCAATAGGAAGTAGCAATGTTTGTTGCTGGACACAATATGATTCTTGACTCGGTTATTAGGCTCGTTGCAATGTGAAATGCTGTCTGGAATGTGGTTGCATGAGTGTGCAGGCAGCTACATACACTAGTGCCCTACGGCATCAGTGGTGATGAACAATGCAACTCTTAATGCACTTCCAAGTAGGAATTGTGCTTTGGTGCCAGTAGGGGTGGTCATCCTGCAAAGACGACCATAACTGACTAGCTAAAAGATGTGTGTGTGTGTTGTGGGGGGAGAAGACCCTTGCCAGTTTCACCTCTCTAGCATTATTATTATTATTATTATTATTATTATTGCAATTAGCTGGGCTTCCTGTCCCCAAATGAACCCAAACCACGTTCTTGTCTAACACACCCTTAAAGCGTTCCAGTGATCACAGTTCCACCCATCAGTCGTTCTTCTCTGCCTGCAGGGACTTTGTTATGTGTCCTGGGCTTTCTTTCTGCTGTTGTCGTCAGTGTGCTGGACAAGGTGGGCATGAAGCAGCTCGGATTGGATGGAGTTATCCAGCAAGAGTCCAAGAAAGTGGTACGTGAGGCAGAAGTTGCACTGAGCCACATACATGCTTGTTTTTCCATTGTGAGCTTTGTGTGCAAAGGCCAAGAGCCTCATTTATCATTGGCAGCCAGGAGAGGGAGCAAGTGCCTTTTAGCAAAAGTCTCCAAGCTGTAGCTCCCCAATTTTCTTTCTCTGCAAAGAGGGGGTGGTGGCAGTTACCTGAGTGCCTGTGACCCTGAAAGCTTTTTGCCCAGCAAGTATGTTGGACTGGCAGCTGTTTGGCCCATCTAGGACAGCGCCATGAATTTGGACCCTGATTTTGAGTCCGCAGTGACCTGGATTTTTGGTTTTTGTTGCCATGGGGGCCCTGTTTTGCTCTGCATCTTCATGCACTGTTGGTTTATTACTGGAAGAACAGGAAAGGATCTCTTTCCCCCGCACATTCAATGTAGGGAGTCCCTAATGCAGGCTGTAAAGATACTGGCATGAACTGCCAGAGCCAGATTTGAATGAAACCTCAATGCTGCACTAGGCTTAGTGCTGGATTTATGCACAGGCTAAGTAATCCACAGCTTACGGCCCCAAAATATATATTTTTCACTACATCCCAAGTTTTACAAAACTGATTTTTTAAACTAAAGGAAACTGGGAAACAGAGTCTATGATATGATACATGCTCTGTTCCTGAGCTAGTGTTGTCACAGAATATTTCCGTTCTTATCCTTCCTGACTAAAAAGGTATAATAATAATCTGTGTGGTGATCCTCCTTCCTTAGGTGGTAGTGGTGAAAATTCAGCCCTAGAGCAGTGATGGAAAACCTGAGGCCCTTTAGGTAATGTTGGACTTCACGTCCCATCAGCCAGAGCTGGCATGACCAGTGGTGAGGAATGATGGGAACTGTAGTCCAGGGACACCTGAAGGGCCACAGATTCCTCATCCCTGCCCTGGAGCTTTTAACCTTCAGAGTTTTGGATGAGAACATGGTGCCATTTGCGTAACTTACAGGAAACCTCTTAGGAGCAGACTGACAACTGAACCAATGACTTGGGAGACGTAGCCTGGACAGTCATCTGCTTGAGACTTTTTATATCTGGATCTCCTGCATGGAGCAGTGAGGTGAACCAGATAGTTGAAAAAGACCCTCCAACTCTGTGATTCTATGATGTGCATTTTATTTTTCTCTAATTGGCAGCGGGTTCAGGATGTTCGACACCTACCACTTCGCTATTGGCTCCTGGTCCTGACCATCATGTTTTTCTACAACGGGGTCTTTCCTTTCGTGGCGGATGCCAGGTAAATGGTTTACTGTGGTGGTTTTATTTAGTGACTCATCCCCAATGCTGAGGTTTAGTTGAAGCAGGAATGTATGAATGTTAATAAGTGAGATGTGGGCAGAATGGCCCAAACTCATATGGACTGGTCAGCAGAGTCCCCTCTACTACATTAGTTTTGGCTGGCTCTGCCTTGCCAATCTGGTTCTCATATGTGGCCCTAGAACAAACTAGGCCTAGAAGGGTTCAGGATTACTAGTTTCCAAAGTATTCCCTGTTGGCAAATCAATACCATTCTTGTTGGGACTTAAAACTTGTAGGATGAACTGTGATTTAATGGCTGCACTGGCTACTGGTCCATTTCTGGGACCAGTTCAAAGTACTGGTGCACACCTTCAAAGCAGGGATGAAGAGCCTGTGGCCAAGTGTTGCCAGCTACAACTCCTGTATCACTAGCCATGCTGGCTGGTGCCAGTTGGGAGCCCAACATCTGGAGGTTTGCAGGGTTCCCCATCCCTGCTTCAAAGTACTTTATGGCTTGGAACCAGGGTAGATGAAGGTCTGGATTTTTGCTTCTGTTGCATGAGATGATTATCAGAAGACTGTCTTTCAATGTCTTATGAACCATCTCGGTGATTCAAAATACAGTGGTACCTCTGGTTACGTACTTAATTCGTTCCAGAGGTCTGTTCTTAACCTGAAACTGTTCTTAACCTGAAGCACCACTTTAGCTAATGGGGCCTCCCGCTGCTGCCACGCTGCCGGAGCACGATTTCTGTTCTCATCCTGAAGCAAAGTTGTTAACCCGAGGTCTTATTTCTGGGTTAGCGGAGTCTGTAGCCTGAAGCGTATGTAGCCTGAAGTGTATGTAACCCGAGGTACCACTGTATAGTAAAAACCATATACATTGTTTTTTTTAAAAAAGCATTCTAAAACAGAAAAAAACATTCTAAAACATTAAATACATTCTCTCAGCCAGTGACCTCAGGAACAGTGCATTGTAGCCATCAAATGTCTGGGTAAACGGGGATGTTTTAAAATTCTTGCTAAGCCAATAATGAGGGAGATAGACACACCTCATCTCATTACTATGTCAGGTAAGCTGCTTCAGGAAAGTTCTTCAAGGATGGGAGATAAATCCTAATAACAACAGCAGCAAGAACTCCTCCTCTTCCTCAAGTGGGAGGGTAGATACCAAAGGCCTGATACCTTTGCAGAGCTTTCAGAAGTCATTAATTCTGGAGAGTCCTTTCAATACATCCTGAGTGGCTGCAGCCAAAAAGCCCCCTGGCACCCGGCCAGCTTCTTGGGCTGTGCTTGGTCTTCAAAGTGCCCTACATGGCAGCTCTTGGGTCGTATTGCAGCTTCCTCAGATACACAGGCCGGGGCTCCTTTCCCTTGTCTTGGGAGATTTGGATCTCATCCTTTCTGACTCCACCTTAAAATGCTGTGACCTTGGCAGATTTCCTGCACTGCTTGTCTACAGTACATCAGCAAAACGTGTATTGATTGGAGGGGTTGAGATGTGACGTTAAGCCATTGGTACAGTGAGACAATTTTAGACTCTGGACTTAATGGGTCTTTTTTTTTTAAGGGAGGTTGTTGTCTTTAGATGGTCATGTGTGTTACGCCACTTACTATGAAATGTGGCAAGCTAGCCATGCTGTGTTTTGGGGGGCTTCCACCTCATTCTTTTGACGTCTGCCTCAAAAGTCCTGCCCTGATAGCACCACTAAGTGCAAAGCAGAACAGGAGTTTGGCTAGGGATTTAAAGACTTTCTGGTCACAGGCATGGTCTACAGCAGGGGTAGCCAATGTGATGGCCTCTGCTGCTGCTTGCGTGAGTGTTGGGAAGACCGCTCCCTCTCCTGCCAACTCCATCCGGCCTAGGGGGCGGGGCCTGCACTCACACCCACAGCATAAGAGGCCTGAGGTTTCCGGGACACGGCTGCTGCTGCTGCTGCTGCTTGCGTGAGTGTTGGGAGGACCGCTCCCTCTCCTGCCAACTCCATCCGGCCTAGGGGGCGGGGCCTGCACTGCCACTACAGTTTAGAGGCCTGAGCAGCTACCGGCAGCAATGGACAAAATGGTTTTAAATGTTTTAATCGCTTTTAATTTGCAGCACTTTAAATGGTGGTTGTTGTTTTTTATAATATTATATTATTTCATTATTTTATTTTTGCTTGGGGTGGGATAAGCACTGAGTCAGCACTATTGTTCCTTGCTTTGTTTTGTTTTGTTCTGTTTTGTTTTATTATTATTATTATTCTGTTAAATTATTATATAGTTTGTATTTTGCCTTTTAAGGGGAAGGGTCATGGCTGCCTGGGAGTGGGCCTCAGCCAATAGATTGGGTGGGGCAGGTTCCACAGGGGGAGATGTATTGGGACACCCGATCTCAGTGATCACGGGCAGGAGGAGGAGTTATGCTAAGACCAGACCATGTCATTGTTGTTGTTTGAGGACTATCCCTGCCTCCAGGTCTGGTCCTGACCGGAAGGATACGGTAATCAGCAAGGGAAACCCACATGACCTGAAAGTGTTGCTGTGCAATGCCAGGTCAATGATGAATAAAACCACTGCCATCCATGACCTGATTGTGGATGGAGGATTTGACCTGGCATGTGTGACAGAGACCTGGTTGGATGAGGCAGATGGGCCTGTCCTTGCCGCTGCCTGCCCACCAGGTTTCTCTTACGCACAGCAACCCAGGTCATGTGGGCGGGGAGGGGGGGTTGCAGTGATTTTTAGGAAGTTATTAGTCTGCACCAGGCGTCCTATTGGGAAGACCCAGTTTTCTGAGTGCATGTTCTGGAAGTTGGGCAATAGGGGCAGTACAGGATTCCTACTGGTGTACCGACCTCCCCGCTGCACCAAGGATTCCCTGCCCGAGCTGCTTCAGGTCGTGGCGGATATGCTCCTGGAGACACCTAGCTTGGTTGTCCTGGGGGATTTTAACATCCATGCCGACACGACCTTACAAGGGGCTGCTCGGGACTTCGTGGAAAGCATGGCCTCCATGGGGCTGTCCCTGAATAAGTCTGGCCCAACTCATAGCCACGGACATGCCTTAGACTTGGTGTTTACCTCTACGGATGTTGGTGATCTGACATTAACTAAAAGCGAAACAAAAGAAGTGCCATGGTCAGATCACTTCCTGGTGCAACTGGACTTCTCCGCAACACTTCCCCTCCGCAGGGAGGTGGGACCGATTCGGATGGTCCGCCCCTGCCACTTAATGGTTCCAATTGGCTTCCAGAGAGTGGTAGGGGATGCTTTATCCCAAGTTGATGGCCTTTCAGCTGATTCCCTGGTGGCACGCTGGAATGCGGAGTTAACCAGGGCTATTGACTGTCTGGCTCCGAAGCGCCCTCTCCGATTGCATGGAGCCCGGACAGCCCCGTGGTTTTCCCCGGAGCTGAGGGTGATGAAACAATCATTGAGACGGCTAGAGCGCCGGTGGCGGAAAACTCATTCTGAATCAGACCGGACACGGGTTAGAGCTCAACGTCGAGCCTACCAAGTGGCAATGGCGACGGCGAAGAGGGCCTTCTTCGCCGCCTCCATTGCATCTGCAGAAAACAGCAGCAGGAGACTTTTTCAGGTGGTTCGCAGTTTATCGGAACCACCTGTACCACCGGGGCCTGGTAGGGACCCCAAGATCTCCTGCAATGCTTTTGCAAAGTTTTTTGCAGATAAAATCGCTCAGATTCAGAAGGAGGTAGACTCCACAGTGGGAGCAGGGCCAGGGCGGGAGAGTGCTAGAGTTCTGTCTGATCCTGTTATATGGGATCAATTCCAATCTGTTACCTCCGAGGATGTGGACAGGCTGCTTGGACGAGTGAAACTGACCACCTGTCTCCTTGATCCTTGCCCATCCTGGCTGATAAAAGCGAGCCGGGAAGGGCTGGGCGATGGGCTTTGCGGGGTGGTGAATGCTTCCCTCTGTGAGGGAGCCTTCCCAGACCCGCTGAAAGAGGCGGTCATTAAACCGCTTCTTAAAAACACATCTTTAGACCCGGCCAATTTGGCCAACTATCGCCCAGTCTCAAATCTGCCATTCTTGGGCAAGGTGATTGAGCGGGTGGTTGCTGAACAACTCCAAGCACGCCTGGAGGAAACGGACCATTTGGATCCCTTCCAATCGGGATTCAGGCCTCACCATGGGACTGAAACTGCCTTGGTCGCGCTGGTTGATGATCTCCGGCGGGCTAGGGACAAAGGTGAGAGCTGTTTCCTAGTTCTGCTGGATCTCTCAGCGGCCTTTGACACCATCGACCATAACATCCTTCTGGACCGTCTAGAGGGGCTGGGAGCTGGGGGCACTGTTATACAGTGGTTTCGCTCCTTCCTCCTGGGCCGTGTTCAGAAAGTGGTGGTGGGGGATGAGTGTTCAGACCCTTGGGCCCTCACTTGTGGGGTACCTCAGGGTTCTGTTCTCTCCCCCATGCTTTTTAACATCTATATGAAGCCGCTGGGAGAGATCATCAGGGGGTTTGGACTGGGTGTTCATCAGTATGCAGATGACACCCAGCTCTACCTCTCCTTTAAATCAGAACCAGTGAAGGCGGTGAAGGTCCTGTGTGAGTGCCTGGAGGCGGTTGGAGGTTGGATGGCGGCTAACAGATTGAGGTTGAATCCTGACAAGACAGAAGTACTGTTTTTGGGGGACAGGAGGCGGGCAGGTGTGGAGGATTCCCTGGTCCTGAATGGGGTAACTGTGCCCCTGAAGGACCAGGTGCGCAGCCTGGGAGTCATTTTGGACTCACAGCTGTCCATGGAGGCGCAGGTTAACTCTGTGTCCAGGGCAGCTATCTACCAGCTCCACCTGGTACGCAGGCTAAGACCCTACCTCCCCGCGGACTGTCTCGCCAGAGTGGTGCATGCTCTGGTTATCTCACGCTTGGACTACTGCAACGCGCTCTACGTGGGGCTACCTTTGAAGGTGACCCGGAAACTGCAATTAATCCAGAATGCGGCAGCTAGACTGGTGACTGGGAGTGGCTGCCGGGACCACATAACACTGGTTCTGAGAGATCTGCACTGGCTCCCAGTACGTTTCCGAGCACGATTCAAAGTGTTGGTGCTGACCTTTAAAGCCCTAAACGGCCTCGGTCCTGTATACCTGAAGGAGCATCTCCACCCCCATCGTTCAGCCCGGACACTGAGATCCAGCGCCGAGGGCCTTCTGGCGGTTCCCTCATTGCGAGAAGTGAGGCTACAGGGAACCAGACAGAGGGCCTTCTCGGTAGTGGCGCCCGCCCTGTGGAACGCCCTCCCATCAGATGTCAAAGAGATAAAGAATTACCTGACATTCAGAAGACATCTTAAGGCAGCCCTGTTCAGGGAAGTTTTTAATATGTAATGCTGTACTGTTTTTAACACTGATTGGGAGCCGCCCAGAGTGGCTGGGGAAACTCAGCCAGATGGGCGGGGTATAAATAATAAATTATTATTATTATTATTATTAGATGCTGTTGTACCATAGCTCTGATCAGCCCTGGGCAGAAGGCCAGTTTACCAAACAACGTTGTTTTTATTCTCAGGGAGCTCTAGCAATTGTAGCTTTATAAGGGAATGAGGGTCTCCTAATAGCTCTCAGAATGCTTAGGAAGCTGCTGGATTCCCTGGGGGAAGCCACGACTGTTAAACAGTACTTAAAATATATGGTGCAGATGTGGCCATTTGTCTGCAGAGGCCCTTGGAAAAAAGCAAGGCAGAAGAGCTCAATTGTTTCCATATGGATAAAAAGGAAATCTTTCTGCCATGTGATCTAGAATCTTAATGGGGTTCTCTCTCCTGCAACCCTTTCCAGCAAGTTTATCCAAGATAAGTATCCTGGCTATACCCAACAGGCAGCTGCTTACATTGCTGGGGCAGTTTATGACAGCTCCCTTGTTCTCTCAGCGGCAGTCGGCATACTGATCGTAAGTACTTGTGTCACTGGCTTTGGTGTAACGCTTGGGCGGGGGTTGGAATTCCTTGACATGGTTTCTGCAGGGCAAGAGCTGCACATTCAGCTATTCCAGTGGAGTAGCAGGATTTTGCAAATCGAAATGAGGAGGGCTGGGTTTTGGAACCTGACCGCAAGTTAGATCAAATCATAGATTGGATTGCTTTTATGTATATATTTAAAAAGCCTTACAATGTACTGTATTTTTCCGTGTATAACACGCTCCTGTGTATAAGACGCCCCCTATTTTGGGGGACACAAAATTAAGAAAAGGGGGGAGGCTTGCCCACAGTTGTTGAGCTTTGGGTGGAGGGGTTGCCCAGACTGACAGTTGGTATCGCACGCGTCACCAATTCCGCCAATCATCTGCCCGCTCGCCAACATCAGCCGCCAATCGACAGCAGCATTTGCTGCAGCCACTAATCACCTGCCCAATCGCCACTAAAAATCTCCTGCTCGCGGCAGTAACCAATCCCATTTCTGACATTATTTTATAAGAAAAAAACCTCGTCTTATACACGGAAAACTACAGCATTTTAGACAACCAAGCGGATCGCCAAGCATTACAGTAGTGTATGTAGAATTATTACTTTTTTTCATTTTTCAGGATTATGTTGGACTGAGAGGTGTATTTGCAGTTGGCTGCGCAGTGCTGACTTTGCCCGTCTTTGCCCTCTTGGCTTTCACGTTCGTTCCTCCACTTGTCTCTACCATCTGGCTGGGCATTACCTACTCCTTTGCAGCAGTAAGCCATCATAAATGTGATACCTCCCCATTTCTGCTTCCCTAGAATACATGGGATAGGTTCTACATCATCTACCTAGCGCCTGCCTCATTAGAGGAAGTTTCCATGTTCCCTCTTTTAGGTACATGGGTGGAAACAAAAGCCGAAGCTGAAAAAACCCATTCCCCCTAGTTTAACAGTCTTACTTCTCAAATCACCGATTTTCTCACTGTTTCTGTTGTTTCAATCACCTCTTAACAGGCTAGCATGTGGCCCTCTATCCCCCTTGTGGTCCCCCAGGCAACCTTGGGAACAGCCATGGGGCTTGCAACATCTGTACAGATGATTGGAATTGGCCTCTCTAATGTGATTGTGGGACGGATTCTGGGAACGAAGTCGAGGTGAGAATAGCTGCTTTTCTTCCTTCCTCACAGTTGTGCCGTCAAAAAAATGACACCATTGTCACCATCACTCCCGAACCCCAGATCCCATGTTGCTCCAAGGCTTGGCCATGGGATTACATTATTTTGCACATGTCTTACATGATTGGGCTGCCATATTTCCGCGATTTGTCTGTCAAAAATGGCATCTGGGTTGAATTTTCAGAAACCAGTTAAAATGTCTGGGGAAACCCAAGCATATGGCAGCCCATATTGGAAGTGTTGAATTTTTGACGAATTTCCAAAAAACTTCAATTTTGGGTGGGGGCAGATTTTGAAAAAAAAAAAAAAAAGCAGCCCACAACTTTGGCCAGAAATTAATAATTCCAGATTTTCACTTCTTGAAATATGGCAACCCTACTACATGAGGGGATGTAAATTCTCAAGCAGTTGGCTGTCTTGTTTGCCATATGTACATTTATTATTATTTACCTTGCAGTGAGTTAAAGATCCCATTGTGGCGATGGCAACAGATGATGGTCTTCATGCTGGCAAACACCATTGCTTGTATTGTTGCCTCCGTCAGCCTCAACATAGTGGACAAGAAGCAGGTAAGGATCAGTATTTGGGGCATTTGCCATATTCTGCCTAATTCTGCTCCACGTTCCTGCCTGATAATATCTTTCCTTTTTAAATAAAAAAAGAGGTTCTGTCCCAAAGATTTCCTAAGGAAAGCATCATAATGCACAGCCAAGGTTGGCTAAAATTTCAGAACCCCAAACTGGGCCATTAAGAAGACTGGTGGTGGCAGCAGAGTTCTGCCCATTTCTTTTGATTTTTGGTCCTCTCTCTTTCTTTATGCCATACGCTAATAAGTCAGGTTCCCCCAGCAAAGATGCTGTTGTGCAGGTAACCCGAAATCCTAGCAAAACAATATCACTGCACGTTGGTTTTTTAAAATTCAGTTGTTGCTAATTAAGAAAACATTGAATGACTTTATGCAAAGCCACGAGGTTCCACACTGTATCCAGAAATGGAGGATTTTGTCTTGCTGCATTTTCTAGTAAGAAATAAATGTTACAGGGAGTTGGTTTTGGTTCTAAAGCACCTTTTTCATGAGAGAACTGTAGAGCAAGAGGGGAAGCAGGTCGCTAAACAAATGAGTCTTAACTTTAGACAGACCCAGCCTGACTCCAGTTATTACTGCTAATTACTTTATTTAAAATAAGAGATGAGGAGCTTGCAGCCTTTACCTCTTGCTGCTAGGGGTAACCAAAATTGATCTGGCTTGTGGGTGGTGGCAGATATGATGTTAAACCTTCTCCCCAGTTCTCTGCTACTGCTGCTGTCATTGCGACCAACTTCCCTGAATAAGGCCACTAGGGTGTAATTATGACCAGGAGGTAACGCTTCTCAGGCAGACCTGATAGAATGTGATTCCTGCTTTATATGGTGGTGAAATAGGGTTTGGAAAATCATAGTCTAGCACCCCAGCTGACAGCGAGATTCCAAAACCCCCAAATAATGCCCAGTTTCATTTTCCCGATTTCTTTTTCTAGGGCGGAACATTGAACCGTTCAACAAAGCGCTCATCAACAGAGGAGCCTGCTAGGCAGCCTGTAGACACAGCCCCACTCCTCAGTGAGGTGGAAGATGAAGGCTCCATCAACTAGGAAGCCCTCTGTGGGCTACTATCTAATATTTCATTAAGGAATCTAAACATAAGTCCAGCTTACAGTACAGTCCCTTTTTAGGCCCTCGTATACATGTAAGTTGGGCTTATGTTAGGAACAAAAGGGAAATCTTACACTACGAGGTTCTACAAATCTGCCATGTGCCAAGAAAGCCTGTAATACTGCCTCTTGGGCACTGGAGCTGTTTAAGTGCAGTCATTGAAGAATACTTTGACAAGAGGACAGTTATTTCCAGCTCCTGGCTCTCCAGTACAGGCAGAATTTTTCTGCATGTTGTAGTTTGAAAAGCACAGAAGCAACACTAATGGAAGTCAAATCCTACTGAAATCAATGGGAATTCAGTGAGTAAATTTGCAACTTACATCTTTATCATATAAGACCCACTTAAGCATTGGGATATTCAAAACATGTCTTCTAAGAATCTCTGCTGCAAGCCTAGATAGCTATCCTGTTATTATGTTTGCAGGTAGTGTGGACATCCCCTTCAAATGTGGCACAATCTCTTGGCGAACGTGAACCTCAAAAAGCTATGGAATGAATAGGAGTCAATATTATTTCATGCTGGTTCATGCCCATGTCTTGACCTAATCCATTTTCTATGACAGAGGCCCCAAACAAAACTCGGGTGTATATACACACTGATTCCTTGATGTTAGCCAAAATAACAAATAGGAGTCCAGCAAAATACTGCAATGTGGACTGCTCCAGTTCAAGAGCAGCCCTTGCTAGGTCTGTCCAAAGGCCCCTCCAGTCCTGTATTTCATTCTCACAGTGACTAACCAGATGTTTATGGGAAGCCCACAAGCATCACCTGAGCACAAGAGTGTTCTTTCCACCTGTCATTCCTGGCAGTTGCCATTCAGAGGCATACTGCGTCTGAAAGTGAGGGAGACTACAGAGGAAAGGGCTATCACTACACCTTGTGGTAGTTGTAACTATGCACTGTTAGGGTTGCAGTCAGCCATGCCCTTTTCCAGAATGCTTTATTCCATCCCAAGATGGCTACTCTACTGGGCATCCACTCCTTAGCATTTCCCTCAAGCTGCTACTATCTGCCTCTTGTAGTGCTTAGATTGACAACTGGAGAGTGAGCTTGCTATTAGAATATAGGACATACATGCACATGCAGTGGATGAAAAGAAATACTTTACTTATTTGATGGTTTTAGAATTCTTGACAAACATAAGTGCAAATTGATCAAGATCCCCAATGGAGTAGTTTTCAGTGAGTTGGTTGCCTGCCTGCAAATTCCTACATTCTTGCATTGCTGGGGGTTGGACTAGATGACCCTTGGGCTCCCTTCCAACTCTACAGTTCTGATTCTGTGAAACAGATAATGCTAGCACCTTCCTTCAGGCTATTAAATCTTGCCAAAACTTATCCATGATTACATTCAAGAGCTTGGTGTGGAGCCAGCAACACAACATGTACTGGAAAAACAACTTCTTGGCTTTCATTCCAGGCTTTTACATGGATAATGTTAGCTGTGAGCTATTTGAATAACATATCTATAATACCAGGAGTGGGAGAATCTGTGGCTGTCTAGATTATTGGTGGATTACAGCTTCCATTATGCCCAACTATTAGCTATTCTGGCTGGGGGCTTATGAGAATTCAACAATATATGGAATACTACAGGTTAGTTATTTCTGCTCTGCAGTAAAAAATATTTAGAAAGCTGCATTTGACGAATGCCCTCAGTTTAATACGTTTTCACCTAGTAGGTCTTACCTATTGCATGAATTTGGGCCTTGCCCAGTCTGCAAATGCCCATATGCAGAGAGCTTCCACCAACAATACCGTGTTTGGAGTTAAGTATTTTTTCCATACCTCCTATGAAGTTCTTGCTCTGCTGATGTCCAAAGAGTTGGGGCTTTTGTGCTCATGTAGCTTTCCAGCACACACCACATCAGTATTACTAACACAGGACTGTTACGGAGAAAATACTTCCAAGTCTTCCAAAAAGAATAATGTACATCACTAAATATTCCTACTCCAGCAATGGGTAAGGTGGCAGCTATTACCAACATTATCCTTCTTTGGTACTAGAGTTTAGTAATATAAACATAAATTTATAGGAAAAGTGTAGGTCATATTTTTGGTCATAAGGCTACAGAAAAATCTGAAGCAGGGCAGTACTTTGATTCTTAGAAGCCTCAAGGAGGCTTGTCAGATTAATAACACAAATTAAAAATGTAGTACTCTACCCAGAACAACTTCCAGTCTTTCCCCTTTGCCACAATATCTCTTTTTACACTTAGTGATTATGTACAGGAATTTCTATGCTATACTTGCAACAACATTAACAGAATGCTGATTTTGGCTTGCTAACGCCACTAGGAGAAAGGAATTAAAAGATTTTTAATATTTCTTAAATGATTTCCTTGAAGTTGTGTGACCACAGCAGTATTAAATCACTAGCACAAGTTGATTAACTTAATGACAACACTGCTCATTTTCAAGCACTGGAGAAAAGAGTATTGCTTAATGTTGCTGAGAGGTCAAATTAGGAACCATCTGCAGGCAACCAGAGAATTGCATTGAAAGGCAGCTACTATCTTCAGCTAATGTGAGGACAGAACAGATGGTACAGAAATGAATCCAATAAAGTTAACTCTTCTTTCCTAGTGATTGAAGACTGAGTCAGCCTTAAGGTATTTTACTGCAAAAGAAACATTCTGTTAGCAATATTAAAAAGTGAAGGAGGTAGAAAAACATTCCCCTCCTTGCATAGAGCGTATATATTTAGAAAATGGACTATTTATACTGTAACCTGCTACAAAGAGGTAGGGGTTAAGGTGAAAACTAGTCAGTAAAGGGTTTCAAGTCACTGTAGCATAGCTAATGACAATACCACTTCACTGGCCAATAACACACAAAATAAAGTTCTGAATATTCTGTTTACTTTTTCTTGCAATAGTACTGGCATCAGTGAATTTACACAGCAAAGCATGGGGAACTCTTCTAATAACTTGCATAGCCAAATTGGATGGCGCTTCACTGAGTACAAAAGGATAGGTCCCTTTTCTAAGATGCTTACAAAGTTGACAAAGGGGAAACTGAAGGAGGATGGGGATGAGGTAAATAAATGATATGCAGTTCATTCAGTTGCAAGTATTTGGGCTAAGGCACAGTAGGAATTGAAGAGGTTGTGCCAAACATGCTTCACAGAAGAGATGGATTTTTTGAGAGGATGGTTTTGAAGGAACAGAGAAATGTCATTTAGAAGAATGGTAGCATGAGTTTGGGCTATGAACCACAGGTGTGGCAACTTCCAACTAGAAAAGGCCCTCCTTACAAGTGTTAATTGTATAGACAGAAAGTATCTTAATTCAGAATCAAGAGATTCAGGTGTCTATTTCCAACAATATTTGAATTTTATTCTCTGCCAATAAATGGATGCATTCATCCATAATTTCATTACAAACTTGTCAGGAAAGGGAATTGTATTTACTTTTTGCTTAAAATTACCCAGTACAGTACAGATGGATGGCACTATATAAATATGTCCACCAGAGTTATTTTAATGGGACATTTGGTAGTCCACATGTCTCAGTATTAGTGATTTAAACACACAAGGTGATTTAAGACGCAAAAGAAGACTATTAGGACTCACAGCCTTGGCACACGATAATGAAGTGACAAAATGCAGCTGTTTATTGAGTAGTACATGATTCAACACATTCTGAATTTTCATTAACCCCACCTTTTTTTAATAATAAAAGTATCCTTTCTGGATACGTAGTGTACTCCCCAGGCACCCCTTGAGAAAAATAATGGCACAGGTATAATTAAATCAGTAATAATTTAAGGCTTTGCTGGAAAACTACTATCCAAAACAGAGGCACTGGTGAAAATGCACCTTTTAATACTTCAGCCCCAGGTAAAGCTTGATGCTTTAGAAAAGAGGAAGTCCATAACACAATGCAAATAGTGCCAGAGAAGCAAGTTTGAGCCAATTCTTCCCATGTTGCACCTTTTTAGAACGAATCCACCACAAAGCTCAACATCCACCCCACACCAAACTCTTCTTATTCCCTGTTCTACTGTGGGGTTTCCCCCTTTTTCTTTTGAGGTGCTACACATTTTTGAAGAATGGCAATGAAGAATTTTTCTTCCTCAACTGAGCTGACTTTTTAGTCAAAACAATAACTTGGACAGAACTCCAAGCTACTTTTAATATCTGGCACAGAGCTTGTTTCTCAGAACCCATTTGCAAAATGTTTTCTGCTGGAACCTAGAGCCATTTTGCAAGAAAGGCCACTAGTTCTTTGGCAAGCCTGATGAACTTCTATATATAATGGGAGTTCTAAAGGCAAGCCACTGCACTTGATGTTTTAAAAAAAGAACAAGTCTTAAAGTACAGCTGGTCAGGAATCTATTGTGATAAATACATGAAGTTTAAGTGCCCCTCCCACCCCTAAACCCACATAATGGAATTCCAGAAAACAATACAAAGTTATTGCAAAAAAATCTGAAGTCTGTGCACCAGGAGTATTGTATTGCAAAAATCCAGGAACCATCTCCAATTGGATGGAGTGAGTGAAAGAGACAAACAGAAGTCTCAAGGCAGCTACAATGCAAAGAAGTAACCAGGTGGGATAGTCCGTGCTTCCAGATGGGGTCACCAATATGTTATTTATACTTTTAACTGCAATAATCAGGGCTCCAGCCTCTGCAGCCTTTCTCCAGGTTCTCCTCTGCCTGCTACAATCAGGACTTTTAATTCTGAAGTTCTGGTGGTGGGCAAGGTGGGGAGAACTAGAAGAATAGGGTGGGCAGCACAGCAGCTGCAGCCTCACTCAGCATAGTTAAAGGTGCTGTCTCTGGGGAAGAGGAGTTGAAAACTATCCAAATTATAGGACGAAGTGGTCAATAAGGAGGGAAGGCAAATAGTCTAACAGAGTCAGCACAGAATTAGATAAGACTAGACACTTACAGGGCAGAAAGAACCTTGAGTACAAACAGCTTCTGTTGGAGGCTAATTATGGGGTAGAACACTACATTCTTAACCATCTCATTGGACAAGATTCAAGGTCTGATTATAGACAAGAGTGGTTTGGCTGACTTTTCAGATCATTCCGTGCCATCCACAACTGCAAATATATTGTCATTCAACTTGCACCTTCCTTAACTAGCCAAAAGGTTGAAGACTTTCAAGAGTTCAAAAAATGAATTCTTGCACAATACATTTTGACTACAATTACTCCCCAGAAGAGGATCTGCTTGCTTAGTAAGGTTCTCCCTTACAAGATGACAAAGGGCAGTTCTAGTCCACAGTTCAGGAAAATCTTTAGTCAGAGTTTAGACCAGGCTTCCTCCTTATCTAGCACAAATAAAATCCCCTCAGGGCTATATTACCTAATCTGTGCATCAAGAAAGCAATATTCTGCCTCGGAAGTGCATGAGCTCAGGGTACTCTCAGAAGTCTGTACTGCAACTTTAAAAGCCAGAAAAGCTCAAGCTAACTTCTGCCACATACTGAATATGCCAAACCACTAAGTGGCTCTTTCTTCAAGCAGCAGGAGGCTAAACTTCTGGTTCAAACCTTGAAAACTGTTTCTGTGCTGACTCCATTGTGGGGAGGGGGAAGGGAAGAGAACACTTTCCTTAATAGAAGGCAATGCTGGATTTGCCCCCAGGAGGGTTGAGGACTTTGTTGTGTGATCGTGGCCGTGGCCCCAGCCTGGGCTCATGATCATCCATTTTGGGTCCAGGCTCTTTGGTGCTCTCCTTCTTCTGTGGCTCTCTCTTTTCACTTGTATCCTCCACCTGTGGTCTTTGGTCTTCTGTAATTGTAAATTAAGATATGTTGTCAGGTGGCCTTGCCAGAATATTCACCCAGTCTTACGACAATTATAGCTTGCATTACATGTATTTTACCCAGCTGCACTTCGTTCAGCCACCAGTTAGCACTCCATTTCCATGTTAACAAGGTGATAGTTATGTCATGTATGCTGCGGAAGCATTGTGAAATGCTGCTCCCCAAGAATACTCTGCTAAAAAAGTTTTACAAGGAGCATGGAAGGGCACCCAGTACTGAACACATGCACACACACAAACTCCTTTAAAAATGTATTAAATCAGCCCACCAAGCAGGCCACTATAATGGGGACAAAAGGAGTATTATGAAAGTGTGTGAAGCCAGTTCCCAGGCCTTTAAGGAACAGATACTGTCACAACTGCAGATAGACACACACTAAATATTTGTGGCTTATATTCCTCTCTCCACAAGTCTTTTCATTTAGGTTTATTTATCTGGAATAATAATAGCTGTGTCAAACATTGAATATAACAAACAAAACCCCAGAAAAAAACAGTTCTTCAAATAAAAGTTGGATACTGCCCTTGACTCATCTATCCTGGAAAGCCTATAGAAACAACAGGTGAACAATCTGTCACCTACAGAGTGGTTCCCGAGCCCTGTGCAGCTCATCAAGAACTATGCTCATCTACTTCTTAGTGCTAAGCCATATCCAGGAGAAAGTATAGCTTAAGCCATGAATTCATGGCAGAGGGAATGACTTAGCACAAGGTTAGTGCTAGCGACTGTATAATAATCAGCAATTAAGTAGAAGTAATCTCAAGCATCTAGTTTAGCAGGAGATGGTAATACAGTGGTGCCTCACAAGACGAAAAGAATCCATTCCGCGAGTCTCTTCGTCTAGCGGTTTTTTCGTCTTGCGAAGCAAGCCCATAGGAAATTCGTTTTGCGAAGCACCTCCAAAATGGAAAACTCTTTTGTCTAGCGAGTTTTCCGTCTTGCGAGGCATTCGTCTTGCGGGGCACCACTGTACACTGGTAGATAGAAGCTCAGATCAGATACATATTATTTGTATCAGGCTTAGCTCTGGCACCCACAGAATAGCAACCCATTCCAGAATATTCTCATATAGGAAGACTGAATTGTGGAGAATCTATTCTGTACTTTTAGAAGATGCACTGAATGCTTTTTATAAAATTTAGAAGATACAGGGTTGTTGTTTTTTTAAAGGAAATTCAGATGCAGGGATCTCTTCAAATTGTAACTTTTTACAGGTACAGTGAAACCTCTACTCACGTAAGGAATCCGTTCCGGAGGTCCATTAATGAGTTGATCCGGGTTGCTGGGAGAAGCTCCGTTCTGTGTGTGCACATTCGGCGGCAGCGCCATTCTGCGTGTGTGCAGATGGCAGCAGCCGCTTCTGCGCGTGCACAAATTGCAGCAAACCCGGTATTTATTTCCAGGTTTGCCGCAGTCGCGAGTTGGGTTGCTCGCAAGTGGGGCAGTGGTAAGTAGAGGTTGTACTGTACACACACACAAAATAAGCCAAGCAAATCCACTTCAAATCCATTTCACTCTCCACATTTTAAAAGATCCTCAACCAAATTAGTAAGGAATTATTGGACAGCGAAGTTGAAAACAATGCAAGCATGTCAATTTATTGAATGCATCTGCTTCTGATGGGATTTTTACCTACATAGGAAAAATGGGAGACATCCCTTAAGGGATCTGGATTAACTTTGAGTTTCTAAGTCATTTGGTCAAACTGTTCAAATCTAAAAGAACTGCCCTTCAAGATAACAGCCAGGCAATATATGGCACCTTGTACATCACATCCATATATTAAAAAATTGCAGTCAGAGGTGCATTTTCATATTCAATTTCTTGTGACAGAAATAAAAAATTCTCAGTAATATTTCAGCACAAATTCAAGCTGTTGTAAAGCTGAAGATTTCTGAAGAATCTTTGACTATTTTGCTGAAGCATTTAAAGGACTCTTAGTTCATTCCAAAGAGCTTCTTGCTTTTCTACTTATGGCACTGAATGCTGTAACTGTGGGTAACTAGCATCTAAGGAGCTGCTGACAGAGCCAGCAGCTGACCAAGTCATTTTTCCATTAGAAATTAACATACCAAAGATTGGTTTCTTTGGAAAATAAAAAACTCCTCTTCAACCTAAAAGTGTTTTTGTGGATTCTGATAAATCTCATTTTAACAAGCCTCCCGGGAATTTTGTTCATCCCACATATACTGAAGAGATAGGTTATGTTTGTCTAGATTCTATCTCCCTATAGCCACCCACAAGCTGTATTAGGCATCTGAATTGACAGGATGCCTACAATTACAAGCTTTCTGGGGCTTCAAGATCAGCCACTATTATTATTATTTGTTACTTTTGACACACAGAGGAGTGTCCCAAAGTGACCTACAGCCTGACACTATTACTATTTACTTTCAGCCACCAGATAAGAATGTTTCTTAAACCCTGGCTTTTGTCCCTTAGTCTGGAGAGTTTTAGATACTTTTGGCGTCTTTCAGTGGACCGGATGTGTTACACCTGACTTTTATACGTATGAAAATGTTTTTCATTCTGCTCTTAGCTTTTCATTCTGTTTTGATTTCATACTAGTTTTAAAAGACAACCCACGCTTTGGAAATCCTCTGCTTCCCAGACAACTTGTTCCACTTACCTTTTGGTTTTAGTTCTTGTGGCACATCCCCTCTGTCATTCAGGATAACAACATGATCCTGTAAGGGGAAAAACACTTTTAAAAAACCAAGTTCTTTGGGAATGTATTGCCCCTTTAAAAAAAGCAACTCTAGGTTTGCTTAGGCTTCCTTCAAGCAAGAAAGGCAAGCAATTTCTGCTACCATTCTCTTTTGAACGGCAGAACTTCTAGCACATAGCTGTCAGGATCTGTGTTCGACCAAGCTGATAAAGCTCAACTTCCTCCAGCCGAGTCCTTCGGAAATGCCCTCCGACGTGATTAACGACCTGAGCCTTTGATGAGGCTCCAGGCACATGCCCATTCAGCAAAGAATCAAAGCAGCACGCGGAAGTGATGAGATTTATGGCTACATCGCTATACTTTATTTCTTACTATGCCATCCTCTCTCTGTGAAAGGCAGAGAACAACTGAACCTAAACAAAGGAACAGGAAACCAGTAACGTCACATCCGTCTCCTGTCTTCCGTGAGACTTCAAACAGCCTGGAATGTCTCTGGAATTTAAACAGAGTCTTGTGACTCTAAGCAGCTGCACAGTGGCAAACAGAAACTAACAGTAGCTTGCATTTCTGCAGGGTTGTCTTCCACACATGAGGCAGAAGAGATTCTGCTTATTATAAGAACTTAAGAGACTGCTGGAACAGGCCACTGGCCGATCTAGTCCAGCATCCTGATCTCACAGTGGTCAACATTTCTACTATAGATAGATGTTCAATCTAATTCAACACTTTACAGTGGAAAGAAGGCTGGGTCAGCATGATCAGGAATGAATGGAATGAATCAAAAGCTTCTCAATTCTATACCAAGGGCCCCCAGATTCAATGATACAAATGAATGCATGGCTGCTTCATTTACACAGATCGTTCTTCCTATGATCTGATCTGAGTTCTCCTGTGGCTTTATTAAAAAGAAAAAAGGAAAAGGAAATGGGCAAAATCTACAATACCTTCGGTTTGTTTGGGTGAGCTTTGACAATGTCGACAGGCTGTGGAGACCCAAAAATATTGCTTGTTTTTCCACCAGGTGGATTTGTAAGATGACGAGAAGGATTAGGTTTATGGTCCTCAAATATTCCACTGTCCTTCCCACCTGCAAGACAGCAGTACTAGTGGAAGTTACTAAGAACTTCTTCAGATTCTTCCAAGTAGCTCGTGATAAGCTCCAGGAGTCAGTCCACTATCAGCAGTTTGTATTTTCAATGGATTCAATTTAGTTTCCCAGTGCAATGTGCACTGACTTTTAACCTAATAGGCTGGGAATCAACCAAAACTATTTTGAAGATGTCTAATGTGTAAAAGGTTCCACTGCTGGACAAGCTGCCCAGCTAGCACTGATTGTAGCATTTGCTATGCATGGGACCATTCCAGGAACGTTTATTCCACTTGATTTCCAATGTCACACAATACTGCAATAAGAACAGCTATATGCTGCAACAATGTTTGCAAGTGGATGCAGACGCCAGCAGTATGGAAATGAACATGCACAGACAAGCTTCTAGAAATATTTTGACTCACCTTCATGCTCTAAAACTGAAGCCCATTGTTCAAATTGCTTTATACAATTTATTAAAAAGTAACCTCTTTGTTCACTGGGAGAGTGCCAAGAACTGCTTCTGCCTAAGCCACGATTTAATGCAGCACTGTCTAAATACCACAGCTGAAAGATGATATGTTACTACCATAAACAGAAAGCTTGAGTCCTACATCCCACACACCTCAACGTTTAGAAGTCCAGTATCAATTATAAACCTGCGCTTTTAATATCAGCCAGCCTAGGTGGTATGAGATCAAACACCATATCTTACCACATCCTCAGCACAACAGTGGTATTTGGGTGAGGGTCGTATGCACTACAATCTGTTACCACCATATTTAAATGATCATTTCCATCAAGTTTTATTATGCAGCCTTTCCAGGGTTGAATTACTGGTTTGGTCCCTCTCTGCCAAAGCACACACTTGCAATCTACATTTGTAAGATGCAATCTCTACTGCAAGATTGTGCAGACTGCTAAAACATCTGTTTGTCAGGCTGAATTACATCAGTTAGCAAAGCAGTGCAATTCATCTCTTGCATACAAAATATTGGCTGAACACAACCTAAGCACTTCTTTGATTAACAAGGATAGTCTGAAACATACAGAAGCTTTCAATGGCGATACAATATGGTAAAACTCTGCTAGAATAGAGAAAGACAAAGTATAGGTTATGTATTCGCAGGCAAAGCCAAACCTGCCACTCCTTTACATAGAGCTCCTCAGGAAGATGACTCTCACCTGGAGGGTTTGTTCTCTTTGAAACGTTCGGAGTTTCTTCAGCTCCTCCAAATATGTTAGATGTCATTCTGTGCGGCCTGAAAGAGGAGTTTACTTCTTCTGGGCTTCCAAAGAGATTGCTGGAGCTTCCTCCAGGAGGTTGCAGGACCCTGTTTACAGAAAATAAATGATAGTCAGCCACGAGCACAGATAGTGTCCAGTCTGAATTATATAAGTGAAAACAGGCAATGTGCAACCAGACAAGTCTATGGAGAGATTTATCCAAAGGTTATGAGAGAGGGAAAGGTTACATACGCTTCAGGTTACAGACTCCACTAACCCAGAAATAGTGCTTCAGGTTAAGAACTTTGCTTCAGGATGAGAACAGAAATTGGGCTCTGGCGGCGTGGCAGCAGCAGGAGGCCCCATTAGCTAAAGTGGTGCTTCAGGTTAAGAACAGTTTCAGGTTAAGTACGGACCTCCGGAACGAATTAAGTACTTAACCTGAGGTACCACTGTAACTCTCTGTTAGTAGGAAGCAGAAACCTTAATGGTTCAAATGTTGCATACCGTCAGCCTACACATCCTATTAACTTCATCTCTACAAAGTTAACCTTTGCTTAAATGCTTTGCTTAAATTAGGGGTCTGCAAGGTTTACCTCGCCTGGGCCGGTTCACTCCAGCAGAGATCCCTCCGTGGGTTGGATTGTGAGCGTCTGCGCAATTTTCAGCGCCTGAGCATACACGATTTCCGGCACCTGCGCAGACGCAATTTCCGGCGCCACGGAAGCGAGTCCCCATACTGCACTGCACTGGTTTAGCGCAGCATGTGGGGACTCACTGACCAGGCGGCTCAGTTGGGGGGCGGCTTGTGGGCCATGGGCCTTAGGTTGCCTACCCCTAGCTTAAATGCATAAAGAATATGATGGTCAGGATAAGTTTAAAGAGGGAAAATAATTTATAACTGTACATACTTCTCGACAAAAAAAGGGGGGGGGAATCCCCAAACTAGGTCTGTGCAAAGCATATCAGGCACCAATAAGCAGTTTGGCTTGATGCTTCTTGATGGATATTTTCCCATTGTTGGGTGAGGTCATTACCACACCCAAATTGAAACTGAACGAGAGTGAACGCATTTACTCCTTACAAACTTGTCCACACCCTTTTATATGCTTATTAAAATTCTTTCCATTTTGAGGTCTACTTCACAGCAGTATGCCAAGATGTATATGAAGTGTATTTTGGTTATTAGCTTACTGGATTATTATTATCTCAATCCACAAGCATTTTTAATCAAAATATGAGATATTTGACTGCTGCATTTGGGAAAAGGAATATTTATAACAGATTAGGGTTTTGTATTGGCTTAAATTTCTCAAAAGTTGCTAAGAGATATGGAGTTCAAAATCTGAATGTGACACAGAGACCAAAAAAACAAATAAACCCCAGATCTCACCAGCCAAAATAAGGGCATCTCAAGAAATAGACAATCTTAATTTACACCAGTCCAACACCAGTACTTCTATTGCCTGGTGGTGTTATGTGACTAGCACAGCAGCATATACACATATTGTTAAGACTGTTGCAATCTGTTATTCAGCTTTCTGTGGAAAGAAACATTCCAGAACAAGGCCAAGGTTTGCAGGGAATGGAATGCAAATGACATTAAAGAATGCATTGTAAATGACCAGATAAGAGGTAGCTAGGACAGCTACTCAGTACAATACATGCACAACGACACTACAAGTTTTAACCCTATATTTCTGACTTAAGTATCAAGCTGGTTCCATACAAATAGTCAATATCTATGCAAACATTTGCACTCTTGAAGCAATTTCACAATACAGTGGTACCTCAGGTTAAGTACTTAATTCGTTCCGGAGGTCCGTACTTAACCTGAAACTGTTCTTAACCTGTTCTTAACCTGAAGCACCATTTTAGCTAATGGGGCCTCCTGCTGCTGCCACACCACCGGAGCCCGATTTCTGTTCTCATCCTGAAGTAAAGTTCTCAACCTGAAGCACTATTTCTGGGTTAGCGGAGTCTGTAACCTGAAGCGTATGTAACCTGAGGTACCACTGTACAATGGAAGTTGATAGACTAATTCAAGGAAGAAGGTGGGGGAAAAGATGTTTCTTGTATCATTTGCCAGGAAGGAGACAATAATGTGTTCAAATTTTGAGACACAGCTATATGGCATCCCAGACCATAAAACCTTTGCTCTCCAAAAGTCATGGAAGAGAATTTCCTGTGCAATCGGAGTGCCTGAATAAAGGGTTGGGTGGGGGTGGGGAGGAATAAATTAAGAATACAGTGGTACCTTGGGTTATGTGTTTTCAGGTTGTAGACCGCAGGAAACCTGGAAGTACCGGAAAGGGTTACTTCCAGGTTTCGCCGCATGCGCAGAAGTGCCAAATCATGTCATGCGCATGCGGCACTGCAGGTTACGAACATTGCGGGTTGCAGATGTGCCTCCGTCACGGATTACGTCCGCAACCCGAGGTTCCACTGTATCATTCTGCTTCTAAGTTACTGCTGCTTTCTTTCAACATGCCACAATGCAAACAAGTATGCAGTGGTCATCACCTCTCTCTTCATCAAAAGGAGATAACAGAATCACTCATGCAATTTAAATTCAAACTTTCTCAACTGGCAATGCAGTGCTTGGCAGTCTCGTGCCAATAATTTAGCTTTGGTTTCAACAACTCCCATCAGCTCCAGCTAGCAAATGACCGTGATGGTGAAGGCTGGTTTAGAGTGTTGGACAATAGACATCACTCAGGGTTCAAATCCTCACTCGGATTTGAGTTCACAAAGGGGACCTTGGGTCAATCACCATCCCTCAGCCTCAGAGGCTGGTTGAAAGAATAAAATAGGGAGAGGGAGAGCCGAATACGTCCCCTAACCTCCCTGGAGGAAACGTTGTATATAAATGCAAAAACAAAATAAATGAAAATAAATACTTGAAGATTGCATTTTGGACCACAAAAGGCTGTCTGATTAAAAGTGTCAGTATCATGTCTGAGATCAGTGAACTACACATTTAGGCACTGTTCCAACACCACAGTTCCAAGCATTGCAACAGTAACATGAGTGTGCCTGACTGAAGATACACATTGTATACACAACAGAGAGGGTTTTCATTGCAAATTCTGCATGAATATTTTCAAGAAGCAGAAACAAATTCAGAAAGAAAGCATCATACGATGAGCACCACAAGTCCTTTCAGCAATATAGGCTGTTTGACACTAGTTGACACACAAATCCCAAATTGCTTGAGGAAAGGGGGTGGTTCCTACAATCCTGGAAAGAGGCTGTGATGAATTCCCTCCTGAAGTAGTAAGGTTTAGATCCAGGTAACCATTAGGAAATATCACTCTGTACAAGGCTTTTTCCTTGGAACGGAAAGTGCCTTAGTCACCTTGGTGATGAAACACTATCCTGTTGAGGAAGCTGGGAAGACTGGCATATTGTTTTACAGTGGCTCCTTACATTCTTGGAAGATCAGTCCCAGAAGGTGATGCTGGGAGACTTCTGTTCCATCCAACGTTCTATGGGGATACAAGGTCTCATACTGTCTCCCAGGCTGAAATATTTTCATTTTAAATAGACTTTTAATACAGAACTCTGCTGCTCTTTAATGACTGCCAATTTTAGTGATTTTTTTTAATTTGAAGTTTTATTGATGTGATTATTGTACTGCATATAGAACCCATTCAGTGGCGTAGCGTGGGTTGTCAGCACCCGGGGCAAGGCAAGTAATTTGCGCCCCCTAACCCGTGGATTTGCGCCCCCTAACCCATGGATTTGCGCCCCCTAACCCTAACCCCCAGATGTTGCGCCCGGTGTGGCCGCCCCCCCTGCACCCCCCACGCTACGCCACTGAACCCATTTCTTCTTCTTTGCCATATCCTATGAAGGTAGTGGCAGACTGTTCCTCTTTAGCTGGAAATGCTACTGCATACACAATTCTGAAGAGAACAAAAAGGAACAAAAACTTGAGCAAAAAAGTGCAAGTAAGGAATGCTTAAAAAAAATATTCTGAGGAGCATACTGCTAAAAATATTAAGACCAACAAGGAGTTCTTTAAATAAACTGGTATCAGGAAACCATCTAGGAAGACAGTTCGAACATTGGATGACAAGGTGGTAAAAGGAATGTGAAAGGAGGATATGGAGAAGTTGAATGAATTATTTGCCTGTGTCTTGACAATGGAAGAAATAGGGTAGATCCCAGTGCCTGAACCAGTACCTCACTAAGGTCTCCTCAGGAAGCTTAGCCATCAAGGAATAAGGGGAGGGATCCTCTTGTGGACTACAAATTTTTTAAATTGGACGAAGCAAAGATGTAGAAAGTGGAGTCCCCCAAGGATTGGTATTGCAACCTGTGCTTTTTAACATGTTCATAAACAACCTAGAGTTGATAGTGAGAAGTGAGGTGGCCAAGTGTATACTAAATCATTCAGGGCCAATGAAAGAAAGACAGATTATGAAGAGCTCCAAAAGAACTTTTCCAAACTGACTGAATGGGCAGTAAAATGGCAAATGCAATTCCGGGTAAACTAGATTAAAGTGGTGCATGTTGGGGGGGGGGGATCTTATTTACACATATACATGCATGTGGTGTGAACTGGCAGTAATGGGCCCAAAATGAGATATTGGGGTTGTAATAGATAGTTCAATGAAAATGTCAACCCAGTGAACAGCAGCAGTGAAAAAGGTGAATTTTATGCTAGAGAGTATTAGGAAAGGAATTTAAAATAAGCTACCAAAATCATAATGCCCTTACACAAATCTATGGTGTGATTGCATTTGGAATACTGTGCACCGTTCTGGTCACCTCACCTCAAAATGGTTCAGAAAACAGCAACCAAAATGATCCAAGGGATTTTTAGTTCAGAAAAAAGGTAAGTGCCATATTTCTCCATTTATAAGACGCCCCCTATTTTTGGGGACTCAAAATTAAGAAAATGCATTATCCGTGTATAAGACGACCTCTTATTTTAAACTTAAAAAATTTAGGAAAAAATATAGTCTTATACATGTAAAAATACGGTAAGAGGTAATACAATAAAAGTTTATAAAATTATGCACGGCATGGAGAAAGTGAATAGAGACAAGGTTTTCTCATGGACATCTAGTGAAGCTTAATGTTGGAAGATTCACAACAGTTAAACTACGGCCATTGCTCCCACAGGAGGCAGTGATGGCCATCAACCTAGATAGCTTTGAAGGATTGGAGAAATTCATGGAGGTGAGGGCTATCAAGGACTAGTTGCCATAATGGCTATGCTCTGCCTCTACACTTGGAGGCAGCAACGCTTTTGAATACCAGTTGCTGGAAACCCACAGAAGAGGAGAGTTCTTGTGTGCTCAAATTCTGCTTGTGAGTTTCCCACAGGCATCTGGTCGGCCCCTGCCCTGCTCCAGCGGGCTCTTCTTAAATCTCTTACCTGAGCTCTGAGTCAGAAAATTCAATCCCAATCCCTTGTGCTTTCAAGAAGCATGATGTCCTCACAGTATTGCAAACACCAAGAGTAAGTTCCTTGAGCATTCTGATAATGTAAAAAATCCACTAAATTTCAAAATTCTTCCTGACACCAATTCAGTATGCATATATTGTTACATTATGATGAGTCACCTTGTGCAAAAGGACATCTAGGCAATTTTAAAAAAAATTAATCATTGATATCCAAAATAATGATGTCACTCAAATGATACACTACTTTCTAACTAGTGTGTGTTCAGGTGGCAAGATTTGATTTAAGTAATCCATTGTTATTAAAGTCTGTCTACATATGCTGGTCTAAGTTATGGGGATGGAGGAGGAGAGGAGATACAGAATCCAGGTTTTCTTCAAGTTTATTTCTTCATGAGAAAAGTCAAGAACTCTAGGTTGGTTGAAGCAGAGATTAATAGGCAGTTTTAGAATTAATATTTTATGTCTCTGGTAAGAAGCAAAACTCTCTAAAGGCAGAGGAATGCAGCAAGATGTTGACTTTGAAGTGAGTTTTGGCTTCTGGAAAACACAGCCTGGTGTGACAACGGAGCCTTCCTGAAAAAAATCATACCAGACAGTGCGGTCTGGTGCCCTTTAAGCACAGCAGCCACCTCCTACAGCAAAAATCTATTCTGAAACACTGGGTGGCATGAATTATTAAACCCCAAAGGGCTCCAAAAGGAGGAGGAGGAGTGCTAATGAGTCTGTTATTCAAATCTCAACAGACTGATCCACCTCCATGAAGTTACATATCATGGCAATAGTAGAAATATATAGGTACTTACAATTCTAATCGCCAATCCATGTACAATTAAAATATGCAATGCTTATTTTGGAGATTAAGCAGCTGCATTGAAGTTTAGGTCAGCAATCAATCAGGGCCACTTTGAGATTAAGTAATTGTGAAGTAAGAGACTAGCCCATCTCTCTCTCTCTCTCTCACACACACATATAATGTTTGGACACGATACAAAGATTTATTGGAAAATAAAACTCCCAGGTGGCTTTCACCAATGGAGGCCAAGGAGGTAAAGAAACTTAATATGAGAACTAATTGGCCGAAATACTCTGAAATTTTAGAACAAGAAGGTGGTGAACTTAAACTACAAAGCTATGAGAAAATAAAGTCCAAGGTACGGGATTGGCTCCATTATTTTCAAATAATGGAGGCCTATAAACAAGACAGGAAAATTGGTTTCCAGGTGGAGAAATCGAAACTAGAAACAGAACTGTTAGAACCCAATACTAAGAATTTATCAAGAATGTATAACTTGCTGTTGAAGTGGAACACAATAGATGAGACAGTGAAGTCAGCTATGGTTAAATGGGCACAGGACATAGGTCATGACATTATGTTTGCTGACTGGGAGCAGTTATGGACCACAGGTATTAAATTTACGGCATGTAATGCCTTACGAGAAAACATTATGAAAATGATTTATAGGTGGTACATGACCCCAGTCAAGCTTGCGAAGATTTATCATCTGCCCAATAACAAATGTTGGAAATGCAAAGAGACTGAAGGTACCTTCTTCCATCTTTGGTGGACCTGCCCAAAGATTAAAGCCTTCTGGGAGATGATTTATAATGAAATTAAGAAAGTGCTTAAGTGCACCTTTAACAAGAAACCAGAGGCATTTCTCTTGGGTATGGTCGGCCAGCTGGTGCCGAAGAAGGACAAGAATTTCTTTTTGTACGCCACTACGGCAGCAAGGATCCTTCTAGCAAAGTATTGGAAGACACAAGAGTTACCCACGCTGGAGGAATGGCAGGCGAAAGTGATTGACTTTATGGGACTGGCAGAAATGACCGGCAGAATCCGCGACCAAGAGAGAGAGACTGTGGAAGAAGATTGGAAGAAATTTAAGATGTATCTTAAGAATTATTATAAAACTGAGGAGTGTTAAAATGCTGAGGGGAAAGAAGACGTAGAATTGCAGCGATAATTGGGTTTAAATTTTAGGGTGGAGTAGAAAAAGAGGATGAATTTATATTTAATTGGGCAAGAAAGGTTGCTGAATAATGGTACTAAATTAAGGATGCAAAAAGGGGAAGGTATGGGGAAGTCCGGGAAAAGAGGGTTATGAAAATAAGGTTAAGAAAATATGAGTTTGTTGTTTGTTTGTTCTTATGTTGTTTTCTTTTGTTTGTGATAAAAAATTGGAAATTAATAAAAATCATTTAAAAAAAAAAAAAAGGACAGAAATTATAGGGACCTACTAATAAAAGCTATGTGATTCTTGCACAATGTGACATATAAATGAATTGTCAAATGAGCATATCACTCTCTCTCTCTCTCACACACACACACACACATAGGGTGGTTAATTCTCAAAGCGAGTTCAGCATTCAAAGCAATCCAAGTGATTACTATACTAGACACAGGTAAAAATGAGATCCAGTGGAAGTAGTAAGAGGTCTAACTCAGTGCAGTTGGTTTCTTCTGTCCCAGTAACCTGAATCAATTTCATTTATATGCAATACATGCTCCAGACAAGGACAAATCCATTTATAGCCTCCAAGAATAGGCAAAATCAAAACCAACTCATTCCACCTACACCTGGGCATGGCTAGAGGAAGCAGAAGAAAGGCAGGACACCTTATCACGAATACTACTCCAGTTGCAACCACAACAAAGCTAATTCCAGGCATCTGTGCTATACTTTCTTCCTCAGACAGGCCTTGGGATGTTTAATACAGCATTTTGGGTGCAAACGCATTATTGAATAGCATTTCAGAGGGGAGTTCAGAAACAGCACCATACATTATCACTAGAATCCTTATGACTGCCAAACAATGTGGATCAGCATTGTTGCCTTGATTTGGCGCATTCAGATTCCGTATTTAAAACTTTCGTCAGTCACCTTAAGTTTTTCTGCTGGGGGGAAAGAGACAGGCAAGACATTTTTAAAAATAAAACACCACCCAGAAATATAAGTATTACCCTCCTTTATTTTGCTTGAGCAGGCTAGTGAAAAGGGCGGGCACCATAAAAGCTTTTGTTCTCTTTAAAACAAAACGGGAAAAACCCCAAACCTCCGCCACACCCCTTACAGAAGTCATTTACTCAGAAGCAAGCCCGGCGGTTTCATCAGGGTTACTCCCATGTATGCCTGCAAAATATTGCCGCCTCAGCGCTAGGTAAGAAATCCGGTTTCCGACGGCACCAGAAGGCCTCCTACCTGAACCGGCATATTGCCACACCCCCACCCCCACTCTTAAAGCGCAGCGAGGCCGAACTGGAAACGCACGGCTTTAATTCGAATCGAAAGCGTCCGCCGCTGTCTGCTTTTACAACCCACAACATGCCCTTAAAAAAACGGCGTTCTCTCTCTCTCTCTCTCTCCCCCCCCCCCCCCCCCCCGTTTGCAGCGAGGTGGCTCCGCCAAGTCACCAGCTTCCGCCCCTGAGGAGCCTCCCCTCAGCCACAAGGGCGGGAAACGGAGCGAGGGACCCCGGCGTCCGGCGTCTCCTCCCCGCCCCTCCCCCACGAAGCGAAGGCCGCCCTTCCTCAGAGGAACGAGCACATTTACCTCGAGCTGGGTTTCGCCGAGTCGGTCTCGGGTCCCTGAAACATGGTGGCGGGAACGGCGGCGACCAACGGCCTAGCGAATGCTAAGCAACGCGCTCCTCAACTGCGAGCGGAGCTAGAGCTCCGCGCTTGTGTGATTTCCTCAGGCAGGGCGCCCGGGCGGTCTTTAAAAGCCGATTGGCCATTGGAGCCGCCGCTCGCGGCCAGCCAACCAACCGACGACTCGGTGATCTGTGTCCAATGAGCGCAATACAAGGATGGGGTTTGGGGGCGGGGACAAGGGGCGAGATGCCTGAAGCGCGGGCGGAGTTGTTAGCGCTCTCATTGGAAGGAGTGAATTGAAGTGCAGAGTGTTTGAGGACCGGGACATTCGCAGGGAAACCAAAATGCTTGTTTGCAATGCTATTGTACTACCAACCTTACTGTATGCTTGTGAAACATGGACCATTATAAACACCATCTCCAACTCCTCAAAAGATTCCATCAACGGTGTCTCCGAAAATTGTTACACATCACTTGGGAAGACAGGAGAACTAATACCAGAAGCAAAGATCACCAGTGTTGAAGCAATGATTCTTCAACATCAACTTTGTTGGACTGGTCATGTTGTGTGGATGCCTGATTATCTTCTTCCAAAGGAACTACTCTATTCTGGACTTAAAAATGAAAAGTGTAATGCTGGTGGTCAACAAAAGAGGCATAAAGACTGTCTCAAGGCAAACCTAAAAAAATGTAGTATAAACACCAACAATTGGGAAACACTTGCCTGTGAGCGCTTCAATTGGAGAACAGCCTTTACCAAAGGTGTCATGGGTTTTGAAGACACTTGAACTCAGGACCCAAGGGAGAAACGTGCTAAAAGGAAGGCACGCTTGGTAAATCCACACCGTGATCAACTCCCACCCGGAAACAAATGTCCCCACTGTGGAAGGATGTGTGGGTCCAGAATTGGCCTCCACAGTCACTTACGGACTCATTTTTAAAACCGTGTTTATGGAAGACAATCTTACTCAGCTACGAGTGATCACCAAAGAAGACAAGACTGCCATTCCATATATCTCCAGCGCTCGTTGGTCTGGAAGAAGGCAGCGAATGGCAATGGTCTTTAAGGTTTGAAGAGCCCTGGTCAGCTTCTCAGCATTTGCTTCCTCGGGGCGGGAGTGTAATTGAAAAGGCTACAGGCTAAGTTACTCTTAAGAGGTTCACTTATTAGGATTCATTTATTTGTGTATTTTAAAACGTATACATTGCTTTTCTTTGTATGAAACTCAAGTGGCTTGCAAGAAACCACCCCATATATAAGGAGGTATTCAACTAAGTTTAATTCAGAGCAGACCTACTGAAATTAATGGACCTAACTTAGTTATATACTGCAAATCAAACTATCCATAGGACCAGTTAGCCATAGTATTTATGTCCTTTGTCAGTCCTTTGTAAAGCCTTTAGATGCAACCGTGGGGTTTTGAGGGAAGGTAGTTGCAATCAAAATTATTCAACCCCCCATCAAACAAAAGCAATTGAAGTAGCTCAACACAACGGATACAAACAATGAAGCCCTTGAGACTGGAGAAGTCTGTGTTGCAATTTCAGCTGAATTTGGGGAAACTACTTGAAGCATCCATTATGTTGAGCTATTTAAATTGCTTTTGTATGATTTGCTCATTGCAAACAGCTGAAAGTGTATATTTTGATAATAAACCTGATTTGCAATGAGGGTTGAATAATTTTGATTGCAAGTGTAGATGATAGTGCACTGCTAACAGTTTGGATGTGCAACACAGATTACCGTATACTATACAATATGCTCCCCCATCACCCTTTTCCCTCAAGCTGCAGATATTTCTTGCTGTTGTCAATAATCCAGCCTTGAGTGCCAGAAAATTTAAAACTGAATTGTAACAAAATGGTGTTCAGTGAAACTCCTGTTCAGGATTCCCTTCAGCGAGCCATGGCCCCTTGTACAGGATGCTCTATTTCCCCTCATTTATTGGTTTCTCTTCAATCAGCATTCTGTGGACACTGTGCATTCTTGGTCCTCATCAGGCTGTTTTTGGGGACCCCCCAAGAATTTTTCTCCTCCAAAAGACTTATTGTTCTTCTGCAAACCTTGGGAACCCTCCAAATATACTGAGCATGGGTGGTGCCATTTTACACAGATCTAAGTACATAACATTTAGAGGACTTATTTTCCCCCTGTTCCACTGAGGTAGCGGTTCAAGTCATATTCCCAGTCAGAAGAATATCTATCAGTGCTTAGGGTAAAAATGACAGCAAACCCATGACTTAGACCAAGGATTAGTATGTATTTATGCACAATCATAAAAACAACTTTACAAGTTGAATTGAAAATTGAAAACAGAAGAAGTTAACAGCTTTTGTATATTATATTAAATAACCCAAACACCTTTTCCTTTTCCAAAAATTGGTAAAGAATAAATAATATAATTTACAATATGGTACAAAAAAATAATCAGTTAAGGACAGGCATTCTTGCTTTATACATACACTATATATGTATATTTATTATCTATAAAACAAATTCACATCTCAAAACAAGACAGAAAACCTTTAGATGATATGGCTTAACTATTATTAAAATATACAGCAACAAAGTCTGCTGTCAAACCCACAAGCTCTAAAGCCAGTTATCACATTTTGGCAACTAATGATAACTTACTGCTGTAGTGCTTGCAAACGTTTTTACTTGTTTAGCATTTACAGATCACTGGGAAATCTGGAGAATTGAGTTTTTAAAAGGGCTCGGTAACTCAAAAGTGCAGTATTTTCCTTACAAATGTATCCAACTTCTTTGTGTGTGTGTGCATATGATTAAAAAAGTAAACCCAAAATGAAATACTAAAATCCAACTGTCAAGTCAAAAAGTCAATGGACAAGACATCTTGGCTGATATGATTTGACCTAAGTTGCTGGCTGGAAAGCATTAAAGATAGGAGAGTGATAATGAAAAAGGTTGTGTAATGCCAACTTTAAACAACTTTGCTTTAAAAAAACAACCACAGTGTTGTTTGGACACAATTCATAGGGAATTTGCTCCTCCAAAATTTTTGTTAATTTCAATGGACTTTGTGGAATGAAGTTACTGTTAAGTTCTATGCTAGTGATTACAGAAAAATATTCAGATGAGTTAACTGGCCTATCAAAATGCAATGCAGAAGCAATATAGGCACTCAGAATCTGGCCAATAAATTAGGTTGTATTCTTCTTTAAAAAATTTTCAGGCTAGGAATATTAGTATCTGATTCCCAGTGCCCTATTCTGTGGATCTACAATAGTGATGGGGAAGCTGTGGCCCTCCAGATGTTACAACTCACACCAGCCCAGGTAGCATGGCCAATGAATGGTCAGGGATGATGTCAGATGGCATCCAGCAACATCTGGAAGGCCAGAGATTCCCTATCCCTGGTCTACAAGACATATTTTTCTTCACTGCATATATACTAGGAAGTAGACCAATTTATAATACACCTGTTAACAAACCATGTGATAGCAGAAAAAAACTGAAGCATATAGTTTTTCAGGAACCTCACTCATGAATGGAAACCAGCTATATCCACAGAACAACCTTCTCTCAATGCCTCAGGCAAATGTGAAGGTAAGGCAAGAGGACAATTCACCTTCAAAGTAGTTGGGTCTGCAGATAGTTTGTCTCAAAATACATTTCAGCAAGTTTCAAACAACGTAAAAGTTCATTATTAGTTCAAAGGGGCTGAAACAGTACAATTCAAAACCAACTCCTGCATTCAAAAAGTCAGTGGCAGCCCTAGAATCAATGTTGTGTCTCAAATGTATGGATGCTTTGGTAATTCAACACCAGAAAGCTCCAAAATGGACACATTACTAATGCTTCATTGAAGAATAGCAGCAGTTACTGACTCAAAGTTAAACATTATTATTGGTTTTTTATTTCAAGTGCACAATCTTAATTGTTCATGTAATTTTATATGCAAGATAAAAGGCCAAATGGCCAGTGTTTATAATCTCTATGGACTCCTATCTTTAGAAACTGGAAAGGTGATTAGCAAGAATTTGGAAACTGAATTTGCATGGGAAAAATACTTTGGGAGAAAGAGGAGTTGATATAGAAACTTTACTACATAACTGTTTAGAATTGGACAATTGGCTCCTTGTTCTGTCTACTTTTCTGATGCTCTGGTTCTGTTTTAGGCAACAAAGGATATTAAAATCTGCAGGCCTCGTCATTGATAAAAATAGCTATGACACAACATTCTATCTTTTCTCAAACGGAGGAAGCTGGTGGCAGAAGGTAAATCTGTCAGCACACAAGGGACAAATTTGCAGATCCCATTAAGCTGTAAGGCTGGTAAATAATCTGGGCACATGGAGGGATTCATAAGCTTGCTACAAATCCATCCTTTTAGAAATAGGAGGAATGGAAATGGTGGGGCATAAGAGACTATAATAAAAAAGAACAGATGTTTCTGAACTATACCCCCATCAGTCCCAACAAGTATGGCCAATGGACAGGGGTGATGGGAATTGCAGTTCAGCAACACCTGGAGGGCCAATGGCTCCCTACATCAGAAACAGAATGTTAAGAATGATTTCATTAAAAAACCAACCCACCCACACCTGCAGACCTATAACGAATTAACGTAAATGTCCACAGGCAATGTCTCATATGAACAAAGGCCTTTTATGGACGAGAGAACTGATAACATTTCAAGGACGGATCAGAAAATGGGCTCTGCCTGAAATGCTCCTGCAAAAAAAAATGCAGACAGGTAGAATAAACATGTTTTGGCACAGCGGTATCTAGGCCATGTTGCTAAATGCATAATCAGAAATCACCATACACAAAGCGTCCAAATTTTCTTCTATATTGAAAAGCCTTCACACATTCACATGAATGCATCACTGCATTTTACAAAACATTCTGTCTGCTTTTAGAAGAGAATAAGCAAGCCCCAGCACACAAAGAGCTCTGTATGGGGCTTTCAAAACTGCTGGACCACTAGTCTGATAATCAGTAACAGGGGATGGCAAGAATGCTTTTGCCCTGAAGTATTACAAATGTGTGCTCCTAAGTAACCATGGCAGAATCCTAGAAAGAGGGATTATTTGCAAAAAACGACAATGATGTCAGGGAAGGACAATGCTATGATAATCCCACGAAAGTATACATGATTCTGATATTCTCCTACGAAAACTGAAGTTGTGGACAGTTTCCTGTTCAGGTGATGAGCTCAGCCATTCAAGAGATGAACACAAATATAACACAAATTAAGTCTTTAAACCTAGGACAGCCTTTCCAGTTCTGCAAATATGCAGAGCTTGGAAATATACTAGCAGACTGCTTGACTGCCCTTGAATGATTCAGGAACAGTTTCAGAAAATGGGTCCTGATTCCGGTTCCAGAAATGCAGGAACCACTGGAAATTGGCAGTGACTTTTAGGTCCCTTTGCCAGGGAAAGTCATTCTGGTGAGAGCACCTCACCACTGTGGGCAGACTTCCAAAGTCACCTTCCCATCTAATGCTTGATAAAGACAGTAAAGGGTGAGGGGTTATCACCAGAGAACAGGGCATCTTTGCAAAGCAGAGTTCCAGCTAGTATTTTTTTAAAATCTGCTTAATTTCACACTAGTATTGATTAAAGGTTTCCCATTACCCACAAGTGAATAGCATATCCTAAAGAATGCAATTTATATAGGCTTTCATGAAGGAGCTGAACAACTTGAACTGCCATGTGGGAATTAACTTTACAAAAGTGGAATAGCAGCTTTCTCACCTCATTTGCTGGACAAAGTAAAAACATTACCTTTCTACTGTCACAGGAAAGAGTACTGTAAAATGCTTTCTTCTTGAAGAATTCATAAGATAAAGCAAGCAAATATTTAAAAGGGAAGGAGGAAAATATGCAGAGAAGTTAACAAGGGGAAAGAGAATGAATTGGGAGTGAGGTTAGAGAGCCTCCTGAAAAAGTTTCTAGTCTTCAAGGGAAAAATGGAATATTAAGAGCCCTTGGGGAGTAAAACTAAAACTAAAAGCAAGCAAGCAGAATCAGCCAAAGGGATGCTGGTTAAGGTAGTGTGCGTATATTCATGTGCACACACATGTGCACAGGCACACCGGCACACCACACCTATCTACAAGAATAAGGAAAGGAGCGTTCTTAAGGGGCTCTCAGATCCTACTCCAGTTTTTCTTTCTAAAGTAGGAACAGACACAGCACTTTTCACGCCATGCTGGAATGTTGATGAATGTGAGTGAGTCCAAAAGGAATTCTGGTAAAAGCAAAGTGGTATTAACTGCTGCCTGACAGGAAAGCGCAAGGAATTATCAATCTGACTGACTGGTCAGCAATGCCAATTGTGATAGACCAAGAGAGGAGTATATTCATTCATTTTTTTAAAAAAAGATTAAAAAAATAGCATACCATCTTATCACCCCCACCCTCCAGCTTAAATGCGGATATGACAACAAGGGTTTGGTTTACTGTATAAAAACATAGCTTGTTGGATTTCTTGCCCAGAGCATAAATCCGGGGCTGTCTTGTAAACTCCACTAGTACTGTAATCAGCTTACATATGTCATTTCCTATAATACTGCTCCCAGTTGTATTGTTCCTAGTATATTGCACATTCCAGGAACTGTAGACTGTTGAAGACAACACTGATCTTCTTATGAGGCATGCTCTAATCAGGACAACAAAAGTATCCACTGCATAGCTATGACATCACTTCTTTCCAGGTTACATAGCTAGTTCAATGGTTTCCACCAGCCAGCTGGGTGAATGTGCTCACTGAGAGAGGTCACCAATGGGAGGGCCATCACTTCCTCCATCAAAGTGGATCTCTCGGCGGTTTGGCTCAGGTATTGACAGCTCCTGGGCAAGGTCGTTGAAACGAGATATGTAATCTATACTGTTCTCATTCATCATGCAAGCCAGCTGGGAATCTACTATCTAGAAGCAAAGAAGGGGATGGGGGAGAAAAGAGAGGGTAGGTTATTTACAGTTTAGGTCTTGCCACTTTTGCTTGGCCATATCAGAAAGTCTGGAGAAGCTAAACTGAACATAGGCCAGGTTGGGTGTACTCAGTAGGGAAAAGTAAATCCTGGATGTTGCACTGAGCACATCCAAAATCTGTGCTATGACCACACTCTGCCTATAATGCTCGAGTTTAGAGACTGGAGAGCAAGACGTACAGTGGGACATGAGAAAAATCTGCAGATTTGTGCATTTTATTATGTTTCAGCAGGGGGCGACCCACATGTTCAGGAAAATAGGCCAGCTCTCCCTGCTGTGTTTGACATCTGCATTATGTAGTTTTCATACCATGTTGAAGATGCATCTCTTTAACCTGGCCTTTGACACCCGAGATTTTCATTTTAGGACCCACCCCACTGCCTTGATTGTAATCTGTTTTAACTACTGTATTTTAAAATCATTGTAACAAGGTGAGTGGCAGGCAATAAATCAAATAGATAAATAAATTACAGTACTAGGGCAGAGTTCAGGTGAGCAGCTCACAGCTTTGGAAATCCTGCTAAGTCAAAAGCTTCCCAAATGCACAAGAGAACCCACAAAGTGGAGGACTAGAACTCTTCTCCCTGAGCTGTGTTTGTATGTGGGTTGGTGGTGATGCTGTGCATTGGGGAGCATTCCAAAGTTATTGATGTAATCTGCCTCAGGAAGCCAATAGTCTTGAATGGTGGCTTACAAATATCTGAAATAAATGAAAATTAATGGGATATGACAGCAGAGCTCGTCCTAAGTCCTGCCGCTGCAGAACAGATATGGCCAGAAGAGGAAAAGGCCATTATTTCTATGCCAAACAGTTATGAGGATTCCAAATCTAATAAACCCTGCAATTTAAAGCAAGTGGGAGGATGCCTTCCTCCACTAGGGGAGATCAAAAAAAGAATACAGAGATTACTGGAATTCTCAGTTTTGTGTTAAATACTAAATAGGAAAGGCTGAGTCACATGCCGAACCCGCACATCCATTCATCCGTTCAGTGCACTCTCCAGCAACTAAAAAGGGAAGCAACTGCAGTTTAGCAATCCTGTGTCACCAGCCTTGGTCCTATTATTAAATGGTGGTGGTGGGGAAATTCCTCTCCTTAGCTATTTCCAACAGAACAAATTAGCTGGATTGCTAATTTATTGTGCAAGATCCGGAGGTTTTCCCTGAAGACGATGGCACTTCTGTTGCAGCAATTACTGCATTTTTCCATTATTGCACTCAAAAACAGTATTTTGCTGCTGGGAAATACCATCTCTTCCATTATGTACATAGGAGATGCTGACTTTGCATCAGGATTTGTGGATTTTACCCTTCAAAGGTTAAAATGCAATTATAGCACATGCTTTGACTGATCACCTGGAAAGGGGGAAGTCTGGGGAAAAATACTTCTACACAAAGTGTCACAAGACTACTATCCCCTTTTTCAGCTGAAGGCTGGCACAGCATAGCACCAATTAAGTATGGACGTACCTCAGCTACATCTGCCAGGGACCGGGACACAAAAGAGTCCCGCGAGTTTCCATCCAGCAGACTCGGTCCCAATAAGGAGGTGCTGCTTGTGTTACTACTAGTAGAGGTTGGCAGCATTTTCCGTCCCTTTTCTGGGGAAAGGAAGCTTGCTGTAAAAACAAAATGATAAAGTCAGCCAGTCAGTATTTTAATTGCTAGGTTTGAGGGATGGGGGAGGTACAAAGAGCTTCCTACAAGCTATTTACCCACTTTCCCACATATAATCAAGGTGTGTGTACCCGATTTAACTGGGCAAAACCCTAAAAAAAAAAAATACTTCTTCAACTGCAGGAGATGCAGAATCTTTTGGACATATACTAGCATATCAATATGTACATCATTGGTATAGTATTATGTACCTCATATAATACATTACTTGATACTGTAAATAACACAATTTTTGATTAGGGAAAAACCAACCAAGCAAGCCTTCAAGTTTCTGGCAAGACAAATAAGTGCCAATGTGCTCAGCTTTCAGAACTGGCATTTTCAGGATTCTGAGGGAGTAATATTTATGGGCTGGTTGTGACTCCCTTCGTTCATTTAAGGACTGCATTTGGATGGTAGGTACAGGCACTGCTATAATATGCAATTAAACAGTAATAATCAATAATGAAATAAAAAAATCATGGATAAGGGTCAATAAGCTGTATTTGAATCCTGAGAAGATGAGTGCTCTTTGCGTGGGAGAGGCAAACCACCCATTTTGGATGGGACTGCGCTCTGTTTGAAGGAGGAGGTGCATATTTTGAGGGCATTCCTGGATACATCTCCATCACTAGAGGTCCAAGTGTCATTTGTGGCTTGGAGTGCCTTTTGCCAGCTTTGTCTGTTTTGCCAGCAACAGCTATTCCTGGACATGGATAGCTTGACACTGATAGTCCTTGTCTTGGTAACCTTGAAGCTGGATTACTTCAATGAGCTCTATATGGGGCTGCCCTTGGTCATGATTTGGAAGCTCCTGCTGGTGCAGAATGTGGCGGCCAGATTCCTGATGGGGTCATCTAGCCGAGAACATGTGACACAATTGTTAAAACATATGCACTTGGCTGCTCTTCTACTACTGAGACAGGTGCAAGATCCTTAAATTTATAAAGCCCTGAACTACTTAGGTCCAGATTACCTTATGGACTGCTTAGATCAGTGATGGCCAAACTTGGCCCTCCAGGTGTTTTGGGACTACAATTCCCATCATTCCTGACCACTGGTCCTGTTAGTTAGGGATGACAGGAGTTGTAATCCCAAAACAGCTGGAGGGCCAAGTTTGGCTATCACTGGCTTAAATCCTTCTATCCCAGCTCAATCACTGAGATCACCTGCAAGAGCACCGTTAGTTGTTCCCCAAGTTAGTGAGGCTCATTTAACAGCAACAAGAAATTGAGCTTCTAGAGTCATTACCCCAGTACTGTAGAATGCTCTGCTAATATTCAGCAGGTACCTTCTGTTTCAACCTTTAAGTGCCTGTTCAAAACTTTTCTGTGCTGCCAGTTAAGAAAATATCATTTTGTAATAGTTAACTGACCTCATATTTTAAACTTTCATATGGTTTTATGTACAATTGTTGTAAAATTCTTTTGTGAATAGGACAGGGATAGCTCAGTTGGTAGAGCATGAGGCTCTTAATTTCAGGATCATGGGATGAAGCCCTATGTTGGGCGAAAGATTTCTGCATTGCAGGGGGTTGCACTAGATAACCCCCGAGGCCCCTTCCAACTCCACAATACTTTGTTTCAATAAATAATTTTATAAATACAATGAGGGAAACAGTAGTAGTAGGGGCAATGGGGGAAAGGTGTACAAAGTTACAGTCGTTTGCAACAGTGTCATAGCAATCCTGGGCTTGGATTGTGTCACTGGTACCATTGCTCCTGCCATTCCCCTAGCCTACCACATGGACTGGCACAATCCCTGTGTGACTTTCACCCATGTTCATGAAAATGTATGTTGACGTTTTTCACTACATTTATTTAAGCTGGGTCGTCTAGAGCATGAGCTTTGGCAATGAACAAAGCTGACAACCCCTACTCTCAGGAGAAAGAAGGGGGGAGGGGGGAGAACTGCAAGTCCAGTAAAAAAGTCCAGATTACAACCAATGTAATCCCCTGAGCAGTACTACTCACAAAATAAGCTGCTGAGGGAAGAGTCTGTGGAATCGTTGGGGTACCACTGTGGATCATGACTAGGAGAGGCAATCCAGTTCTGCTGGGGGCTGCAGGAAGGGGATGGAAGACTTTTCGAGCCGTCGCTGCCATTCAGCTTTGCTGGGGACAGAGGAACGTTCTCGCCTATTAAAAGAAAGTGACCAATTCCGTATGACAAACAGTTGGAGACTGTGTCCTTAAGGAAGCGTGGGCACTGCACACAGATATGACTTCCTTCCTGACTTAATCCAAACAAATGCTTGATGTGGGCCACACAGGGGACAAGATGTCCAAATTACCCCCTCCCAACCATAGCAGAGCAGCAACAATGGTCAACACAACTCCGTACTGCAGAACTTACAAAAACTTGTCCCTTGATCTGCCTGGCTTTGAATCTAAATGGGGCAATAGTGAGAGGCCCAATTTTAAGAGGCCTAAACAAGTGCTATTCTCCTTGACTCAGGGATGGTTCAAAGGAAATACTTCCATGAACTACTGTCAAAATTAAGATGCAATTCTGTCAAGAAAATCTGCTCAGTTAAATCCAGAGTTAAAAAACAGCTCTGCCAGAGACACAGAAGTATGTGTAAAAAGGCACAGCTGACTTTCAAGAGAACATTCCTCTGCTAAAAATCCTGACAGAATCAGAGCTGTAACAATTTTTTTGGATGCTTAACCGCTGATTAGCTATTTAGATTAGTTTCATCTCTTACCATATTGACCAGAGCTGATTGCTATTTCAATGATAGAGTCACTGATCTGAGTAGCAGGTTCTCCTTGAGACAGAACATCCTCAGGGGGTCCAGGAAGAGAGATATCCAATAAAGCAGAGACATTGGGAGGAGACAAATGGGTACCAGAAGCATCAGATGAGGGGAGCGGAGGAGTGGCGAGACCATTCTGGAGAGAGGTTTTTGGCAGTTCTGGTAGAGAAAGGACAGGTGCTCCCTGTGGCAGCAAGCAGATATAATAATATTTCTAAGTCATTATTTGTATACATTTTCTGAAATTGTTGCACTGCTACTTTGCTTTTAAAGGCATAGGAATCAATCAAACTAGGAGTTAGCAATTCTGCCTATATTTCTTTGAACACAGAAAGCTTTCTAAAATTGAAGGATAGAATTGGTCCACCTTACTTAGCACCGTCTACCTGCAGATGCCAAGGACTGAACCTGGGATCCTCTGCATGCAAAGTGTGCAGCCAACCAATGAGCTATTGTCATGGTAAACTGCCCATCTATGCCCCTCTTTCCTATCTGGCACAGACATATTGTCACTATAACTTCTGATTTTACATATGGGAAAACTGATACCTATGGATCAGAAAGCTACAAAAAACTGGGGTCAGGGCAACAAAAAGTGAACATTGCCAAAAGTGAACATTGGTTATGGTAGAAATCAGATCTCCCAGAACTCTTGGCTGGCTGGCTAGAAAAAGCTGAGAAAGAGACATAAGACATGGCTGTTTGGCTGCCTTTGAATCCAATGCTGTGCTTCTGTAGGAAGCAAGTCCCTCTTGAGATGTGAATGCTGGAAATCCCACCACTGTAGAATCAGGTTATAAATGTGTATAAATAAAACCATGTATCATAAAGACATCATAGCTTCCACTGTTCCTTATTCCAAAGGAAGCACAAATCTGGGTTAAGTGCTAAGACCCCTGGAATCTCGCACTGCTAGAGTTATTGCCAATTTCTAGTGCTGCAGCAGTCACTATGCTCATCATATATATATATACACACACACACACACACACACACACACACGAGCTCTGCATAACATGACAGATGGCCTTTGGGTATCATTGTTTACACTCTCCATCACTACCACCCTGCATGTGTATATGTATATATGCACATGTGTGTGTACGTACGTACGTATATGCAGTGAGAGCACTTAAATCAGTCAACAAATATTATGTTTATAAAGCACATTGAAAGCAGAGAGGAAATCATGTTTGGTATTAAAACAAGTGTCCCTATGGCTATCAAATTTTTGTGCTGCCCTTCTATAACTGCCTGCAAGGATTTCCTGGTATACATAGGATGGTGGATTGGAATGAGACATCTGCCTGGCTATTTCATGTCCTGTCCTTCTATAAGAGAGCAAAGGAACAGCATTCAGAAACAAAGTTCCTTAGTGCAGAGTGTGGAACCAAGCAAGAGGCAGGTCAGTGGACGCCAGGCTGACGTGTCTCCACTTTTTGACTGCAATAGCTTCCACAATGACAATTCATATTCAGGAAAACATTGTGATGGACTGTGTCATTGCCTACGTCGTTGCTAAAGAGAAAGTGGGACTGAAACTTAAGTATGCCATTACAGCTATTGCTATAAAGATTGTAAATAGTGCCACAGTGATGCATTTATGACCAGTCAAGCAATAAATCACTTGACGGTGAGTGTTTCATCTCAAAGTGTAACTTCAACTGCTGACCACTGTTTCCCAGAAACTCTGCTAAATGGACGAAAGCTTCTAACAAGGTGCCTACATACAATTCTCACACAGTGAAAGTGTGATGGACTGTGACCTTTAATAAACATACCCCAGGAAGCTCAACTCTGGGTTTCACATAAAGCATTAATATGCAGCAGAAAAGAAAAAAGTGTTTGTCACCCTGAAGGTAGTTGTCAATCAAAAAGCTTGTATTTTACCTGGAAACCATCCGGGATTGCCTCCTGCTCAGAGCATGGTGGTAGGCCAAGAAATGGAACCTGACACTCGCTGCTTGAGCCCTGGAAAGTGCAACCAAGAATGACCAAATCAGACTTTCAGGGGATGGAGAATACATATTTAACAAGAGCAGGCTGTGATGTGCTTGCTCCACTGCTCTCATGGGGACTAGATTTATTCAGTTCCTGCCCCAGCAAAATCCACCTTGCCAAAGAAATCCAAATTCAGAATTTAGATTTGCTGAAACAGTTTTACATATCAATTGTAACATGCTCGCCCCATGAGAATTTTCCTGCCAGAATTTTAGAACATGCTGGGAAAATCCAAGACACTGGATGGCATGGAAGGAGGGGAATGCATGGTTTGCAGGAGGGTTGGGGAACCTTTTTGGCTCCACGGGTCAAATCCTTATCAGGATTGTCCTTACTGGCCAAATCTGACAGGTACACAGGCCAGCCACTTATAACCTGATGTCAGGTGCTGCTGAACAAAGGAAGCAGTTTGCAAGCTGAACTGAGCAGGATAAGTGGAGTGAAATTCTTCTCAGTTTGACTTTGTGTGCCTGTTGGGAACAGGCACGTGCAGTTAACACAGGATTTAATCCAGCCCATCAGATGACATCATGGCCATGAGCCCTAGTCAGTATGGTCAATGGTAAAGGATGATGGGAGCTGTAGTCCAACATCATCCAGAGTGCTACAGGTTCCCCAGAGGGGCAACGTGTTGTTGACTAGGAATGTACTCAGTGAAGGTAACTGTGTACTGCAGAGGACCCTAAGCTTCTTGACAAATATTGTCCAGTTGAAAATGCCCTCTTTCTGGGCAAGGTACTTCAGAGGGTAATGAGAGTTTAGCTGCACATTCTTGGAGGAAACTTATTATCTTGAGCCATTTCACACCTTTCCTTACCCCTAAGGTTGAGGTTTTTTGTACTTCTGTTATATTTTATTGTTTCTATACCATTTATAGGTTATGTTTTATTTCATGCCGCATTTTATTTTGTGTACTGCTCATGCTTTTTGTTGTTGTTAATGCTGAACAGTCTAGAAAATTACAGAATAAAGCAGTAAGAGGAGGGAGTGAAATGCTGAATTTCACACTTTGATTTTAAATAAGCATCAAACTCTTTGACTGCAGGTCCAAGGGAGGGAGAAAATAATAGACAAGTCGTCACAGCGATGTTGGGTGATATCGCTGGGCTTTTGGCCATGTTAGTCTATCATGCACATTGCAAGGTTCTATCCAGCAGTAGCCTAGAATCAGTTCTACAAGAATAAAACCTTTGTAGGCCTTAACAGAAAAGAAAACTGACCGCAACGATGGAGCCTCCATTGTGATGTGCTGCTGTTGAATCTGGCCCTGAAACCACCGCGGTCACTGCATCCGGTGACAGTGGGGATACGCCCGACAGGCCTTCAGTATCCAGAACAGGCAAAGGACTGCCAGGAATAATACCGGCACTTTGGGCTGCTAAGTCAATAGCACCTTTGAACAAAGAACAGAAAGCTAAGAGGAATCTTCTTTCAGTAATCCACGAAGTCAAAATGCTGTCTTATACATGGGCAATAGGTCTTACTTAACAGCTTTTCTGTAGGAGTTGATATGTGCCAAAGTTATTTTTAGTAGTTCTTTCTGACACTGAATTATTAATATAGATTACCAATTCAGCGCCTTTCATCTCAAATTTTCAGTTCAACATATAACAGCAAAAATTTCAGTGTTCCCTTTGGTTTTCAACTTGATATCTCTTGCAGGTAATTATGCCTTTGGTCCTATTAGTTCTGAGGTCTGTACTGGTATGAATTCCAGCAGCTTGAAAGGAGTGTTATTAAATTTAAAGGATACAATCTTATCCACTATCATCTAGGGAGGCATATCCTGTGAGAATGAAAATGTACGTACTATATTCAATAACTATGTAGCAAGCAAGGAAAGCAATCCGGTGGTACATTGTTGCGGGTGGTTGCTCTACAAAATCTGCAGCCATCATCCACACCTTTGCCATCTAAATGCCTCCCCAAACTAAAAATCAGATGGCCCCATCTGCACTAGATATTTAAAGCAGTATTGTTCCACTTCCAATGGCTGTTCCACTTCTCCCCAAAGAATCCTGGGAATGGCATTTGTTAAGGGAGTTGAGAGTTGTTAGGAGACCCCTATTCCCCTTCCAAGAGCTACAGTTCTCAAGAGTGCCCTGGAAAGACGGATTGGTTATTAAACCACTCTGTGAATTGTAGTTCTGTGAGAGGAATAGCAGTTATGTGTATCCAACTTGGTTTTACTCAGAGTAGACCCATGGAAATTAATGGACCCAACTTAGCCATTTCCATTATTTTCAATGGGTCTAATCCAAGGAGAACTAGTACCTGATACAACCCAGTGACCTGACTGCTAGAAGGCTACTGTTGCGGCTCAGCCTCTCAGGGCAAGGCACTCCTGCTTCTGCTAGATGAAGACATCTACGTTCTAGTTGAAAATCTAAACTTGTACTTATTGAGTGCAACAGGAAATCAGAGAAGGGGGAGAAGACAAAATTCATGGCTGTAAAATGATTAAGAGTAGTCGCTTCTGTCATTATAGCTACCATAACATTCCTGCTAAACCTGCCCTCCCCAAACCACCGCCTTCCAAGGAGAAACCTACTGGACAGATGGTTGGTGGCTTGAGCTGGAAGGACCTTGGGAACAATGGGACGGGAAACAGCTGCTTTCGTAAGTGAAGACTGGATCGGCCGAAAAGATCCTCTTCCTAAAAACGAAGTAAAAGCATGAATTTTTTTAAAGGTGGGAAACATTGTCATAGACAGCCAAAGAGCTACGCCCCTCCTTATGGCCAGTTCTCATTCTCTCCCCAGTGGGACATACAGAAGACAGGACCATTTACTGCAAATGGCACCTACAATAATCATAGATTTCTAGTATTGGAAGAGATCCCGAGAGTCATAAAGTCCAACGCCCTGCAATGCAGGAATCTCAACTGAAGCATCCATGACATGTGGCCATCCAACTTCTGCTTAAAAACCTCCAGCAAAGGAGAGTCCACAACAAAGTGTCATGTCTACTGTCAAAGCAAATTCAGCTTCCATTTCAATGTTTTTACTGACAATATTGTCCTTCTGCATGAGAGGAAGAACTCTGTGAAATTAAGTGGAACTATAGGCAAGAAATAGGAGGAACACAAGCTTACGTCCTCAAAATATTCAAGTCTTGTGAACCTCTAATCTTTACACACTTCACAGGGGTGTTAATGATGCAGAATTTGCTGAGAAACAGGATCCACAGATTTCCATGGGGCTTACTTCCCTGCAAGTGTGCTTGCTATTCCAGGTTCCTCAGAGAGGAGGTTGCATTCACATGCAGCAGCAAGTAAAATAGTGTCCTACCTTGCAGGGCTGTTGGGGTGGTAAAACACAGAAAGGGCTGTAAAATACTCCATGGATAGAAGGGTTCATTGGTAGGGAGGGAGGGGCTAAAACTAGTGGAAGAGTATTTCACTAGTCTTTCATAGAGTAAACTAAACACCCTGTTTGGAGTATGTACAGTTGAAGCTCACCTGTTGCAGAAGAGTTTGATAAGATGGAGAAGGAACAGACATGCTGGGAGGAATTTCCAGATGGCCTGGGTAGCAGCGTTCTCTGAAAAAGGCAAGGCAAGACGCCTTTAAAAAGAACAACTTAGGAAATGCAGCACTGGCAACTTACCATGAATGATCCTCTGCTGGTCATGCAGGCAACATTTTAGGATCCTAGACCATGTTTCCCTCTATCTCCTAGGTTGGGGTGGGGCTAGGACAGGTATCCTGGATATCTCCCACATGACCACAGGGGAAAGCATCATATGGTACATTTATGATGCTTCAGGGGTGCTACCAACATTATTTTTTCCCCATCACACACTAGACTAGGGATAGTGCTCTACCCACTTTTGCCTCTGGTTTTACCACTGGCATGCAGCTTGTGCATGACTGCCCAAAAGGGAATGGGGCTCTTGGGTGGGAAAAGGTTCCTCATTCTTGCACTAGAGGATGGTCAAAGATGCATGCCTTTACGATGTCAGAATCAAACACCAGCAATGAGTTCTGAGAAGATGCAGGTCTCGCACACTGACCCATCTGACATGATAAAGAAATGCTTTCTCTGGTTTCCCAACATTTCCTTGCAAGTATTCCCATGAGTCCCATTTGAAGCACATACTGAAACAGCTAGCACTAGTTGAGAGTCTCTGGCAATGTTTGCACAATAAAAAGCAGACCATTGAATAGCAAGAAATAGTAGGAACTCTCCATGTGGATGGAGAGAAAAGAAAAAAGGTCATATGAAAACTACTAGATGAAACTACCCGACATGCAAGAGATACATTTCAATTAGTCTTTCCACTGACCTGTACTACCAGTGGTTTTCGCAGATGTCTGTTATGCAGTTTCCTCGGCTTTGGCAAGAAGAAATCAGATTGCATCTGAAGAGAAACAAAGGGAACTTGTAACACACATCATTTTGCTCATCAGGCATGAGCCTGGAGGCTTTGTTAGCCACCTAAAAAGTGCAGCCTAGATTGGCAGGGATACATTGTGTTAATGCACCTTCTCTTTACTCTTGAACACCTGCTTCCCCATGGCTCTCCACCCATCCTATGCAGGTAATCTAGAGAAGGGAAGTTCAGGCTGAAGGTGCCTGAACCAAAGGCAGCAGACAGTGCAGACCCTGTTGCTGCACATGAGGCAGGTCAGAACTCTAGGGTAGTGGTGGCTCCCCACACCAGAGGCAGCTCATTGAAAGCTGAATGCTTCTGCCTGTGGGGTATGCAGGAGGACTTGAGCATTTCAACCTCCATTTATAAAGAAACAGTGAAGCAAGAGAGCACCATGGAATGGGTTAGTTGCCTTCTAGGCTGAAACCCGCGTTGTGTCCCTACAACCAAGCTTTTTACCATACACAGATCAGCCTAACTCCAGGGCCTTCTAAAACAGATTAGGAAGGTAAAGCATTTCCAAAATTGAAATGCTGTAGAACAGGGTGACTTGGTTTGTGGCATGGAATAAATTCTCTCTTGATCTGCAAGTTTTGGGGGCAGCTGTATTTATTCCTTATGAGCACCCTGATCACATCTGCACACCTTACAGTTCAACATATACCGTAATAAATAAATAAATAAATAAATAAATAAATAAATAAATAAATTTTACACTGATTGTATCCAAGCGCTGCCGGAAGGTTAGCTCTGCTTCTTTACTTTGCAAGAAAAACTTCCCATGCCTGCTGTTGGGTGGGAGAGTTGTGGGAACAGCAAAGAGGCCACCATCTGCATCTGCACTCGTGGAACCTGAAGGACCAGCCACCAAGAGAGGTCCAGAGTGATTTCTCAAACCTGGTAGGGTCAATAAAAATACAAGCATTCATGGGAATTAGTCAAGTGCAATTTCCAATTAGAAATCTTTGGAGGCAAAGAATTCTTCCACCAATCCACATTTGTTGTTAGGGAGGGTGAGCCAAATTATTCAGAAACTGAGTAGCTTTATCATGACGTTTCATGGAAAAACAGCTGAGGAATCACAGAACTACAGAGTTGGAAGGGACCCCCTGCGCAAAACCCCCACCACATTATTCCTGCCTCATCTCTGAGATAAAATCAGTTGTCTTCCCTCAGAGTACAGGCCTACAGCTCAATGGATACACAGGGGCTATTGGGGTCCCTGTGGACCACTTATGCTTTTTTCCTGTTCAACAAAGCAGCACTGTATTATGAAAATCATGGGCCAGGTCACTGAGAAGAGCCCCTTTATAACTGATGATTTTAAAGTGAAATATAAATAGACTGCAGCAGTATATAATGAAAATCATGGGTCCAAGCTAGGGCCTTGTTAGGCTGGTTTTGGCCTTGGTCAAAATAGCCTCTATCGCCATCAACATCAGAAAAACAAATCAAGCAAGCACAGACAATTTCAACTACTCTGCAATTTTTCTGCAGAAAACTCCCCAGAAGCTTAACAAGGTTCCTCAAAAAAAGATGAGTAAAAGCAGAGAAGCTTCCCTGAAAGACAACTTGTCCAACTTTTCCAATATTCATCTATCATAAGCAGCAGCAGGGTATGGGGTCAGAATGCTTTTTATGTTTATGCAGGACAACAGCCAAGCCCACTTAAACCTGCACCCTGTGTGAAGTGAGCATGCAGCCTAGAACATTTCTGGAGTCCCCTGCAAACAGAGAGATTCTATGACAGATGTGTCAGGAGTCCATGGCAGACCAATGCTTTCCTGAATGGTAGAAATGTTGAAAACTAATACTTTGTCTTAGGGCTACACAGAACCAGTTCATCTCAACAACTGACTCACCTGAGGAACTGGAGGTGATACTGGGGGGAAAGGTTTTCTTGTGAAGGGCAGGCTGATTGCGTGCACAGCCTGGACTCCGGGTGCTGACGGCAATAACCTTGCCAGGAGGGGTCAGAGCATGCTCCTCTTGAGTGGGCTTTATGGGAGATGTTGCAACAGAGTTCATTTCAGGGATCTGAAAAGAACGAGAAAATGGTAGAATCCCAACAGCTGCGTGCTGGAAGAAAGTGGGGGGAGGAGGAGGACGTTGCCATAGATATGGGAAGTGTGTCTATGCAAGCTTTGTGTTATCACCGGGGTGGGGAAAATGTGGTCTTGCTGATGTTGTTGGATTCCACCTCCCATCCGCAAGGAGACGGCATGGCCCATGGTCAGGGATGATGGAAGCTGCAATCCAGCAACATCAAAAAGACCCACCACTCCTTTTCACTTTATCCTACCTGTAAAATTTCTGGAAATTTTGAAACCATGGTCAAGAGGGTGGGAATCTTTTTCGCTTTTTTTGGTGGGGGGGTGGAGACAGAAATTGTGGGGGAAACAAAAAAACAGGCAATGATTCTTTTTCACACTCTTTACAGATTGAAAACCACTTTGTTATTTTAGGAGCATAAAATGTATCATGCATAATTTGGGCTGTCATAAAATTACCACATTTGGTATATTAGAAGTACAGATTTTATGTAGACAGTAATTACAATTTAAATTTTCTTTGTAAAATTTGCTGCAAATGGAGCTAATTCTGCTGCACTATAAGCAACTTAGCATCTCTTGGGGTTTGTCAGTTTATGAGGAGGAGCAGCTAAGAAACAATAAAAACATAAGCAGCCATTAACATTATAGTAGAAAAAATTATTTATTCTGAAAATTTTATCTCCTCCAGTCTTGTGTCAAGCAAACCCAAAGCACTCATTCTCATATTCTCTTTCATAGTCGTGCAGAGTACATTTCCCAGCACCCTATGGCTGCTGGAGGGCAATGGTAGAGGTCCCTCCAATGGAGGCTGCAGCACAGTGCAATGGAACTTCCAGGCCCTCCATGTCTCCTTGCTGAGGGACTTTATTGCAGAATATGGCCTGCTAGTCCCTTTGCTGGGCACAGAGCTGGGCTCCCTTTCCCAAGCTGTTAGCTGACTGGCAGCAGAGAGATACAGTGGGGTTGGAAGGGTGGATGTGGTCTCTTCCTTCTCTAAAGCACCGTGAAGGCAGTCAAAAGAGGAAAGAGAACACCAGATGAGGGGCAGGAGGCCATATGAATCAGAGCTCCACAGAACTATGGGCACTACCACATTGGAAAGTACTCTAAAAACCACTCTTAATTTTTGCCATGAGGCTTAATGTCTATAAGCCACTCCCAAAAAGTAGATGAAGAGCAGCAGTTACCCTGCTGTTCTTTATAAGGCAGAAATAAAAAACAGGAAGGTCTCTCCAGGGTGTACCCAAAATCCCCCTTATCCCTTGCCTTCTTCCTGAAATTAACCCCTTTGTGCATTTTTGAGGACCAAAAACTGTGCAAACTGGAAGATGGTGGTTCTTAGCATCAATGCAAATTATACTTACTGGTTTGGGGTTAACTTCAGTGGAGATGAGCTTTAAGAGGCAGTTGAGGAGTTTCTGTTTGTGACAGGTGGCTGATGGAGAAACAGATTTAGGTTCAGGCATCTGCTCCCCAGTATCCTGGGTTTCCGGCCCCAAGACAGCCAGCCAATCGTACTCTAGCTGTAGCTTGTTCGGTTTGCCCATCATGAGGTAGACTTCAGCCAAGGTAAGGCTCTCAGAGGTCCGCAGGCTCCATCCCTCCTCTCTGACCTGTTGCACAAGGCGGCTTGGGTCATCCTTGAGAGACTTTGCGACCAATTGTCCCTGAGGTGGTGGTGGCGGCGGCGGTGGCAGTGAGGTGCTGGGCTTCTCCTGAGAGTCCTCCATTACTATGTCCGATAGCTCCTTAGCACACATTTCCGTTTGTGGTCCGCAGCACTGGAGGGCCTGAGTTTCAGTTCTGGATGGGCCGCAGCTGGGCAATGCCACCCCACCTCTTGCCAGCTGTGCGGGACTGAGGCTGCCAGCCTCTGTGCTCCCAGACGAGAGCCTCCCGGGAGGGGAGTGCCCTGCCAAGGCAAAATCTTTCCCATTCAGTCTATCTGTGCAAAGACACTTCTCTGGGACAATAAGGTCCTGGCAAGATTTCATGTACCGAGGAAATGGGTCAAGCAGAGAGAGCTCCTCCAAATCAGGGGGGATGCTGCCGCAGTCACAGTTTGGACTGCCAGAAGATGACCCAGTCGCCAGTGCAACGGCTGGTGCCTCCCTACCCTCAGCACAATGGGTTGTGGGAACCGGCTTTTCAAGACTCCCACTCAGATCTTGAAGCCCGGACAGTGGCTTATCAAGACTATGTGCAACACTGAGACACAGGGATGCTCCTTCAGTAAGCCCAGCCTCTGAGGAGCAGTCCTCAGCGTTTGCAGTTGCCTCAAATGTGGACTGAGTGTTTCTACTTGCTTCTGTAGTGCTCTCGGCCCTGGTCCCACCCTTGCCTTCTGTTCCCCGAGGGTATTTCACCTGCCCTCTGGCTGTTCCCTGACCGCTCTGTATGCCTAGAATTTGGGCAGGTGGCAGCAAGAGGGAATCTTTTGTATTCTGCTTGCATCGGCCGGATTCCTGCCAATGCACTGTACAGAAAGCTTTGGAGTGTACAACCCTGGCAACCCCAGGGAGGGGTGTAAGCGTACAGTTCTCTCCTGGGAAGAGATGGAGCATCACTTTCTCTTCCGAATAGCTGCCACTTGCTTCAGAATCCCTGGAGTCTTGTAGTTGCCTTTCTGCTAGTGTTTTACGCTAAATACAGGACATTAAGGAACACAGCAACCCTTAAACGAGGAGAGAAAGTTTCTCTACAGTCCACACACCCACAGACCCAAGTGGGAAAGAAATATTTTATAACATAGGCAGGAAACCTTTTTCAGCTAAAGGGCCACATTCCCCTATGGATGACATTCCAGGGGCTGCATGCCAGTGCAGGGTAGGGCCAAAGGACAAAAGCGAGCATAACAAGAAATGTGTGATATAGTAGTCTACATTCTTTTCACAGAAAGCCCTGAGATTTCTCCCCAACACACATACACCAGCCCCACACCTCTCCATCTACCATCTAGGTAAGTAGGAAGCATTATCACAGTTCAGTGATACATTCCAGCCAGGCAAGAGTGCTTAGGAAGGGTGCAGAGCAGGGATGGTGAGGGGCATGACCTGGGGAACTCTCCTACCAATAGAGGGTCTCAAGGGCCTGGGATCCTGCACCCTGTCTCATAAATACAGTAAGGGTCTAATGAACAGTAATGGCTTTCAAGAACCTGAAGGCTAGTTATGTCGAGCGCTGTCCCCAGAACACGGAATCAAAAGGCAAAACAAATTTCTGAGCAAGAAAAAGGATACAATGCGCACCTCATGGAGAGCCCATTTCTGTTTCAGGAACTCAATGAGGCTAGATACCTTACGATGCAACTCTACGATCATCCTGGCAAGCCATGGAAGACAAGAAAAACACAGAGGAGTCAGCAAATGATGTCCCACAAACAATGTAGTATAGAAGTCACAGTACAAGCTAAGTAAAGCACAGACTCTCTCTCTCTCTGCAGGTGGGCATGTACTCCCTAATTTCCCATTCGTTGCAGCAAGGGGGAAAGAATACCAGCTGCATTCCCACCACAGCTAACGGTTGACTATGAATGTACAGATGCCCCCCACTTTTCTCTTTTCCTACTGTGAGAACATCAAGCCACCGTTCTCGGCTTAGTGTTATGTCCAAATTGGGGATCATGGTTTGCTTTGCTCCAAACAATCCTTGATGAGACTAGACAGGTTTTGTTTTTAGTGTTGGTGTGTCTGAAGCAAAAGTAACTATGATCCCCAGGTTCACATGCAATGCAATGCCAGGTATTGTGATAGGGGAGGAGCAAAAAAAGAAGTGATCTCCACATTCACAATAAACCATTCTATGGTTTGCTGTGATGTGCAAAGGCAGGCTCTATTCACGTTAATGAACAAATCACCGTATACAAAACAGTAACAGGTATCCAGGAGATGGAGTCACTTGTTTGCTAGCAGTGGCTAAAACAGTCTATAGGTTGTGCCAATGATATTCAAAATTCAGCTCTCAAGCTTTAGTTATGCACAACACACACACAAACCTGAGACGTGGATTCTGGGCCAGGCTCTGCACACGGGCCCATGCATGATTATTCCGTGGCTGCAGCTCCACGGGGACCTTCAGTGGAAGACGCACCGGCTTCTGATCCTCCTCATCACTAATGCCTGAGGGAAGAAGCAGTGAAAATTCCTGAATTATTCCCACAAATGAGAGGTGGCTATCCTATCACCTGGCATCCCCCAGAGAGCATAGGAAATTATCCGTAAGAATATTCTTGGGATGAGGAGTGGGGAGATGATTTTCTAACAGAAACACTAATAATAATAAAAGGTTTTTAGTCGTCTGTTAACTAAAACTGAATAACTAGTAAGAGAAAACCTTTGACCCTTTCATCCATGACTCAAGAAATATTTCTGCCATGACACCAAGCAGTGCATCAATACAATTCTACCATCTTCTCAACATGCCAGTGGAGAGCTCACTGAAACACAACAATACTTCTTAACGCCACAGGAAGAAGAATTCTGCTTGGGCTGCCACTCCATATGCCTGGAACACTGGATTAGTTTTTCACGTAAGGTGCTTCTGCTGTCACACCCAAGCTGAAGTTATCAGCAAAATATACTGCACAATCTGAGCTGTACAGAGTGTGAGGCCACCCACAGCCTCAGAAACAATACTGGCATCATAATTAAGAAGGCAGACAAAGGAGAAGTGGTTGTTATCATCAACAAAATGGACTACATAAAGGAGACTGAGAAACCTCGATACCATGTTTTACACAATGGAGTTTTATTAGATGTATTAATAAAGTCACTTTCCTAAACCAATTCTATTGTCACCGAAGACCACCTCACAAAGCTCAAAGCCCATTTATTTGTCATCACCTCTCAAGCCACTTAAGAAAGCATAAGTGTATGTAGAAACACCCTTCTCACACCTCAAGGAGTCACACGACCCCTAGAGCATACACCAAACCCTGCATGGGTCCACTCAAGCCGCAATTATCATTATTATTTATTGAATTTATATACCACACTTTATCCAGAGGTCTCAGGGCAGTTCAGTACACATTTTGCTTTGTGAGTTGACCTGGAGAGACAGTTGGATCTCTCCAGTGTCCTAAACTCCCATTGTTCTAGGCACATTTTGCGACAGGGAATTTCATTAGCGCGAGCAGTTTCTGAGCTCTGGGTGCAGTATTGCGCCTAAGAGTTCTGGTTAAAACTGCAGAGTGGAAGGAAAGGATGACCTTTTTCTACCTCCTCACTTCTAGCTACTCTCTGAAGACTGGAGAAAAGACCCTCTTAACACTCTTACAGAGGTGGGCAGGGGAAGAACTAAACCATGTGAAAAATGAGCATAATATTTTAGCTGCAGTTCATTCATTTTCAGCTTTGTATTCTTGTTATAAAAAAAGTGTGCCTAGACATTCCATTGTTGTGCCCATAATCTAGGTTTAAGCTGCCATTTAGCTACTAGCCTTCATATATCAGTTTCTAACACTGGGTCTCTCCCTTGGTGATCTGTTTCAACCCTCTTTTTCTCCCAGAGCCTCTTACATACCATCTGGATCACAGAGTTTCTTCAGAGCCCTGCACATTGGGGCTTTGATGCGAAGATTCCTCCCTTTGTAGCGTACAGTTGTAGCCCTAGAAATGTTAAAAGAATGGGACAATTGGCGGCACCAGAAGCATGCATGAATGTGACTTGAACTCTGAATGTGACTTGAACACTTGTTTCTGGGAGATTTACTGAGGGAATCACACTATCCGTGGTTTTGAAGCCACAGAAAACGCCACAGTAACCTACAGAACACTGTAGTCAGTGCTCTTATTTTTCTTCACCTTGTCCCAATATGCTGAATCAGATTAGTGGACACTGGTAATTGGTGAATTACCAGTGTCCACTAATCTGATTCAGCATATTGGGACACCGTGAAACCCATATGGCATCTGTGCCGATCCTTCAGAAAACATAATTAGCGCTTGCAGAGAGTACTCTTTCAAATGCCATGCAGAACAATGTTGCAACATGGCGAGAAGCAGAAATAGAAGCTGTACTTCATGCTGCATCCAACTAAGGGTGTGGGTGGGAGATTCAACTCACTACAGATGGAGAGATCCAGCCACGTGAGCTTTCTTTTACTGTGATGTCTTGTTCTTAGCACAGTATGGTTGCTTGGGAGCTATTCTTCTCCTGCTGTTTGTGGAGCATGAAGGCAGCACTATTAACAATCTGAGCAAAAAAAATTGCCTATACATATCAGAGTGAGAAGGGCAGGCAAAGAAATCACCACCAGTTCACTCCAGCTAGACTGCCTGCTCACTACCACTGGGCTAACTACCATCAACTGACCTTGGGGAAAGATCCCAGGAGGAGAGGGAAGCAGGCAGATAATGCCACGAACCCACTCCTGCTCCAGTTGAATTGCCCTCGCCAATAAGGCTATCTGTCACCAGCTGCTCTGTGAGAAAAACCCCGATAACTTGTAATGTGTCTATCTAGTGTGTGTATACATATGAAAGTGTGTGCTTTAAATCTGCAATTATGTTAAGGCACATTTGAAGGACTTATAACCTTTTTTTTCAGGATACAAGAGAATGTAACACTTTTATTGTTCTTCATTAAGTGAAAATAGCACCTCAAGTTTAGTATAGTGTTTTCTTCTGAACTGTAGTTTCAGAAGGTCAAAGAAACAGCAGCAAACTCTTTAAAACTAGTCAGTTCTCCCTGCTCTTATAAAGCACTTTTATAACACACCTAAAGTAGTAAAATCATTTCCTTTGAGGAGCAGTGGAGAACTTGATAGTCCTCCAGATGCTGCTGGTCTACAATTTCCATCAATCTCAAACATTAATCTTTTTGGCTAAGGCTGATGTGAGTTGGAGTCAAACAACATTGGGAGGACCACGGAGTCCCCATCGCTGCCTTAGAGCTCTGGGATGGAATAATAAGAACATCTGTGTGCATCGTGCTTTTCAGGCCGGACATGTTCAGAGTAGCTTCACAACCTGAGATAATACAGTGGTGCCCCGCAAGACGAACGCCTTGCAAGACGGAAAACCCGCTAGACGAAAGGGTTTTCCATTTTGGAGGCGCTTCGCAAAACGAATTTCCCTATGGGCTTGATTCGCAAGACGAAATGTCTTGCGAGTTCCTGCAGGTTTCCCCCCCTTCCCCCCCTTTTCCTAAGCCGCTAAGCCACTTATCAGCTGTTCCGCTGATAAGCCGCTTAACAGCTGATCGCTAAAAGCCACTAAACCGCTAATAGCGCTAATCCGCTAAGCTGTTAATGGGCTTGCTTCGCAAGACGAAAAAACCGCTATACGAAGAGCCTAACGGAACGGATTAATTTCGTCTTGCGAGGCACCACTGTAATGCACCTCAAAATCTAGACATTGTACAGTGATAATGCTAAAAAGCAAAGAAAAAACATACCCAACTTGAATAAGCTCATTGAGTTTAGCTGCATTTTTGTCATCCATACCTTTAAGTACAAAACAAAAACAGATCAAGCAGGTCATTTTGACTAACATCTAACAAAGAGGTTTGAAGCTATTCGAAAGAATGTATACACACACATACATGTACATCAAAACAGTAAAAAAATAATAATTTAGAACTACAAACATAATATTCCTATCATCCCACAGAGCTCTGAAAAAACATGAACCTACGACTCTTTGAATAAGAATTCATTTTTTAAAAAGCATTTCCTCTTCTGAAAGTGAGAGGAAGGTGTTCTGAAAGGAGGAGTAATGATTAGCAGGAGAAAGGGGAAATGATGGGTTGATATATGCATAAAGGTGAAATGAAAGAGTTGGAGACTGGAAGGGAGACATAAGGGGATCACATGGGATAGAGTCAGGCATTTACCAATACAGACGCTATAATTTCCCCTGTGAGGCTGGCTCCACTTGCTGTGTTTGGACATGAGCCATGGTTTACTGTGATAGGAAGAAGCCTAGGTTTCTGCACTCCTAACACCTCCTTTAGTATAGCTGTAATGAGAATAGATGCTTTTGCTCCCAATTTCAATTAACCAGTTACGTGTCATGACTGAACCTTAAAGAGTCGTTATTTTTAACTATAGTTTTGATTAAAGAAGCCAGCTTTACAAACCATGGTTAAGATTAACTGCGGGTTGTTGGGATGACATGACAATCTATGGTTAATCAAAAAAGATAGAAAAAGCTGATCTCCTTGTAGCCGTGCCAAAGGAAGGGGGGTAGAAGAATGCACAAGCCTGACGCTCACCTAGACATGTTCCATGATTTATTATGTCATCTGAACAAAGGCAGTATGCAAAAGCAACTGTCTTATGTGCACCAAATCCGTTACCAAGGCAGCACAGTATTATGGAAAGCTTGCAGCCTTTACAAGTCTATGTGAATACTTATGAAATAAATAAATTGGGAGTTCAGAAAGTCACTGAGCAGGAGACACCAAATAAATGGTGTGTGCTAGAGGAAGGATTGTTCTCTGCTGTAGGAGAAATGCACACTTTTTATTGCTTTGCTCTGAATATACACCTTTAGATGGATGGCTTGGGCAAAGGGATGAATGCAAGCTTATTACAGTATTCTGAACACACAAGAGGATGTGTGTGTGTGTTGAAATCTGTGTGGTGCAGTCGTCACGGTGTTGGACTAGGATTGGGGAAAACCAGGTTCAAATCCCCATACAGCCATGAAACTTGGTAGGTGATCTTTGGTCAGGCACCACTTTTAGGCTAGCCTAGCTCATCAGCTAGGCAATGAGGATAAAATGAAGGTGGAGAAAGCCAGTACATGGAAGAGAACAATATACAAGCAACTCCCTATTTATGTGCCTTCAAGGCACGTGCGACGGCGCACGGGTGCATTCCTGCAAACCTGGAAGTGGCACGAAAAGGGGCAAAAACGGCCCTAAGAAGAGCACAAATACAGCAAAAATGGAGCGAAAACAGCATCTAGCAATTCCCACAAGCCTTTGCAAGTGCAATCCCAGGGAGCCTTTGCACCGACCTTTGAGGCCTGTGGAGAGTTTGAGTCCAACAATAACAGGAGGGCCACACATTTCCCACCACTGATTTAACTTTTGATTTGTCCAAAGTAAACTTCATTACCTAAAAGGTTAAACAAGGCAATGATTTTAGCTTCTATGATACGCCAGTTAAGTATGGCCAGAGTATATAGAAAAATCAAATAAAAAACAAAAAATTGTATAGCCTAGACAAAATTATAGTCTGTCGCTGACAGAGATAAAACCAAAATGGGATACTCAGAAGCTATTTCATTTTTATATCCCAAATCTGAAGACAGGCATCACCCCAGGTTTTCGATTTTGAAGGAAGCTGTATCGTATATACATGACATTCATTATCTTTCTGTTATGCTGGGACAAGCAGATCTCTCACTGTATGTGAATTACACCCAGAAAACAACAGAAGCTTCCTTCTGTATTTTCTTTTTGTGTCCTTGTATATTTTATGTTTTACTGTTTTGTACTCTGCATGAAAGAGCAAACTAAAAGATTATGCTCAGAAATCTCCCTCTGAAGCAGTATTGACACACAGAAAAATACTCGAAGAAAGCTATAATGAAAAATAAGGGCACCAGAAACATCCGGGGAGGAGAGTTGGGAAGGAGTCTTCCATGGCGGCACAGAAAAAACCCCAAACACTTTCTAATTTCATGGCACTAAAATGTTGTGTACTTACAGCCCCCAATCTTCTTCCTTAGCTCCCCATAACAAATTAAGCCATAGAGCTCCAGGGAGGATTTTTTCAGCCCTTGAGAAAACACTGCAAAGAAAGAAAACCACAGGTGTTAAGGGAAAAGAAAAACACTATGCATTTAGAGAATGATTAAGCCAGCAGATACTGAACACTCCCTTATCTAAGAATTCTTAGGTCTTGAGACAAACACCTAAATATATACAAAAGTTAACTGGTATAATTGGTATACAGCAACAAGTGTGCTGTAATGTGAAGATCTGATGTATTTTGCAGCTGGATTTTAGGATGGAATGTGCTAACGAACAGCTATCACCTTTCCCAGTATTTTAACGACCTGGACAAAAAATAACTTAAAAGGGCCGTCATAATTACTAGTCTATTCAAGTACCAGATTTCACATTTGAAATCACAGGTTAATGGGAATGATGTCTCCAAAATATTCATATTTTATACACATACAACTCACTCTCTCTCTCTCACACACACACACACGCACACACACACACACTCCTCAAATCCCAGTAGTTCATGATTTGTGGATTCAAGGTGGATTCAGCGCTCAAAAATTGGGTATATCCAGCCCTTTGAAGGTATGCAAGTTGGCCTCTATGAAGGAGGTTAGGGCAAAATGGTACAATGGCCCGGCTTTCACTATTTTAGCCCACAGACCAGGCTATACACTTCTCATTCAAGGTCTGCCATTAGTCATCCTGGTGCAGACTGTTGAAGGACTAGGCTATTTTAGTACGTTTTGCTGATTTTTTTCTGATGTTCTAATTTATTGTAAATGCATTTGCATTTATAGAAAAAAAGGAAGTGCAGTGTCATTTTAATGAAACATACTGCCACAGTGCTGGCACTTCCCATACAGCTGAAGACTTCCCTAATGTGTTGGTGGTCTTAGGGCAGACTTGTCAAGCATGTGCCCTCCAGATGTTTTGGGTCTGATGTGAGCATAGATCTGATGTAATCCAAAACATCTGGAGGGCACCAAGTTGATGAAAGCTGTCATAGTGCATGCCTGCCTCCCTCAATTTCAGTCTAACACTTCAGTGCAAAACCTCAAGTGTAGTAAGGAGCCCTTGGAAAAGGGGTGGGGAGCACCATGCTGCCCAGTTTTAATGCAGGGAAGGGAAAACTGTGGCCCTCCAGATCTTGCTGGACTACAACTCCCATCATCCCTGGCAAATGGCTAATGGGAGCCGAGTCTACAGGTTCCCCAGACTTTACCAATTTACTCCACCACTGCAGGACTGTGGTGCCTGTAGGATTCCTGGTCTGCAACATCCAGCCAACTATAGGGATATGAAGATGCTATGTGTCACACAATAATTTGATAAACTGAATACAAGCAGAGTCCCCCTGCTCAAACATTCATTCAAAAACATTTCATTACAGTGGTGCCCCGCAAGACGAATGCCTCGCAAGACGAAAAACCCGCTAGACGAAAGGGTTTTCCATTTTGGAGGCGCTTCGCAAAACGAATTTCCCTATGGGCTTGCTTCGCAAGACGAAATGTCTTGCGAGTTTTTCCGACTTTTTTTTCCTCCCCCCCCCTTTTTCTAAGCCGCTAAGCCGCTTATCCGCTAAGCTGATTCTTTTCGTCTTGCGAGGCACCACTGTACTTTTATATTCCAGTTTCTTTCAGCATGGAACTTGAGGTGATGTCCATGGGATGCCCGGCTAGTCTCCCCTCTAGGCACTAACGAGGATGAAGCCTCCTCAGCTTCAGCATGAAAACCATGCATAGGATAAAGGAAGTCTTTTATTTGGTTGTTTGTATTGTTGTATATTATGCTTGTTGTTCGTTATGTTTGTGTCTGATGGGGGTAGATTTCTGTGTTGGGGGTGGGGGGGGTTGTGTTATGTTGTAAATAAAATTTCCAATAAAAAATTATTTAAAAAAAGAAAACAAAAAGAAAACCATGCATAGGTACATAACCTTAGTGGGTTCCCCCCACCCTCCCCAATTCTACAAGTTGTTTATGGACAATATAGTATAGTCTGCTTGTACCAACCGCAGAACCAAACCTAACAGTATGCTCACCATTATCAAAGTCAATGTATTTGGAAATCTTGTGCCAGGTGCGGTAGTAGAAGTGCCGAACCTGTTCCTTGTTCTTCACCATGTTTGCTGGCTTGCTTTTCTTCTTATACTTCAGGGCAATGTTGTTCTGAATTGCTTCAAAATCTTTTCCATGCTGAAAAAGCAAATACACCAATACTTTTCTACAGAATGTAAAAATTGGGCAACTAGCCGTCCAAATTATTATTCCATTTGTTGCAGATGGTTTATCAGAGATGTATGGATTTAACAGTTACAGGCGCACCCACTTCTGATAGGCAATCTGCAGAAGCTAACAGATTATGAAAGCATTTTTACAAAAGTGTCCAATATACTGGGATCTGCAGTTAGGGATGCTAGGAATGATAGCTCGGGGGGGGGGAGTCACATGATTTAAATGTGCATTGGATGAGCTTTAAATGCATGTTGTGGATCTTCTCTACCATGGTCCAATGACCTTTCCCAGAATAAGCATTTGAAGATACAGACAACATCATAGATGCATGGGTATAAGGTACATAGAGACTAGGATATTGGCTTAAAAGGAGAATAATAGTTTCAAGTAACTTGGGGGGAAATTATTTGTACTATCCTCTGTAAAAAAACAACAACAACTAAAAGCTATTTCACTGCCTGGATGTCAATCCTTATGTAGCCTAAATAGCACACAAGAGGATAACAATAGACTAGGGAAAACTACTAGGTTCATGGAAGATACCCCCACCCAATGAGAACTGAACATGCTAAGTAGCCACAGAACGCTAAGCGTCTGCTTTGGGAGGAGAATATGGTAAACAGGGTGAGGAATAAAATAAAGTACTTTAGAATTTGGCAAGGCTGGAACCCCAAACACGAGATGAACCCATGGCAATATTGAGAGCCCTGCTTGTTTTGACATAGCACTCAAGTATTCAACCTTTGAATGAAACATGGCATCCAGTTTTGATCTTCGAAACACATCACTTGAGGACACCCACCTCATACAGGCCTTCAAAGAAAGTATTCTTATCCTCGGTGCTCCATGATTCCCACTGACGTCTAACCTTCTTGCCTTCTTCCTTTTCTCCCGCTGATGAGCCCAGGTTTCTTGCAGTAGATTTTGAGCTACCAGCTGGGGTGCTGGAAGAGATTCCTGATGAATTGCCAGAGGAAGTCCCGCCATTATCTGCACCTGTAGTAAATAAGACCACCACAACACACATTCTCAGTTAAAGGAGACTAAGTTCACCATGTAATTCACAAGAAACACTTCGTAGCACTGCAGAAATAATGAAAATTTGTGAGTTTCAAAAACCAATGATTGAAAAGCAAGAGTATAAATCTTTTTTTAAAAAAAGAATTATTATTTTTACAACTACAGAATTTTTAAGTGTTCAGTTTCATTCTGTTAAAATATATATTAAATTTTAAAAAAAAAGTTCAGAGAATTGTAAGGGACCCCAAGGGTCATCTATTGTTGACTAAGTCAATTGTTGGCTAAGGCTGCAATCCTAACCCCACTTACCTGGGATTCAATAAGACGCACTGTGCAATCCTAACCATATCTACTCAGAAGACACTACAAATTACGGTACATTTTGAACTGAAAACCTTTGTCATTTACCCCATAATTATAAAGGGCAAATTCCTGTATTTTCTGTCTCCTAAAGGTAAGAAATTATGTAGATTCCAAATGTTACCATAAAGGAATTCTGGAAAAGTGATGGCTGGTTAATGGGCTGGGATAACAAAACTGAGTAAGGAGGTTGAAATGCATTAAGCCCATTTCTAGCACTCTTAAAGCAACAGACTTTTCTAGAGAGGGAACTCTCATGCATCCTTCCTTCAGGCATGTACAAATCCTCCTACCAGAAAGTTACTTCCTCATCAAAATTTTCAGTTTCCAAAGCTACAATGGATGTTGGGGAGGAAAGCGCTAGCAAGTTTCACAGAGTCTTCTCTGTGGTGGAGCCCAGTATGTGGAATGATCTCCTCTTACGGGCAGGACAATCAGCAACATTGTTGTCATTTTGGTGCCCAACACCTGTTTACTCGTTTTAGGTCTGAAAGGGTGACTGTTTTATCTGCCTCTGTTTTTTGGGGTTTTTTTAAGCATGCTGTTTTATAGAAAGAGATATTTATAATTTATCAGTATCAATGAAGGGTAGGTAACAATGTTTTTAAATAAAAAAAATAAGTAAATGCATGCAATGGCAGATTGGCTGTAGGCCCAATGCCACTTCTTTTTGGCATTACTGTGGCATGCAAGATGCATTGAATGTGATGTCCAAGGAGGGTGGGGCTCTCAAAAGAGTAGACTTGTCCACGTCTGGTAGAAGTCTCCATCTACATGTCACAATGCCGTGGCATCCTAGGGAAAGGCACCACTGGACGAGAATTACAGCTTCAGCAGAGAAGTTTCTTGGTCACAAGAGGATGTGACAGGGAATCGAACTGCCGCATTTCCTGCCAGGTGTCTCACGACGCTTCTAAGAGGGTGGGTGGGAAGCTAAAATTTTCGCAAGGTAGCTATGCTACACATTCATCAGAAATAACTTTCTCACAAATTGCTCACCAGAGATTCTCAACGAGTGATATCTATGAGCTCTGTACAAAGACGTGCACTTGACTTATCTTTCTTCAAAAACGAAGATCATGCCCGTACTAAATTTATTGAACAGGTTAACATGCTCACTTGGCTCATGATTTTCATAAAACTGGGTTTTTCCAAGAGTTAGAGGGGACGTTCTTACTGGCTAGGCCTAGAGCTGCTACTTTTATAATACACACTTTTATAATAACACTGGTTTCATAATGCAGCACTGACTGGGGGGCGGGTGTGTGGAATTTAAAAGTGCTATATCGAGATATATACCATGCCAGGCCCAACGCCTACTGGCATAAAGAACTGGTCCAGCTCGTAAATAATTAGTATCTGGTGCAATCACTGTTACAGCACCACCACATCTACTGGTGTATATACCAGCAGTGATTCAGTTCTAGTCATTCAAACTGAAAACAACAATGAAAAATGTAGAACATATCACACAGGAAAGAATAGAGCCACACATTAAAAATACACAGGTATCACCTTCCAACTTAGTGCAAGAATGCCAAGAGGGAAATGTCATTTTATGTTGAATTAATGAAGTATAATTTGCAAGATATTGGGGGGTGGGGTGAGGGTGGCAGATAGAGTGAGAGATAAAGCAATGAGGGGAGACAATTAATATAATGAAAGAATTCAGCTGAGTAGAGAGGAGGTTTGAACAAACAATAGTTAAAGCAACTCAAGAACACCTAAAACCTGGATAGTTTCCAGGGGAAGACATGTTAAAAATAAGATCTTCTGTCATAACTATATGCCAGTTTCAGTGGGTACTGAAATCTAAGAGCCAGGAGACAAACTTGCTTTTTAAAATTTGAAGATAAAGATGAGGTCGCTTTAAAGCAAATGAACATCAGAAACAACAAAGGGACAACAGATACCCTCAGACTTCTGGAAAGAAACTTCCAGGATAATTCCTTTTCTGTTTCTGGATTAACCATCAGCCCCTTTTAAAGCATCTAAACTTTGTATCTTGCAATTTCCTTTTGGTGGGTGGGGGGTGGTGCTGCACATCGTGCTAAAGAGAGTTGAGCAACACTCACGTCTTTGGCATGCACATGATTACCTTGCTGATTTCTATCAGAATCCTGAAAATTTCCACTTTGGAACAGTGTGTGTGTAAAGCTCACTTAATCAGTAGGTATTCTTGGTTTCAAATGGCCTTAGCAATGAATATGAATACATCTGAGATGACACTGCTTTATACCATTGCCTGTTCAAAACTATGAAGCAGAAAAGTTATGTAATTCTAAAAGTGTGAGATTTACAATCCACAGACTCAATAGGTATCATTTTCTTTATAAGCCAATACTGCATCCTATACATGGGATACTTAATGCTGACTAAATGGAATTTCATCAGCCTGGTTTTTTTCCAGATTCTGGCCCCAAAGATTTGTAAACATAAAGATTAGATTACTGCTAGGATACTTTTGTACAGATGCACCAACTAGCTGTCTATTAGGGCAGGACAAAATCTGTGCCTTCACATGCTACATGTTAGGCACGATGTAGCCTTTGTAAGCTACACAAAGAAAGTGGCAAGACAGCTGTACAAAATGTAGCACTAAAACAGAACTCAGCAGCAGTGAAATGCCCCCTGAGAACACGCCCCAAGTGAGTTGTCAGCCATTTTTTTCATAAAGCAGTACATCTTGTGCTTCAAGCCATTCTAAATGTCTGAAATAGCATTCCACAACTACTGTAAAATAAGGCATAAGAACAATTCAGCCAAGGGCTAATCTAGGGGTTGCCAACATGGTGCTCTCCTGATGTTGTCGACTACAACACCCATCATCCATGACCATTGGCCATGCTGGTTGAGTCTGATGGAAGCTACAGCATCTGGAGGGTCACAAATTCCTCACCCCGCTTCACACCAAGATGAGTATCTGTAGCGATCTCTTGCAACTATGAATCAGAGATGGGAAGGGTTATGATCCGAAACAATTCCTGACCACAGAAAACACAGTAAATTATGCTGATAAAAATGTTCACAATTCATGTCCAAAAGTTTAAAATTTTAAAAGACACTTGACTATTGGTTCTGAAATATTTATAGAATTTTCCTTGGGGGGTGGAGCTGCTGTTATCACACACTGCAGTAATTTTAGCAATACATGTGAACAGAATCAGAGTTAAAGGAGTACAAAAATCTTACTGAAAAGCCACGGCTAATAAGGAGAACAGTGAATAAAATTTGATCAGCAGGAAATCTGTAAAGATTGAACAGGGATGCAGTTCTCACCCCCATCCCATAGAGCAGTGTTTCCCAACCTTGGGTCCCCAGATGTTTTTGGACTACAATTCCCATCATCCCTGACCAATGGTATTGCTAGCTAGGGATGATGGGAGTTGTAGTCCAAAACCAGCTGGGGACCCAAGGTTGGGAAACACTGCCATAGAGTACTCCACATTTTTCTTCATTTAACTCTATTTTATCATAACAGTTGAAACTGAAGGAGTGTGCATTAGTAGGTGAATGTGTGTAGGGTGATTGAAAGATGAGTGTGGAATTTTTGTGGGCAATGAGTAGAAGTGCATTGAGCAAGTGGAATCCTGATTATATTCTATTGTTTTACATATTGTATCACATTATCTCATTTTGAGTTTACTTTGCAAACTGCTTTCCAAATCATTTCTGATGAAAAGCAGAATATAAATACTTGAAATAAAAATAATACTGTAACCTAGCACTTTCTAAAACTTACAATCGGCTATCGAACCTATCAGAGGTTGCTCTAAATATAAATATCACAAGAACACATCACTTAAGGGTTGTTCATTACTAAGACACAATCAAGCTCAAACCAATGGGATACAGCTAGCAACCACTTAAAATTAAACACTAGGTTTAATGAGCATGTCGTTAGTTCTCTCCTGACACCTCTCTTGAACATTCCCAGAAGACACATATATGGATTTTGAAAGGAGCACTCCCTGAAAAACAATGTGAAATTATCTTCCTGAACAATTTGTCTGCTAAATCAACATAAGAATGGCTTCTAATTCCACTAGAACACAAGGGCAAAGCAAGGATTCTGAAGGACGGCTCTAGTGGAGGCCATGCAGTTCTACCTTGCCTGCAACTTGTACTGATGCTGTGAACAAATCCAGAAATAGAGGGAAAACCTGTTTGAGATCTACAAATTGATAACTAAGAAGTGGAAATACATTCTAGAAAAGAAAGGGGCAAGTTGAAGGCAGATAGAAGTGTCCCATGACACTTACTGCAGAATCTCAATTTCTTTTTTTTTTTGTATTTCTCTCCCAGCTATAACAAAAAAAAATCTGTTGATGTCAGGTGTATCATAGTTGAAGTAAGCATGTATGCCGAATTTTGAAAGCATTCCACAGATCTATATGCTAAAATTCTGAAAGATAAAATAGTTAACACACATCCCGTTTCGGCAAGGGAAATTGGTGTGCAAAAGTGGGCTTGAACACACACAACTGAAGCACCTCTGGATATGTATCCTCATCACAGGCTCATCCTGACTCACTGTCCTGGCTAGAGAAGTCCTTTTTAAGGGGAATGTGCATTCCCACGAGGGGCCACTATTGTTGCATGCAGGTAGAATCAGATCAAGCCAAAACAAAGCTCCAAGACATCGACAGAAAAAGCTACCCAAGTTGGGTTTTTTATAGAATGCTTATTGATGCTTCATTACATGATTGAAAGAAAGTCCAAAGACTGTTAGGGGCTTTAAAATGCTGCACTTTTGCAGATAGCTACCTTTACATGGATAAATATAATGTATGAACTATTAAAACAGGGGCCGGCAACCTAAGGCCCTTGAGCCACAAGTGGCCCACGAGCCACCCCCAAACTGAGCTGCCCGTTCAGCGAGTCTCCGTGTGCTGCACTAAACCAGCGCAGTGCAATACAGGGACTCGCTTCCACAGTGCAGGAAGTTGCGTCTGTGCAGACGCCGGAAATTGCGGGTGCACGCCCACGGAGGGATCCCCGCTAGAGTGAACCAGCCAGGCGAGGTAAACCTTGCCGACCCCCCTGTATTAAAACATGCCTGTCTGAGAGTCTAGTTCGTGAATTTCACACAGGTATCATTAATTTATAAGATATATCACACACAGCCACATATATGGAAATCCCACCCATCAACATCTGCAATATGGAAATTTAGGCTTAAAGATTAGTCAATATGTCCGTTTTTAAATTTAGGATTCAGAATTCACTAACTCATGGACTCACACACAGAAGGACAAACAGAAAATTTTACTTGAGATTTTTGCCACCGCTGAAGAGGTAAGTTGAAAAGAAGCTTGTCTCTTCAGCAACAGGACTGCAAAACCAAAACAAGATGCAAACCAATGGTTTCCTGTATATCTATCTGTTTGCTTTCCAGATCCTATGTGCACAGTTTTCCTAAGGCTGCAAAAACACACAGCATGTGGCAAAGCTCTGCACAAACTACACAAGAACATGGCTGCACTTCTGCAGAACTGCCATACAGTTCAATGTGGCTTCTGCAGAAACAGGGGTAAAAGTTGCCCAATGCAATTAAAAAAACACTGGAGACGGACCATAGCATAGTGGAAGAGCACAAGATTCCAAGATTCAATCCCTGACATCTTCAGTTAGAAGGATCAGGTAGAAGGTGATGTGAAATACCTCTTTTGAAGATGCTGGGAAACATTGCCAGTCAGAGTGAAAAATACCGGGCTAATTTGACATCTAATGTCACAGAAGGCAGCTTCCTCTATATGTATTCATTAATTGTAAACAATAAAATAAAAATTAGATCAACTTCAGATTATCAAAACCTTCTTTTAAAGGAAAATGCCCCAATTCAACAATAGAGTGCCAATGGAGGATAAGCTTGCACACAAACAGAAAATGCAAATATGCTATGAGATGCTTATCTAGGCACCACTAATATGGCTAGGTGTGTCTTTTGTTGTAGATGGGAATGAGCATCTATGTAAGGGGCTACTAGTGTGACTAGCACTGGATTGGGGCTAAAAATTTCATGGGGCTGGTGTATGGATGCATATTTAAGAAATACAGTGGTGCCCCGCAAGACGAACGGAAAACCCGCTAGACGAAAGGGTTTTCCGTTTTGGAGGCGCTTCGCAAAACGAATTTCCCTATGGGCTTGCTTCGCAAGACAAAATGTCTTGCAAGTTCCTGCGGGTTTTTTCCCCTTCCCCCCCCCCTTTTCCTAAGCCGCTAAGCCGCTTATCAGCTGTTCCGCTGATAAGCCGCTTAACAGCTGATCGCTAAAAGCCGCTAAACCGCTAATAGCACTAATCCGCTAAGCTGTCAATGGGCTTGCTTCGCAAGACGAAAAAACCGCTATACGAAGAGCCTAACGGAACGGATTAATTTCATCTTGCGAGGCACCACTGTAGTCCAAGGGAGAAATACACTAAGCAACCAAAATGGGATTTCTGCACAATGTGATGGAATCATTTTTCCTTTTTACTGGGTTGGCAGTCAAAATGTCTATTTCCCTAATGAATCCACAAGCTTTTATACCCGATGCCCTGATAGTAAGTTAAAACAGAACCAATTGTGTGATGAGAAAATAGTGAGATCAATCCTCTGGACTTTAGGAATATGATCTGACATCAGACTTCTCATCAATATCTTCATGAATGACTTCTATACAGTGGTACCTCGGGTTAAGTACTTAATTCGTTCCGGAGGTCCATTCTTAACCTGAAACTGTTCTTAACCTGAAGCACCACTTTAGCTAATCGGAGCACGATTTCTGTTCTCATCCTGAAGCAAAGTTCTTAACCCGAAGTACTATTTCTGGGTTGGCGGAGTCTGTAACCTGAAACATATGTAACCTGAAGCGTATGTAACCTGAAGCATATGTAATCCGAGGTACCACTGTAATACATATTTATATAAAGGGTGCTGCAATTCTTATTTAAAAGGCAGCATCTTATGAAATGTGCTTCTGTTCAGCATTATTATTATTATTATTATTATTAATGTTATTGTTAAAAAATAGTTCTCTCAGCATCCAATGCCTTCATGACTTAATTAGTGCTTAAGGTAGGAGTGAACAAACCAACCATGGTTAAGGAAGGTGCTGAGTTTGTATACAACATCAAGCAATAATTAAAACAATCAAGGTTCCTAAGCTTCAGAATGCAGTTCAATGGAAGTAATCAAAGCCTAGTGAAGCCTCTAGAGAGGGCATGGTTGATCAAACAAACTATGGTTTAACAAACCAATGTTCAATAAACCATGGCTTAGTGTCATACACAACCAAACATGCCCCAGAATTAAATCTTTTATCACAACTAGTTTCACAAATAAACTTTTGACAACGACAATAAATACTACTTAGTTATTTGGTTACAACTGAAATGACAAAAAAGCCAAATGCTAGCTACTAAGGATGGAATCAGGGAGTCAAACATCTAGCTCAATTCTAACTTAATAGCCCCACCCCAATCAACTGACCATGGCTTTTAAAGCTTACCACAGCTAGTTAAAGCAAAAGCAAAATCTTGTGATGGCTTAAAGATTCACAAACTGATTAACACATAATCTTTTGTGAACTAGAGTCAAATTCATCAGATGCATCTGCTAAAATGGAATCTGGTCCACAAATGTGATGTTATAATAAATGTGCGAGTCTTTAAGGCACCACAAGACTTGGTTGTTTTTGCTGCAACAGCAATGCTACCCCTTCCAGGGATTTTTTAAAAATGCCCTTTAGTAATAGGCTCCTGGTCCCTTTTCTATGCATATGGGGAATAAACAAAACTACAGATTTATCAAGCGAAAAACCTTGGGATGCACGAAAGCAGTGGCGAAACGCAAAGCAAGAACAATCACCCAAGCCAGGCGTCAAGGAGACAAAACTGGCAACGGATGCCAAAGGCACCTTCCTCCCGGTGGCATGTGTGTTTTAGGAGGGGTGCGAGGTCAATACTGTACCTTTTCCTTTTGCTGCTGATGCAGCAGCAGTTGCATTGCTGCTGCTGCTGCTGCTGCCACCTCCAACTGCGCAGGATGCCTGCGAATCCTTCCTTAACCTCTTGCTCTGAGGTCTGACACTGGACCTGAGGAAATGATGCTGGTCGTTGCTGTGGGCAGGCTGGACGGAGGAGGAGGAGGAGGAGGAGGAGGGGGCTTGGGGCAAAATGGAGGTTGCCAAGAAGGGCCCCCGGTTAGTGTTGCTTTGAGTGATCGCCTCTTCTTCCTTTGTGCTGCTGGTGCTGGGAGCTGCCTCTCCTCCTTCGCCTGCTCCTTCTTCCAGGGACTCTTCTTCACCTGCTCGCTTGCCCAGCTTCCTCAAGCCTTCCTCAGAAGTAGTCGTGCTGGTGTTGCTGCTGCTGCTGCTGCTTTCGCCCAGCTTCACTGTCATCCTATGTGGAGGAAGAGGAGGAAGGGGGGAGGAGAAGGAGAAGGAGACAGAGACAAAGTGGGGAGGGGGCACAAAGTCAACCAAGAGACCCCTTCAGAGGAACAAGGAAAAAATATAAAACACCCCGAAGCCCAATGCAAACCCACAACGCGCAAACACACATAACACACACAGCCTGCCTTCAGAGGGGAGAAGTTTAGCTGCAGAAATTCCTCTCAACATGGCCGCCGTTGTTTGTTACTAAATCCCCTTTCGTTGGCTTGTCCCGACCCAACAACCTGTGCCGGTGGTGGGGAAGCGAGAGGAGGGGGGGAAGGAGGCCAGGAACCCCTCCAAAGGGTAGCCAGCGCCGCCGGGCAGCCCCCTGCCCCCTCGCCGGGAAGGTGAAGGGCGCCTTTGGCAAGGAAAACCGCCGAGGCAAACTCGGGCGTTTGGGGGGGGGGGAGCGTTCGGCAGCCACGGAAAGGAGGAGCCGGAGGGGGGGGGAAGCACCCTCGGCGGCACACGGGGAGAGAGGCCAGCAAAAAGAGAGAGGGGAAAATATGAGAGAGATAGAGAGAGAGAGAGAGAGAGAGAGAGAAATGTCCCCTAAAAAGTGACTCTCCCCCACCCCATCCTACCCATTGTGTGGGTCTTCTGGGCCAGGGGGGCTCTTCTTTCTCCTCACCATGGAGCCGAGGCGATCCGACCTACTGAGGGGGGAAATTCATATTCCTAGATGCAGCAAGCAGCTTCGCTGCCGCCGCCTCCCTCCCTCTCTCTCTCTCTCTTTCTCTCTCTCGTGTGAGTGTGTGTGAGCGAGAGAGCGAGCGAGCGTGTGTGTGCGAGTGTGTGTGTGTGTGTGTGTGTGCCTCTCTAGGACTGGGACTGGCCAAGGCTACAAAGATTTCCAACAACTCCCCACACACCCACTTCCCAATTGCTCAGCACCTTTCCGAATCGCCCTTAAATACGGCGACTTTTCTCCTCTCCAAACCAGAAGAGTGCCAGGTTTATTTTCCTCGCCAAGCCAACCCCAACAACTAAAACATTAGCTTGTTGTTTTTTTAAAACAAATAAAAAAACCCAAACCAACACAAACCCAAAACGCACCAGTCGCACGCCATTTTTTTAAAGTTTTGCATTTGAAAACGTGGGAGTTATTTAAGGGTTTCACTTCAAATAGCTAAAGAATGAGCTTTGGTTGCCTAAAGACATTCTTTCTCTTTTAGTTTTTGTTGCTGTTGCTTTCATTTGGAATAACCGCAGTTAAACTCAAACCAGATTCAAAACAGTTCCCCACCCTTAAGACATACGTGACCAGCCAGTTTGCCCAATAGTCACAGAGGGTTTAACAAATGTGCTCAGATGCTACTGAAATCTTTATTACTACTTTCGCATTACTGAGTTCAGTGTTTACCCAATGCTATGTCAGCATATTCTGCTGTGACCCACAACACATTTTCTGTATTTCACACACACACACAATGCACATGCAGATTAAACTAGTGAACTTCGAAAAAATTGCAAAGTGCTTGAAAGCACGGTAAAGCCATAACTTTCAAAAAAGTAATAATTCAAGAGTACAATAGAGGACAATAACCCTACAAAACTGTGCACACTTACTTGGAAGTAAGTCCCACTGAATTCAGTGTGACATACTTATGAGCAAATAGACATAGGATCATGTTGTACTACATAAAATGCAATTTCCTTCCCACAACAGAAATCAAAATTCAAGCACCACCACCAAAAATATACTAACCAACAAAAATAATCCCAGAATTCAGACTAAAAGTGCGGCACTCATTGAAATGAACATCAGTATTACACATTTTACAAAGGGATATGCAGTTGTTTCATAATGGTTTCATTACATATGACTATCAATCACTCCTCTCTGCCTCAAACCCAATCCTAAAACACATATGGAAGTAATTTCTCCCCCCCCCCAAAAAAAAAATTCTGTGAAACATATTTGTTAGAAAGCATCAGCTGGAACCCACGGCTTCAAGTTTACATTCTTGGCACACTTTTTAATTGTTTTGGGCTATTCTATGTTGTGTCAGTAGTTTACACTATTTTTAAAAATCCATAAAATTTAATGTGGAATTAAAAGTCATCTTTTTTTACACACAATAGGTATCCAAATTTCATAAACAAGGCAGGACTAGCCAGAAAGGCAATGACGATCACCTGACATTTGATAGACTTTGATTTTTTTTCATTATTCTGTGCTACTGAAAGACCAAAGATTTACACCATTCAGTTCCACATAAGGGATGATTAAATAAATGAACGTCCAACATCCAGGATGAGGGCCCAATTATGTAAAGAGGCTGGATCTTCTAGTCTGTTTGAACGTTACTAACGCCAACATACCCAACCCATTCTCCCGTCCTCTCCTCAAATAGTGTCCAGTGCCTCCTGGCTTCATCCCGAATGCAAAGTATTCCACCCACATTATTCCCCCTGCTTCCAGTTTCAACTTTAGGTTCCACGTCACTCCTGTCAAACTGTGTCGATGCAATATTTTTGCAAAGGACAATTTAGCTTCCCAAAGTTCTCAATCATTCCTTCTTACTCCCCAATCGATTTCACTCCTTCCCGTTCTCTTTGGGGCAGGAGTTTAACGTTAATTATTTCTGCCGTCTCCTAAATCGCCCCCCCCCCCCTTTACCGATCCAGATCCGCCCCAAGGAAACGAATCTCTTCCCTCCAGACCCGCTCTAAGGAAGTGAGCCCTTTACTAATCTCACTTCTGACAGCCGGGGCTCCGAGGCTACAATCCGATACACATTTCTCCAGAAGTCAGTCCCACTGCATTTCACTTTCTAGCTAACACGCGAGCTTAGGGTTGCATTTGAAGTCTTCTCGATACACATCCTTGAAAGGGAAGAACCGATCTTGAAGGAATAGCATTTGGGCCCAAGTCCTACCTGCTGCATGGATGCACCGTTGCGACGCCGGTACCAGATCCCTGCAGCCTAAAGGCCGATCTTGAAAGGTCCTGCGCCGCTGCCCAAATCTCCCCAGCCCCTTGGATTGTTACTCCCACCCTTACGCCTTGCTCGTACACTGGAGACTGATAAGGTCCCCTTCCGCTTCCTCGTTGCCTCCGCGCTCAGCAAAGGGGCGGGAAGCAAAGGGCTGGGGAAAAGCACCCAACGGGCCCGGCTGAGCGCGCAGACAGCCACGCCCCCACAAACCCCAAACAAATCGCTTCATTGGCCGGCCGAAGCTAGCAGGAAGGCGGAGCCTGAGGTTGCGGTGGTAAAGGTGACCAATCGAAGCGCCGCGCGCGGCTGATGACACCGGTCCAGAACTGGGCCAATGGCGAGGCGGGAGTTAGGAGGCGAGATTCGAGGGAAGAGCAAAGAGGGCGGGAGAGGGGCCGAAGCGTTAGAACGAGATTCTCATTGGCTAGAAGGGAATAGACGCGTGCCGATCGTAAATGGGAAGGGCCCGTGTCATCTGCTAGCATTTCCATTGGCTAGTTTCCTGTTTGACTGGCAGGTGGTAATAGACTACATAGCCGGTGGAATTTTTTATAGGGGGAGGCCTGTTGAGTTTTGCAGCATTAACAAAGGGTCTTGTAGTAGAGTATTGTAACTGTTTTCCATGGAGTCAGCTTTGGTAGATTATTAGAGTCTCCTTCATCAGAGGCATGCTCTGCTTAATTGGGGGCATCTTAAAAGGCAGCTGCTTTATTATGGCATCTTCATGCACCTGGTGAGATTCAGTGTTGTAGTTCAGGAAACATTAGAACGTAAATAATCGGTTATTCTTTGCTGATGTAGCTGGAAGCTACGTGGAAAACTGTTTTTAAAAAGATGAAATTATCATAGCTATTGCCTTGCAAACCATACTAACTCCAGCTCGTTGTGAGCCATTCCTGTGGTGTTCTGCTCACTACAGAATTATTTCGGATCCGTGGGCGCGTTAAAAGAGCCAGTTTATGCATTCAGCAGAATTTATTTCCATACAGTATTTATAACGAGACTCTTAGCGATAAGAATTCATTTGAGAATATCGCTTCAGTCTGCAGTTTGTGTGTGTGTGTGTGTGTGTGTGTGTATTTGCAACATAAAATTAAACACCTCTCTCGCTTTTCATTGGGATTTTTCTATTTACTTGTGGATGGCGGATATCGAACCTGAGACCTTATGCATGCATGCAAACCATCTGCTCCGCCCCCCAAGCCCCCGCATTCTTTGTACACATGAAGAGAAAGTGAAAGGGAGGCTCAACTCTCCTTAGAAGGAATGCCTTAAGGAAAAGGGAGCTTTTTAAACCACCAGGAACTTACACTACTTACAAGTAAGCTGGAACTAGCGCCCTTGCTCCTACAGAAACACAACTGACCTAAGGGGCTGCTCGGGGGTTTCCGTGAAGGTTTCCGCGAAGCGTTCCCCTTCGGAAAACTTCGCGTTCCTTCGGCTCCGTGTTCGGGTGTTTCCGTAACGGCCGCCGTTGTCAAGGGTAACAACGCTCAGCATCTGGTTGAGTCGGGCTTGAGGCCCGCCAGGCCTCTCTCTCGGGCTGAGGTGGCGCTGTGAGCCGGTAAGCGACAAACTCGAGGTGGGGCTGGGGGCAGGCTGGGATTCAACTTGGACTCGCTTCTTTCGATAAGCTCCTCGGGGGTGGGGGTTGCTGCTCGCGAAGGCCGTGGCCCGAACTGGCGCCTCTGGGGCCGGCCCTGTCATGGGCGAAGGGAGGGAAACGTAACTTTCGTGCGCGCTCAGGTTGGCGATGAGACCCGATGAGTTGGTGTGAGGGCCATGCTGGGCGATGGGCAGCGTTTCAGCATGTCTCTCTCTGGGCTTAATATTGTGGCTCAGGCTTCTCACCTTTTGGGTTGCCTTTTTAACACCTGTGAGACCCAGGCAGGAATTTAAAATGCTCCACGGATGGTATCTCTAACACCCAGCAAACTCGTCAAGATGTACTGTATAAGAAAGGATCCTATGCATGCTGGAAATGCTAAAATTTTGACTGGTTTAGATTAACTCTTGTAATGAGAAACATCAAAAAGTGAGGGGATGAGTTGGTTACCAGCAATCTAGATCAGGGTTTCCCAAACTTGGGTCTTCAGCTGTTTTTGGACTACAACTCCCATCATCCATAGCTAGCAGAACCAGTGGTCAGGGGTGATGGGAATCGTAGTCCACAGACAGCTGGAGACGCAAGTTTGGGAAACCCTGATCTAGATACACAATGATAGGCATCCCAACCAAGAACTTTAAAAGAACCAAGTAAGAACGGGAGGGAAGTCAGAGGTAATTAGAACATCAATAAGTTGAATGGCAAAGAATATATTTTTGTTTTTTTCCCTTTATTATGATTTGGAAATATTTGTATATCAACAAGAAATTGAAACTTCACATTGCAATCTTATGTTAAGTAAGCATTTCTGTTGTAAAAAACCAATAAAGATGAATCGCAAAAAAAAGAAAAAGGAAATGCTAAGACAGGGCACCTTTTTCCACATGTGGTGGACGCGTAAGAGAGCAAAAAAGTATTGCCCCTCCTCACTTGGCTCATATCTAAATTACACAACAGCCATCTCCCTCTCTCCTCTTGGTGTGTATTCATTCCCATGCTTGCCCCAAGTGTGTATGGTAGCCACATTTGACATGGCCTCAGAAGCTCCCCTCCTTTAGCTCCAATGTTCTTCAGCCCTTCAGATGATGAGAGCTGGCTAAGTTAGAATAACCATAAAATTCTTCTTTTAGTATTCTGTATAGAACAGCTACTTGTTCTGGCCATTACTTTCTAGAAGTAAATAATGGTTTAGTATATGTTTTATCTGCATTCTGGCCTGGGTTATTTATACAGTTCGTATTTCACCCCTCGTGCCGGGTGAATACAATGAAATAAGACTACATGAAGGTGAGTTCTATCACTCAGTAACGCAGTAGGTGATGACTGCAGGTATTGTGAGGACCATTATGGGAAGCCTACTCTCAGTGAATCTGGACCAGATTGACCTAGTGACCTGCAGGATCCAGTGCCTTGTAGGGGACATCACATCTCCCAGCTCCTGTCTGGAGCAAGGGTTTTTCTGACCTGCTGGTGGGTGGCAGAAATAATGCCACTGATGAGCTTTGGTAGACATATGCTGCATTTCCCCCTCCACTTCTCACCTTGGTAGGGTGGGGAGAGAAGGGCTACTGTTTAAAAAGTATAAATTTAAATTCCTTGTGTTTGCACTGTAATGGAATGCAAAAAAAATAATTTTTTATATCTTTTAAATATGTAGATTAGACTACATTTCCTATTGATGCTCAGGACTTATTTTACAGTTAGTTTGTCTCTAAATACTTGTTTGTGTTGTAGCTCTTTATCATGGCTGTGTACGTTGATCATCGTATAGAAGCTCTCGAGTCCCGTGGACGCCATTCTCACATAGCTTGGCACCCTCAGCAGCCATTTTTGGCTGTCGCATCTATTAATTTAAACTCTGGTGGCAGTGTGGATATTTTTCTAGAACAGGTGAGCATTCTAAAACTTTCTCTTTTTTCTTTTCTTTTTTGCACTAGCTTTGAACACTGCTGCATCTGTAAAGATACAGAAGTTCAGTTTTGTTAAACTCAGTTTTTTATGTGTTATATATACACAGTGTCCTAGTTCACTTTAAATCCATTGAATTACCTCAGGATTTATTACTTTGCTGTTATTATGTCTAATGTTTTATAGGTGCTGTGCAAATATTTTAAGAACACACACTCTGCCCACAGGCTTCTGATTAGATGTGATATAAAACACTTTTCCTTTCTACCTTGTCTTGGGAAAGGAGAACGGAGGGTTTCCCCTCTTCCAAGTTGGGCCTTTAGAGAAAGCACCATCCTCTGTGCTACCTTTTGCAAGACCTGGAGAGAGAGAAGAGCCTACCCTTTGTTTTCTCAATTGAGAAGAACGATGAGGCCTTTTTTTGGTTGTTTTTTTCAGTTAGACTTTTACAGAAAGCATTAAAAATAATTACAAAAGCCCAACTTGTAGGAGGAATAAAACATCTTTCCTGCTACTGATGGGAGTTGGAAGGAAGTTCAACAATATCTGGAGGGCCACCCCAATGCAAACCCTTTTCCTAGTGTGTTTATGCACTGCAGAGCAAAACAATAGGCCTTTTTTCCTACATTCTACCCAGCAACAAAATTCAGCTTACAGTGTAGTTTTAACTTTCTTTTAAACATAATTAGTTCAGTGGAAGGTAGAAAAGGAGGGCTTCTTGTATCACACATGATAGGAGCTAGAATGACCTCTGGAGGTAGAACACCAGTTTATTTGGAGAACGCAGAATGCTTGACTTTTCAGAAGGCTGAAAAGAAGGAATGTAAAAAAGATCTGTGTTGTGTTGTTTGCAGGGAGAATATGTGTGTGATGCACACTTGGAAAGAAGCTTCCAGGCCACATGCCTCAGTTGGCATCCAACCAAACTGATACTGGCAGTGGGCTGTGAGATGGGCGACGTGGTGGTGGTGAACAAGCAGGACAAGGAACATCATGCGGTACCCTCCAACCATAATGCTGATATTACAATTCTAAACTGGAGTACTAATGGCACCCGACTAGTTTCTGGCGACAAAGTAAGTAGCAAAATCAAAATGGTTCTTTGATGAACATAGTTTTAATAGGTACTACAGACATGCAGCTGTATAATAAACTGAAAGAAATGTGGAGGTGGCAACAGTGTCCTGGGACAAGAATAGGAAGAGGCATTCTAAAGTAGGAAACAAAGTAGGAGGTCAATATTGGGAATGGAGTGCCAGAATCCACAGGACTTTGTTACCTAGGACTACTTTTCTAGCGTACTATATTGACTTCTGAGAGTGCAGACAGTACAGTTGTCTAGCTCTAAACCTCCATTGGCCTGTGTTTGCTGTGGGAATGCTGGGAATTATCTGTGATATGGAAATGAATAGAAAAGTCCCTTTATAGTGTAGGAGCCCCTCAAGACACAACCCTACAGTCTTTTGGTGTTGTCTATGTTGTTTTAGAATGTCTGAGCTATACAATCCCCAGAGGACTCATTTAGTCTGTGCCATTTCGACTGGTTTGTTGATGTGACAAATTCTGTTGCCAGTGTGTAGCACGTTGTGTGTGGCTAACTGAAGTGACAGCACATTGTGTCTCATGCACCACATTCTGTCTGCTTTTTCAAGAGCTGTGTTACCTCTTCCTTGTTTAATGCAAGGGTATCAAAATAAGAGTGCAGGAAGGTCCTGAACAGACAGAAATATACGGTATTGTTGAAAAGCAAAAAGCCCAGTGTATGTTTCCACAGCTTGTTCTGTTTTGTCAACATTAAAGTGATATTTCTCTGCTGTGTGTTTGCAAAATGAAAAAGAGACCAACATGAGGGTCAAACCAGGTGATATGGGAGAGCTGTCATCAGGATCTTCTGGGTTTTTAAAAAACCCAACAACATTAATAGTAGTTTGTGGATGTGGCTTTGGCTCCAGAGATTTAAAATTTTATTATTAAAATTGTCTGTTTCCTGTTTGAAAGTTAGTACTTGCCTGTGGGGTATGCATGGAGATTGCAGGTACCTGTAAGCCCACTCCACCCATGTTCCAAGAGGATGCATTAGCAAACTGAGCATAGATGTAGAATGGTCAGTGCACGGTAGATGAACAGAAGGCTTTTGCTTGGCTACTTTAAAAAATGAAAGTAATTGGAAATGAAAAACTTTTGGGCTTATTCATGACGCTCATATGACATGGCAGCTGCAATTTTCAATCTGTTCATGTTTATTTTCTAGCACTGGCTATCAGAGACTAATGTTGTCATGTGTATGCTGATGTCATGTGCTACAATGCGCTGGATCCACTGGTGGAGGAAGAGGAGTGGGGGGGGGGGAGCGCAGCGCCCCTGGCAGTGCGATCCCGGTGGGGTGCCATCGCAGCTGCCCCCTGCCCACGCTGGGCACAACGCCCCCGCAGATGGCATGCCACGTCCCTGGGGCATGCGCCCCCCACCCCCGCCTGCCCTCCGCCCCCCAAATGTATTTTCTATCTTTATTTGCTTATTTCCAGCTTTTGTCAAACAATCCTAAAACAATGCCACAATCCTCAGTATAAAATGCCAGTAATAAAAGCATTGTGTCAGCTATCTTAATTTTTCTTGTAACCTTTATAGCTTGGTGTCCTTGTGTTATGGAGGATGGACCAGCGGGGTAGAGTTCAGGGCCCCCCTCTGCTTAAGCATGAATATGGAAAGCATCTCAATTACTGCATCTTCCGACCACCCCCTCCTGGCGAGTAAGTAGCACACTCTGGCCAGACTTCTGATAGGCAATAGAAAACAGGTGGAATCAGACCTGCTGACTTCCTCAGTGTCCAGTCAACAGTATCTATGTTGGATCAGACCTCCTCTTATTTTGAGTGTTTTTGTAACTCATATACTCCCACCATTTATGTTCATTAAAGCTTCTACTCCATCTTCTAATTGACCTTGCTACTTACTGTTGTCTGCCTTCCTCCTAAATCCTCTATTGGAATTAATCTACTTTTTCAGTGTCATGCCCAGGTCCTTTGCCTTCTTATGAACCTGCTTTTCTATTCTGCTTTCATGGTCCCATCACCAGTTCTATTCTGGCTGCACTCCTGCTCTCTGTCCAGATATAGTTCATCGTTACCTGCAACTGACAACATCCTACCTTATGTTAGTCGCTTTTGAATCTCCATTTCTGTTCTAATTTATCTGGAAAATTTATTTCCTGCTTTTACCATTAAAAGTGTCTTACTTAAATTTTAGTAAAAGCAAAATAAAACCAAGAAAAATAACAACAAATAACAAAAAGCAGCAACAAAAGCTATGAGACCTGAGAGAATTGTTTCTGTTTTTTTTTATAATAATTTTTATTAATTTTCCAATTTTAAAACAAAACAACAACAACATAAGAACATCAACAAATACAAACAAACACACAAATATACTTTCTTAACCTCATTTTCATGAACCTCCTTTCTCGGACTTCCCCATACCTCACCCTTTTTGCATTCTTATTTTACAGTTTTTCAGCAACCCTTTTTACCAATTAAATTTAAATTTATTATCTTTCTCAATTTCCCCTTAAATCATCAAACAGTTTCAGCTGTAATTCTGCATCTTCCTTCCCCTTGACATTTTAGCACTCCTCAATTTCATAACAGTTCTTAAGATATACTTTAAACTTCTTCCAATCTTCCTCCACCGTCTCTTTCTCTTGGTCACGGATTCTGCCAGTCATTTCTGCCAGTCCCATAAAGTCAATCACATTCGTCTGCCATTCTTCCAGTGTGGGTAATTCTTGTGTCTTCCAATACTTTGCTAGAAGAATCCTTGCTGCTGTAGTAGCGTACATAAAAAAAGTCTTATCCTTCCTTGACACCAATTGGCCGACCATGCCCAAGAGAAATGCCTCCGGTTTCTTATGAAAAGTACATTTAAGTACCTTCTTAATTTCATTATAAATCATTTCCCAAAAGGCTTTAATCTTTGGGCAGGTCCACCAAAGGTGAAAGAAGGTGCCTTCAGTCTCATTACATTTCCAACATATATTATTGGGCAGATGATAAATCTTCGCAAGCTTGACTGGGGTCATGTACCACCTGTAAATCATTTTCATAATATTTTCTCTTAGGGCATTACATGCCGTAAATTTAATACCGGTGGTCCATAACTGTTCCCAGTCAGCAAACATAATGTCATGACCTATGTCCTGTGCCCATTTAATCATAGCTGACTTAACTGTCTCATCTATTGTATTCCACCTCAGCAGCAGATTATACATTCTTGATAAATTCTTAGTATTGGGTTCTAACAATTCTGTTTCTAATTTCGATTTCTCCACCTGGAAGCCAATTTTCCTGTCTTGTTTAAAGGTCTCCATTATTTGATAATAATGGAGCCAGTCTCGTACCTTGGACTTTATTTTCTCAAAACTCTGTAATTTGAATTTGCCACTTTCTTGTTCTAAAATTTCAAAATATTTTGGCCATTTAGATTCCATATTTAGTTTCTTCACCTCCTTAGCCTCCATTGGTGATAACCACCTAGGAGTTTTATTTTCCAGCAAGTCCTTATATCGAATCCACACATTGTATAATGCTTTCCTAACAATATGGTTTTTGAAACCCTTGTGAACTTTAACCTTGTCATACCATATATATGCATGCCAACCAAACCTATTATCGAATCCTTCCAAGTCCAGAATGTCTGCATTCTTAAGAAGTAGCCAATCTTTCAACCAGCAGAAAGCTGCCGATTCGTAGTACAGTCTTAAGTCCGGCAGGGCAAACTCCCCTCTTTCTTTTGCATCAGTAAGTATCTTAAATTTTATTCTGGGCTTTTTGCCCTGCCAGACAAATTTAGATATATCTTTCTGCCACTCCTTGAAACAATCTAGTTTATCCACAATTTGTAATGTCTGAAACAAAAATAACATTCTAGGCAATACATTCATTTTAATCACTGCGATTCGGCCTAACAAGGAAAGCTTCAAGTTCGACCATATTTCTAGATCTTTCTTTACCTCTGTCCAACATTTGTCATAATTGTCTTTAAATAAGTTCACATTCTTAGATGTCATGTTAATCCCCAAATATTTTACTTTCTTTGCCACCATTAACCCAGTTTCATTTTGAAAACTCTCTCTTTCAACATTTGTTAGATTTTTTTCCAAAACTTTAGTTTTTTGTTTGTTCAGCTTAAATCCTGCCACCTGACCAAATACTTGGATTAACTCTAAGACTCTTTTTGTACTAGTGTCTGGCTCTTGTAAAGTCAATACTAAATCATCTGCAAATGCCTTCAATTTATAATGTTTGGCTCCGACCTGAACTCCTTTTACCAGCTGGTCCCCCCTGATCATATTCAACAAAACCTCCAGGACTGATATAAAAAGTAATGGGGATATTGGGCACCCCTGCCGTGTCCCTTTTTCTATAGAAAGTTCATCAGTAACCACATTATTTACAATTAACTTTGCCTTTTGTTCAGAATATATTACACCTATACCATTTTCAAACCTTTGGCCTACCCCCATCCCGTGGAGATTCTTCTTCATAAAGTTCCAAGAAATATTATCAAAGGCTTTCTCCGCGTCCACAAAAATTAAAACTGCCTTTGTGTTAATATTTACAGTCAGCAGTTCCATAATGTCAATTATGTTCCTTACATTGTCTGATAGATGTCTTCCTGGGAGAAAGCCTGCCTGATCCTTATGAATCTCCTCCACCAACACCTTCTTCAGTCTTTTTGCTAAAATGTCAGCAAATATTTTGTAATCCACATTGAGTAACGATATAGGGCGATAGTTCTTGATCTGATTTTTTTCAGTTTCAGTCTTTGGTATAAGTGTAATAAAAGCTTCTTTCCACGATTCAGGTGCCTTTCCCCTCTCTAATATTTCATTACAAACCTCCTTAAGCGGCTGTATTAACCATTCCTTCAATGTTTTATAGTATCTGGAGGTTAGTCCGTCTGGTCCTGGAGAGAATTGTTTCTGAATGCAGTGTAGATTTGTCAATATACAGCAAGCAAAATCTCTCTTGTTGTGGTGAGATCTTGTTGGTAACCAGGGGGTGGTATCCAACTAAGTTTTACTCAGATTAGACCTGTTGAAATTGCCATATTCTGAAATAACTGAGGTTTCTGATTGATTTTCAAAAACAGCCCTTTGTGAAACACATTACAGTAATTAACTCCACAGGCATCTTTTCATCCTTGGCAGTAACCCTGGAAGGACACTATGCCATGATGGCCATGACGCCGACCCTTCCACAGTGTCATTGCGGGGTGGGGCAGGAGGTGAAATGGCCTTGGAGCAGATTAAAAGTGCTGCTTGTCACCGAAACAAAAAGAAAAAACAGAAGCAAAGAGAAGGACAGGGAGCTTTGAACATTAAAGTTTCAGCACACCACTAGCACAAAATTAAATCGCCACATAACACCTTCAGTACTTTCTTTAATTACTAATAACGTCCAGAAACAAGCTAATACTGGAAAAGAGCTAATACTGGAAATCATGTTTTCAATAGTTTGAGGGATTCTGCTCTAGGCCTGGAGTGAGCATCTCCCCTTTGTCATAAGCGATGGCTGCTTCTGACAGTTCCTCCAAGAAAGGAGCCAAAAATAACATGCTGTGTTGTTGCCTGCAGGGACTTGGTGCAGCTAGCGAAAGCTGCAGTCAGTGGAGATGAGAAGGCCCTGGACATGTTTAACTGGAGAAAATCTGGGATGGGAATGCCTCTGAAAATGGGACCTCAAGAAGGGCTGTCCTTCTTCATCAGTGTGACAGATGGTACGGAAACTGCTGTAGCCTAGTGGGAAAAGTCACTTTATTGAGGCTTTCTTTGCCTATACATTGTGAGGAGGTAAAAAAATAAATAAATCTGAAAGGAATGGTTTGGATGATCTTTCCAGTCCAATTTTCTCCATTCTTATGGTGAAAGATATCAGTAGATCCTCCTTTTTCCAAGTTCTATTTTCTTAGACAAAGATCATTTGTGGAAACAGACTTTGTGACTGAATTTATTGACTGTATAATAGTATTTGTTAAACTGTATCAAATTTGATTTCTTAAGAATACAAGTAGTAGTAAAATTGAGATTAAAGGTGCAGTACAGTACAGGTTTGCAGGAGAATACTAACAAGGTGAAAGTGTTGCACCCCTGCCACTAAAGTACTTTCCTCAGACTTGCTTCTATCTGACTCAACTTTACTATACCGTATTCTGTTATTTCCTTTCTGAAGAAGAAAAGGACATCGTAAAAAGGGGCCTCTAAATCTTGCATGATTTAAAAACTCATTTGTACTGCTTTCCACTTGATTGGGCTACGTACCTCCAAATTAGCCCCAGTAAGAGATACAAGATGCCACAATATTGGTTTTGTCTACATCTTATTGCTGCATGCCAAATGAGAATAGCACTCTTTTTTTCTTTTTTGCTTTTGACAAAACCAATATTGTTGCATCTACCTTCTCTTATAGTCTCTTAGTTTGTAGGTGCACAGCCCCACCTAGTGGTAAGCAGTAGAGGTATATCTTTAAATCATACAAGTTTTGCCTTTTCCCATACCTTTTGTGGACCAAAACAAGGTAAAGGACAGAAGAAAATTGCCCATCTAGTTCAGCATCCTCTTCTCACAATGCCCACCCATCTATGGGAAACCTTCAAACAGGACCTGAACATAAGTGCACTCTGCCTTCTTGTGGTTTTCTGCAGCAGGTTTTCAGAAGCATTACGGCCTCTGACTGTGGAGGCAGAGCATAGCCATCATGGCTAATAGCCATTGTTAGCCTTCTCAGTGAATATGTCCAATCCTTTTTTAAAGCCATCCACATTTGTGGCCATCACTTCCTCTTGTGGGAGCGAGTTCCATAATTTCATTGCACTGTGTGAATAAATGTTTCCTTTTATCTGTTCTGAACCTTCCAACATTCAGCTTCATTGGATGTCTACAGGTTTGTGTTATAAGGGACAGCTGCCTCTTGGGGGGTAAGGGAGAGCTATTTCACTTCTTTAAAATCTACATGTTGGTCTCCCACCATTTACGCTGTTGATATTGAAACTGAGAAATACCCATTTCAGCACTATCCTACCATCTCTTTATGGTGCATTAATTTTTTGCTGCCTTTTGTTTTCAGACCCTATATGAGTTTTGTCCTCATATTAACACAGCCCTTGAAAACTTTCCAGTTGAGCCTTTGTGTGGTTCTGCAGTGAAAGCTTTATCTACAGGGCAATGAAAAGCCCCAAACATCCCGTACCTCTATATTAATAAAGGATCTTGAAACAGTGGGTGGTCTTGCATAACGATATTCAGCACTTTGTATTGCAGCATCCTGGCCACTTAGAACTTTCAAACAAACCAAGCCTGAAAGTCCTGGAATTAAAGCTTTTACAATGGTGCTCGACTCACCTAGGCTTTTCAGTCATTTTAATTGCCTTTTTTGTTTTTTGTTTTTTAGATCTCTGATTAAAAGCTTTGAATCTCTCTATAGGAGCTTTATGCAAGTGGGGGGGCACTCTGTAGTTGTACTGGCCATCAGTACAGGGAATTACTTTGCTTTTAGAATTTTGCTTGTAAATGTTTTCTCTGTGTTGTTGTGTTAAGGGTACAAAAAGTATAGTTCCCTTTGTTTGTTTTGAGATTTCTTTTTAATCCTTTTCAAGAACCATTTAGCTTCAGAACCCTTTCTGGTGTCAAATTGTGAAGAAGTAAACAAATATTTTAAAAAATAACAATTTCCTGTCATACATGGTTCTTTTAAAACCTGTTTGCAAGGTGCTTTGATATTCCTTAACTAAAACAGTCGAAATAAATTGAGGAATTAAAAAATTGTCCAGTAGCACCTTAGAGACCAACTAAGTTTGTTCTGGGTATAAGCTTTTGTGTACATACACACTTCTTCAGATACCTTAACTAAAGCAGTTAGCATATGAGGAACACATATGCTTTTAAACTGTTTTAAGCATTATGTTTAACTATTATAACCCACCCAGGTCCTTAGGATGAAAAAAACCCAATAGTAATAATAATAATACATTTTAGATATGTCCTTAAAATTCCTTAGCTGTACATTTGTAAAATAAATAAAATAAAATAAAATTGTAGTAAGCTGTGGATAGAAATGTTTTTGTAGATATGTGTATCCTACAGGAAGATGTGAATGGTTATAGCTCCCTGTTGTTCACTTGATAATAAATTCTGATTTCCCTTTGTGTAATGCATGAACCAACCTTTGACAAGTGCCTTATAATAATGTTTGACAAGAACATAATAATGGTTCACACTTTCCCAAACAGTAGGCATTATTGGGTACCTTTTCTACTTTTTTTTTGCTTGGAAGCATAGCAAAGTAGATTATACAGGTAGTAAAAAGGCAGGTGGCATTAATGTTAAAGCAGTGCCAGCCTGCTTTAAGAGCTTTGGATCTTGACCAGCACAGAAGAGCAATTCCTATTGTACTGTTGTTGTTTCCCCCCACTAACCTCCATTCTGGTAAATTGGTGTGATGCATTTCAAGAACTTGCAATAGTCAATATCTCTCAGGACTTACTTAGTGTTCTCTTGAAATGACTTGGCTATACTAAAACCAAAGGAGAAGCCTGTTTTGTAATATAGTATTATAAGTCTGTGGCAATATGGATACTGAGCAAAATAAGCTTGATCCTGTATTACTTTTTATTTAAGCTGGGTGTATTTTCTAGGGTGTATTTTGCTTCTGTAACAATATTATAATGTACCAGAATGAAACAACCTTGATTTCATTGCAGGAACTGTGCATTATGTGAACGAGAGGGGGAAAACAAGCCAGGCATTGACCACAGAGAGTTCAGTCCAAAAGCTGCTTTTCATGGAAAAAGATATATTGGTAGTAATAACGGAGACTCTCCTCTTATCTCTTCACAAAATTTCTCTTGAAGGAGAAGCAGAGGAGGTCTTGAAGGTAGGCACCGTGGGCTGTATGATAACATCATTTAAAAGAGAAAATTGATTCTTTGGTTTTCTGACTAGTCTGCAGGCTGCACAAAAGAATCTTGAAGGCAACTTATTGTACATTGTGGAAATTAGGATTCCAGATGCTAGTTGAGCATTTGAAGTGTTCTCTCTTTTTGAACATTCTTGCTTAAAACAGTGAGTCCGCTGAGCTACACTGCACTAGGTTGGAGCCATGTATTTCAGCTTGCCATGAACTTTAAGAGAGGACACTTAGTAGTACGGTGTATGTCTTACATGAAGAATGCTCCTTGGTGAGGTAGCAGGGCTGGGAAAGACCCCTGTTGGACTGAGCTGCTACCAGTCAGAGAAGACATTGGCCTAATTGGGATCAATGGTCCAACTCCATATTAAGACAGCATAAAACGTTCAGTGTATAGCTGTCAATGAAACACTTACCCTAAATTGGAGCAACAGGAGGATGTCCCCACTTGCTTCTGCAAGGGGTTGTCCCTGACAGTGAAGCAAATGAGGAATCATCTGCTTACAAGGAATCTCTATGTGTGATTTGGGCAGGGTTTTTCTCAGCCTTATACCCTTAGTTGTGAAATGACAGCAATTGCTGACTTTCATAGGAAGTCTTGTTATGAAGATAATAGCTGTCTTAATCTGTCACAGGAAAAACAAAGTCTTGTGGTTCCATGAGGACTAAAGATATTTATTGCTGCATATGTTTTTGTCAACTAGAGTCTACTTTGTCAGATGCATCCTGTAATAAATTTGTTAGTTTTTACAGCACTGTAAGATTCTTTGTTGTACAGTCGTCTGACAACTGTAAGCAAACTAGCACTGATACCTAAAAACATACATTCAAGCCTTAAAAACATGAGCTATCTGAGAAGTAACCTCATTATTTGCCATGATTCCACCCCAAACCCATTGCTGCCAAGTAATACAAAGAGAGTACCTTGTGTTTTCAATACTGTCTCCTTGCATAACTTATTATCAGGTGAAGCTGAGTGGAAGAATGGGTCATTCCGCTGATATCATTTTGATTGACCGTAGCCTTCTTATAGCAGCAACAGGTGAAACAGTTCTTAGGTAAGAAAACTGGCAGGGGGGGGCTTGGCTTAGTACCAGGTTGTGGGCTGTGTTGCTATTTAGATACTATGTCTTTTTTCAGATAAATTTCATTGAACAGTGTCTTTAGCCTGATTGTGAACCATTTGCCCCCATTTTAAAGGGTCACCATATTGAGGGCCAATAAGAATGTGAGCTGCAGAATCAACAAATCTTGCCTATGCCACACACTTGCTAGATGGCTTTAGGAAAGCCTCTTATCTTCAACCTCTGCCCCCAAATATGTGAATAATAATGCTGTTCTAGCTTATGGATTTGTCATAAGGGTTACTGGGAGAATGTATGTGAAGGCCTTGGAACATTTGAAATGTGCTATGTAAATGCTGCAGTGTTGTTGTTAAAAGGATGATAGCAGACTTCCCAACCTGGTGCACTCCAGATGTTGGATTACAATTCCCATCAGCTCCAGCCACCATGTCAGGCTTTGGGAGCTTGGCTTCCTCCCCACTTGGCCGTAGATAAGCAGTACAAAGAGAAAGCAGTCTCTTACCAGTAACAAAAACGCTTAATGAATGCAACAAAAGAATAAGCGACCATTCTCAGAGTGCAGGTGCTCCTAATTAAGGTTCCTCCCACTTCCCTCTAGTCACTTCTGTCCTCTCGTCTCCTAGCAACCTAATTTCTCAGCCATTGAGCCTTTTGCGAAGCCACCTTATCTAATCTCCTAGCCTTGGGACTGAGAGGATGTACATCTTCCAGTGAGAGAGAGTCTGCTATCTCATTCTCTTCCCTTTCTTCTTATTACTGTTCTGCCCAACTATTATCTTCCAAACTGTGACCCTCAGCAAACCACTGTTCCGAATCAACACTCCTCCACTGCTCCTGTGGAGTTTCAGGATCCTAGCCATGAGCAGGTGTAGGAGTAGGCTCCCACCATTCCTCATCAGAGTTGTACTCCTCAGCCTGGTCTCTGACACACCATGGCAATGGATAGGGATGGGGAGAATTGTAGTAGCCGCCCTCCCCCCCGCCAAATGTGGAGAGCCCCAGGATAAGGCATAGCAATCCAGGATAAGGCACAGTATGCCGTTATAGTGTGTTCTACCATTAGCTGTTACTTCCCTGGAACAGTGCTAAGTGAGGCAAGGAGGACTTCATTGTGCGTAAAGGTTGCTACAAAAGAGCAGAAGCTACACCAAAAAGGCAAATGTGGAGGAGAAAAGCTGAGGGCAGGATCTGTGCCTGTGGCCAGCTGTTGACAAGGTGATTTATTATCTATCCTCCTCTGTACTTTCTCTGTAGGTTCTGGGACTTGGAGAAAGGTGAGAACTATGTACTGGATCTGGATGAGCAGCTTGGGTTTGAAATAGGAGAGTGCCTCAACTGTGTTTCCTTTTGCAATGCTAAAGGTGAGGAAGAACTTCTTTCATTGACTTCTGATGACCCAGTTATTCAAATTTGCAGTCCCATGGTATTCATTCAATTACACTCTGCTTGGTGGAAAGTATCTATTGAAATTGCTATGAAATTAAAATGTAACTTTTTTATATGTAGTATAAATGTGACTGGAGAACTGTGCTACTGGAATATTAATCCCTAACAGAATGAAGGAGCTTGTAAAATAAACATATGAATTGTAAGAGGAATTTTAACAGGTATTAGGTAGGACATGCGCCTTCATACATAGATTATTCCTTGGCCTTCCACTTCTAAAGGCTCGGTGCAGGTAACAGGGCAGCAATACATTACTGCTAGCATTAAACTTTATTTTGTGCCATTTGGACACTGAATGCTGTTCAGAATCTGGAAGAAATATATGGCCAGGCTGGCAAAGAAGCCAGAGATAGGTGCTGAGCAGTGGGGAGAACTGAAAGGCAGTTGAAGGTACAGACACTTTTAATACACTTCACTGATCAATTTCCCCTTAATATCCCAAGCCACTGTTGGAGGCAGCATTTGTGCTGTGTGCCAAACATTCAAGTTTTACCAAGGGCTATGGAGTGTTCTTAGTCCTGAATACAGATTCAAGTTATTTGTACAGTGTGCGACTTACTATATTAAATTTGGCTAGCTTAGTATTATGTGTGGCTGCCATTCTTGTCTCTTTCAATGTTAAAACTGAAATCCTTTGTTTCTCTACTTCTCCTACCCTTTTCCTCCAAGCTCTATCTCCTCCCTATATCTCCCTCAATCCTTTCCTCTTTTCATCACCCCACATCTCACTCTAGGGCTTTATTACCCTGTTGTCCTTGTCTAGCTCCTCTATATGCACCTTTCATTTTTACAACTTGTTGCTAGCTTCCCTGCCATTGCCACATCTGTAGAGAAAAGCTGATTACTTTTCTTGGGGATTCTTCTTACAGTGCCTACACTAGGCAAAGGTTTACACGGTGGTGGGGAACTTGTGGCCCCCCCAGGTGTTGTTGGAACTCACAACTCCCATCAGTGTCAGACAGCATGGACAGGATGATGGGAATCATCATCCAACAACCTCTTGAGAGCCACAGGGTTCCCATCCCTTTCCAAACGCAAGTTGTGTTATACAGTCTTGATTGCTTAGGCTAGAGCATGATAGATTGTTGGGTTTTATATAAAGGTAAAGGTACCCCTGCCCGTACGGGCCAGTCTTGACAGACTCTGGGGTTGTGCGCCCATCTCACTTAAGAGGCCAGGGGCCAGCGCTGTCCGGAGACACTTCCGGGTCACGTGGCCAGCGTGACATCGCTGCTCTGGCCAGAGCCAGAGCCAGAGCCAGAGCCGCACACGGAAACGCCGTTTACCTTCCCGCTGGTAAGCGGTCCCTATTTATCTACTTGCACCCGGAGGTGCTTTCGAACTGCTAGGTTGGCAGGCGCTGGGACCGAGCAGCGGGAGCGCACCCCGCCGCAAGGATTCGAACCGCCGACCTTTCGATCGGCAAGTCCTAGGCGCTGAGGCTTTAACCCACAGCGCCACCTGCGTCCCTTGGGTTTTATATAGTCCAATATAAATGATGATGATGTTGACCTGATCAGAAGAGTGTGGTGTATTTTGCAGGTCTCCTATCAGCTGGCACCGACAGAGGGAAGATAGCTATGTGGAGGAAGGTGGCATCCCCTTCCCAAAGCACTTGCTCACAGGAAGCCAAGGACAGCTGGAAGCTTCAAGCACCTACTGAGCTTGAGGGGAATATAATTCAAATACAGGTAAAGCAGTGAATATATTCCTTTCTACTTTTTTGTTTATTTAGGTGTAATAGTGTGTACCATGGAGGATGTGTTCAACAGTAAGCAGGTTTGGTGCACAGATCAAGCTGCCTGAAACAGGCTGCTGCCACCCTTCCTCCTTGCTCTTCTCTCCCAACCCCTATTTTAAGTAGGTATGCATATATATGATTGCATGTCCAATTATAGTAGCATAGGGCTGGACTCTCGTTGGGCAGATGTGTGCCTCTGATTTCTGTAACTTTTATGAATCTTGCTGGTTTCCCCTCCCGACCTATTTGGCACATTGGTTTCACTTGACTCATGGTTCCTGAATTACTTGCAAAAGGAAACATCTGTACATTTCCCAGTCCTCCCCAACTGTCTTTAAAAATTATTTCACAGAGGACAGAAACCATGACAAATTTTTGTATCTGATAAGATTTCATGAGCTGACAACTAGTTTTTCATCAAAATTCCATAGGATATATCCTTCCACATAAGAGGAGTTTTGTAAGCTATAGAAGTTACATCAAGTAAAATTAAAACAATTTGGGAACTGCTTTCAAAATTTCTATATACTCTGTCTTATCAGAAGTTACAGTATTAACCAGTGTTGCCCAGTCATGCTGCCTTGAGTATGAGCTGTAAAAGAGAGCCCCTCCATACTACTAGACAGTAGTCTTCTTCACACTATTAGACTCTATTTTTTTTATATAATATTTATTAATAGTTTTTTTTTTAATTATAACATAATAAACAAAACATACAAAAAATATCACATTTCATAACATATTTTCTTATCCTTTTTGGACTTCCTCACATCTCCCTCTCCTACGTTCCAAAATATAAAAATTAATTCAGCAATTTATCACCTTGTCCCCACCTTATCTAATTTTCCAATGTTATATCCTGAATTTTAGATATATTCATTTGACTTTTTAAAACTTTTTAGTTTAGCCTAATCATTATCTAAAAGTTGATTTTTTCCTAAATTTAGCTTATCTTCATAGTTCAGTTTATCTAATTCAATGGTGCCAAGTTGTTTGTGATCAAGCATCCTCCTTAACATTCATACAGTTTACAATATTTTTGCAAATAGTCCTTAAATTTCTTCCAATCTTCTTCCACCGTCTCCTCTCCCAGGTCTCGAATTCTGCCAGTCATCTCAGCCAGTTCCATATAGTCTATCAGTTGTATCTGCCATTCTTCCAGTGTGGGTAGATCTTGGGTTGTCCAATGCTTAGCAACGAGTATCCTTGCTGCTGTTGTTGCATACATAAAAAATGTTCGGTCATTCCTTAGCACCCTCTGGTCAACAATGCCCAAAAGGAAGGCCTCTGGTTTCTTAGGGAAGGTATACTTAAATACCTTTTTCAGCTCATTGTATATCATTTCCCAGAAGGCCTTAACCCTAGGGCAAGTCCACCAGAGGTGAAAGAATGTTCCTTCATTTTCTTTACATTTCCAACACTTATTATCAGACAAGTGGTATATTTTTGCAAGTTTGACGGGGGTCATGTACCATCTATATATCATTTTCATTACATTTTCTTTCAAAGCATTACATGCAGTGAAATTCAGCCCAATGGTCCATAACTTTTCCCAGTCCTCAAACATAATATTATACCCAATGTCCTGTGCCCACTTTATCATAGCCGATTTAACCATTTCATCTTGTGTGTTCCATTTTAACAGCAAGTTATACATTCTTGAGAGTACCTTAGTCTTAGGCTCTAACAGTTCCGTTTCTAACTTCGATTTTTCCACCTGGAATCCTAACTTTTTATCAAGTTTAAAAACTTCTTTAATCTGAGCATAATGTAACCAATCTCGCACTTTGTCTTTCATTTTCTCCTGACTCTGCAGTTTCCACACACTTTTAGACTCTAGGGGAACCTGTGTCTCTCCAGATGTTGCTGAACTACAATTCCCATCATCCCTTAACATTGACTATGCTGTCTGGCACTGATGGGAGTAGGATGTCTAGAGGGCCATGAGTTAATTTGTTTGTTTATTATTTATACCCCGTCTACGTGGCTGGGTTTCCCCAGCCACTCTGGGCAGCTCCCAACAGAATATTAAAAACATGATAAAAGATCAAACTTTTTTTTAAATGACTCCATGGGTACAGATGTTGCTTCAGCAGCAGTCATTCTCAGACCAAGCTTTAAATAGGAACTACAGCTCTATCTCAATAGCTAGCTCTGCTTTTGTTGAGAGGAGCCTCTTGATTTAAAGGGGTCCAACCTGCTTTAGCACTCATTGACTCTCATGAAGCAGAGGAGACTGTAATTGTGCTAGGACTTCACTCAGGAATCCCCTAAGTCAAAGAAGGGCCATGTGACATCCTTGGGTGGGCCAGAGGGGTAGTGGCAGCGCAGGCTCTTCTTGTATCAGTGCTTCCAGTTGGTTAGGTGCTCCTGGGGCTGGCCCAGAAGCCAATTCCCATTCCACTCCAAATCCACAATTATGAAAACTGCTATAGAATTTTGAACTTCACTGAGTTAACATTTTAAAAAAGAAATAATGTAAGTGGTATTCACTTTTTGCTCATGCTTTTTTAAGAATCCAATGCTCTAGTTCAAATGCATTGTGTTAATTTTCTTATTTAAAATGAGTTACTTTTTGTACTTAATCTCTCTTTCTTCATATTGTCTCTAGTGGGGATCCAAAAAAAATTTGTTGGCTGTAAACACAGGCAGCTCTGTAGCAATCCTTAATGAACAGGCAATGTTGTCACACTTTCACCAGCAAGTGGCAGTGGTTCAAATTTCGCCAAACCTATTCAATATTACCTCCTTCAGCACAGGAATGACTGACAACCTTCGCATCGACATGCACGTCAATGGAGTGTGTTGCACTAAGGTAACTTGCATCACTGCCAATAGATTTTCTTGTCAGGTTGGGGTTCTTTGTGGGGGGATGGAAAATATGTTGTTTGTTTATTTTTAAAAATTGGATGCAGAGCAGCAGTGATAATGGATGCACCAGCCAGTAAAGCACATACAACTAAACAAAAACACAATACATGAGATGAAGCCACCAGAGTTAACTACCAAAACTTAGAGTAGACAGGACAGACCTAAAGGATAACTACAAATGTTTTAGGCAGACCTTCCTTGGGGTTCCCACAGTTGGGTTAGAAGCCCAGGAAAGGCCCTCTCTTTGGTAGCTACTCTGATAATTCTGCAAGCAAGGATACCTGGAGGAGGGACTCTAATTATAATCTCAGCTGTTTGGCAAGTTCATATAGGTGCAGACAGCACTCTGTTATCATCTTTTGTGCAAAAACAAAATTGCAAGGTTTTCCTCAAGAGAAAAGGAGCATATGACAGTCAACTGCTATAGCAAGGCTTTTCCACCCTCCAAATCCCAACCTCCTTCTGCTGTTGCCTGTAGGGAGGAAAATTGCCGTAGGGTTTTCCTAGCCCCCTGATGTTAACATAAATATTTACATGGGTGCAGAGGGGCGTGGATTTGAATCTTTGTTGCTGTTGCATGACATCTAAACAAGTCTAGCAGTTCAGAGCAAAGCCTTGTCTGTATGGGTGTAACATCCTTTCCTAGCAACAAGTCGCAGAACACCTTCACTGCTTTCTTATTGTCTTAGTCTGAAAAAGCTCATTTGTATTCATTTTACATATTTACTGTCAGATTAATCTGGTATTAAACCCCCCCCCCCCAATCTCTCATAGTAGTATAAGACTATTCCATGAAAACATTCTTTTAAAAAAAATTCTGGTTTTAATTCCCCATAGAGTCATCTCCTGAATTTCCATTGCTTATAGAACAAAATATATGTAATAGAAAATAGGTCTGCCATTCAAACAAATTAATTGCCATAACACTGCAATTTATTGATAAATTAGTCCTGGGTTGCTAGTAGTAAAGGGTGGTAGCATTTAGCAAAAACTGGTTTTATGTATTTTCTGTTTGCAAAGCACAAGTTTTAAGATGCATTTTTTAAAAATTCTATGGCAAACCTTAGGATGCTGTAGCATTCTGGAATGGAAAGCAAGTTGCTATCTTCGAACTCTCAGCTGCCACTGCACGAAATTCAGGTAAGATGAAGGGACTTCAGAGTAACTTGTGAGTGTGGATGTTGGATGCAAAGTACCCTGAGGATGTTTATACAGCCAATGTATGTATGTATGTATGTATGTATGTATGTATGTATGTATGTATTTAAGTATTAAATATTTACAATCCATCCTTTCTCTATGGTGCTTGTTGGGGTTTTTTTTTGCCTTGTGATATAGGCTGTGCTGGAAGGTAGTGCTTTTTCCAAGACTACTTAGTGATGAGTGGAGATTTCCCACATCCAGACTCAGTACCTCTTCTTCTTTTATATATATTATATATTATATATTAGTCTTCTTTTATATATATAAACTCTGAATATATATATTTTATATATATAAACTCTGAATAGTATTGAAGTCAAGTAGGTGCAGTAAGATCCAATATTCTTTCCTGCCCATGCTACCTTAGGAGCCTTATTTAATAAGGTACCGGAAACACTTTCTGTAGTGCAGTTTGCTGTACTTAAAAAATAGCCTCATTTACATTTTTACATTTGATCTTGGATAGAATTAATCCATGAAAGACAAGGTAGGAGAAAAGTAGTGATCATTTTGCTGAGTGCTACACTGATTGATGGAAGAATGTGATGATGATTAATTGGAAATTACACATATTTTATGGACCATCTGGATGGAACTTTTAACTGTTTGTTTCAATAGGTTGTGATTATAATGGAGAAGTTCTCTCTTATGTGGTTCCAGGTTCTTTCCCTTGTGATTCCCCCGTGCTGGCTATGCATGAAGAAAATCTTTACACAGTTGAGCCAAATCGTGTTCAAGTTCGCACCTGGCAGGTAAGCAAGCCAATTTTTATGTGAGGATGATTGCAGGTGGCTCCCTCATGAAGAAGGGTGGCAGGGCGATATTTGGTAGCAGAACCAAAGGCAGCCTTACCAATACAATCAGGCCAGTTAACAGTAATGTCATTGTTTATCCTTCCTGCCAAACCTGCTTACATAAAAGTGACGATGATTAGATCAAAAAGGCGCACTTGGCAGCCTAATCCTATGTAGAGACGCAGAAGGCCACAAAAATTAATTAAAAACGGCCTTTCCCCTTGATCTCTGTCCTATCCAACATGCACTTTCCCCTCCCATTTTTCCTCAATTGGAGAAAATACCTTGTGAGGAATAACTATCTAATTTTTCCAGTCTCTTCCCCCTGCCTTCATTTCATTTGTGTGCTATGGTTCCCTGTAGAACTGAGGTAGGAAACCTCCAAATTTTCTTGGACTCCAATTCCCATCAATCACAACTGGCATGGCCAGTGGTCAGGACTGTGTCAGGAGGAAGGGCAGGATATAACTCGAATAAATAAAATGTATGAGAGTTGTAGTCCAGTGACATCTGAAAGGGTTAGGGTTAGGGTTCATAATTTGTTGTTTCTTTCCTGTGAGTGTGTGTGCTGATGACACATAACATTCAGACATCTATTTTGGAAACTGTGACCCCAAATATTTAGATAGATAGATAGATAGATAGATAGATAGATAGATAGATCCTACAGTTAATATGTGATGTTAAAGTTTCAGATTGGTAGAACTGGACAGTTGTGGAGGGTAACTTTTTTCTTTTGAAACATTTTGATGTCTTTGTTAGATATGGTGCTGTGGGTCTACTTGGTAATGAGTCAAAATTGTCTTTTGTGGTAATATATCAGTGAAAGGAAAGTGATGGTTTTAAAGTTGCTGCTCTTTTTCTCTGCTAGGGCACTGTAAAGCAGCTGCTGGTGTTCTCTGAATCTGAAGGGAATCCATGCCTCCTGAGTGTCTGTGGAAATTTCTTGACTGTGGGAACAGACCTGGCTCACTTTAAAATCTTTGATCTTTCTCGCAGGTACAAATAAACAATTAATGGAACTTGATTATATATCTTTTGGTTTCTTTTTAAATTTAAGGATCATTGAAACATTATTCTTGTCATTAAAATATGAGGGGTAGATTTTTTCTGTTTTATAGATTTACGTAATGAATATAAACTGAATTTCTTAAGAAGTACAATTGTGTAGCAGAGATGACCTGTAGTGACTCAGAATTTGCAAGAGGCTTCAGACATGATCATGATCATAGATAATTCTGTTTGTATTAAAATATGGCTCAAGTATAATTTCTTTTCATGATTCAACATGAAGAACGTTTGTAGATGCTGAAGTTTTTGAAACTTCTAAGGTAGGTCAGGCACAGTACTGGTTGTGTCACATACTTTTTGGTGTGTTCTGTGATATTTCTTTTATACTTGTAGTGCAGAAGTTGACATGGTTGCGCTTGCTAGCATAAGAGCAGGCATGCAGAGTTTGTGTGGGAAGGAAAGAACTTGTAATTCCATCTGGTATGATATTGACTAATAACATAATGAGCCATTTTCTTCCTCACTGTGGATTGCTCCTCAAAGATTACTTACCATGTGGATATCATTGCTTTGTAGGAGAATGGGACATATGCCAATGCTTCTCATAAATGCACATTATATGTTTTGCCAAGTATTGGCACAATGGGAACCTGCAGTTAGCCTCAGCGAACTTTGCTCTGTGTGTGCAGAGCAAAAAAAAGTCATCGCACATGAGGATACACGCTGGCTTCTTACAAAGAAGCGAGGGTCGTGTGAGAAATTAATATATGAAATGACTCACAAATGAGCCAGAAATGACTCTTGTGGTTAACAAAAAGGCAGCTATCTTAAGACCAAATTGGATAACTAGGAGGATTTTATTATGATGCACATATTCCCATAATTTTGGTGAAGAGCTTGCTCTTGTTGAGCAGACTGCCCTAACTGCCTCATCTCCCCCACAGGGAGGCAAAAGCACACTCGAGTAGCAAGGCCCTGGGTGATCTGGTTCCAGGCGCTAGTGGGATTGCATCTGTAAAGTGTAACGCAAGTGGCAACAAAGTTAGCATCCTCATCAACAAGGTGAGTCTGGACTGTCCCTTGCCTATGACTAAAACCTGAATGGGGCATGGAATGGCTAGGCCAGCAATGAATCTCTTGTTGGGACAAATCTGTGATCAGTTTATTATAGACTACGTTCAAGCCATAGCTTGATGCTCTGTGAACTACCTATGTGCATTCGTGTTCTGATTTCTCAGCTGATTTATTGGGAAACCATGATTTGCCTGTAAACCAGGACTAACACTAAACCAGGAGAAATGGAACACGCAAAGGATTGAGGGAGCAGACAAACACAAAAGTTAATTCACATAACACTCAGCCATGGCTTGGCACCAATCTGAACCAGCTTTACCAAAACGCAGCCATCTGCACTAGATTGCCAGTATCACACTGCAGGACAAACAGCTACAGGTTCCATACTTCACACTAGTGTGATTTTAGTGCAAGCTTCTACATGGAGTCCAGAATGTTATAGAATAGATTTCTCCCATGCCATGCCATTCTGGATTGCAAAGTACAATGTTTCTTTGGATTATTTCTTCAACTCTGCCAGTTCTGTAGATGCTGGAGGTACAGGCAGAAACCAAAAGCTGTTGTTAAGATGGGTTTGACTTTTCAAATAAACTCCACTGTCTAGGTAGATAGATAGATATGCACACACACATATCATAAGCATATATTATAGTGGGTAAATCAAATAAAATAAATTTGTGCGTTATGCACCTTAAAACAATGGTAATTCAAGAATTGATGTGATTTGAGGAACTACTTGACCAAGTTTGAGAACACCTTAGAGAACCATCTTGGCTGCTTTGTAAATTTCTTTCTTCTTGCTCTGTTTCTTCCATGCCAGATTGTTTTTTATTAATCTTCAGTTTTATGAATCATAGTGACTAGAATGAGACAATTAGGCTGTCTTTTCCTGTTCAACTTCTCTTATTTATACTTCTGTAGGCTGATGGGAGTCTTGACTCCAAGATCTGTTTCTATGACATTGAAATGGACACAGTCACTCTGTTTGATTTCCAATCTGGGCAACAGAAGGATGCCAGGGAGATGATCTCCATTGGACAGGAGGCTGAAGGGTGAGAATGCTTTTTGAGCCTGAGGTGGAGGGAGAGATTATTGATGTGAATTAATTAATGAGAGTGGAAAAAACATTAATTATTTGCACAAGCTCACCTGAAGACTGCTTTATAGACCACTTAGAAGTTACACAGTACAGCCTGTATATTTCTTATTTACTCTTTGATATATCTTGATATACACATATGTACATACGCTCACATACTATACTATACTATACTATACTATACTATACTATACTATACTATACTATACTAAACACAACCCCTTGTGGAATGGCTCTGTGAGAAGTCTTCTGCTAGCTCTTGTGCAAGAGTTCACAGAACAGCACTAATATTTCCCCCCCACAAAAGAGATAAAGGGTCCTAGTCTTTTGAAAAGCCTCACAATATTTACTGTTATGCAGCTGGGCATAATCAGTTCAGTTTATCAATTAATGCTAAGCTCCATGTCTTCTTCCCATGGTACCAGTTGTTTTGGTTGCTAAGGGTAGAGCATCACCTTATAGAGGTAACTGTAGCACTTCCCTCTTCCCAATGGCAGGGGTGACTGCCACAAAGGGGGACTTAATATTTCTAAGAAAAAGCAGCAGTACCAGCCCAGCTCTGTGCATTATTTTCTGTTCCCAGTCCACTGGCATGCTTCCCTTCATCTTGGCTTGGCACTACAATATAGAACTGGAAGTCTCCGGGAAGCACCATGATAAAGTAGCAATGATGTGGCAAGGAAGAATGCCATGCTGCCATTCTTTTAGGGTGGTGTACACAGTACCATTCATGCAAGACATGCTGCATTTTCTGTCATTATTTCTACTTTACCTGTATTAATGTGTGCACTGGTTCCCTCCCTCCCTAAATTTTTTTTTTACTGCTCCTGTCATTCCGTTTGTTTGTTTGTTTTCATTTCTGCTGGCCAGTAGTTGTTGTTTGGGAGAGGATCTGTCTATAAACCTTACGTAAGTATCAGCAGCTAGAACCACCAAAATTCCTAATTATTTAGTTGGATTTGGAATCTGTCTTATTTGGCTTATTGTTTTGCATTATAGCATTGCTGCTATACTCACCCAGCGGAGGGAACTTAAAGCTGCCTCACACAAGAATAAGCTGCTATGAACAACAATCTATAGTGTTTGATATTAGTGCCATGTAGGGATGGATGAATCAGTTTCACTTTCACATATGTTCACCTATAAGATCATTATGTCCTGTTTCTGCATTACTCTGTTCTTTAAAAAAACTGTACAGAAATCTACAGTTAGTCAAGTTTTTATTGGCACTTTTTTGTTGCTGATAGTTGGGTTTATGTTCTATAATTTTAGTTTTTATTTTCTCTTATATTAATCACTATGATTTTAGAATTGCTTTCAGTGCTGCTTTTGATTATGGTTTTAAACGGAAATGTACCGTAGTTTATAAACATTTAAACAGTCCACCAGGGGTCACTGTAAAACTGGATCTCCTGTTAACCAATATTCAGCATCATTTTCATAGTGTTTATAGGGGAGGTGTGTTCCCATCCAGTCTTTCTCATCTGTACACACTAACCCCAATTGGAATTTGGTGGGCCTCATGTTCTCATGAGTTTCTGGAGAGAGTTGATTGAATAAGGTGGCCCTACATGTTGGCTTATTTCTTTTCTCCCTCTGGAATATGCATTTATTGCTGTGGTTCTATCATTTAATTGTAAGTGCTTGCACTCTTAATGAGTTAGCATCGGGCTGTCCTGTCCTCAGCAAAGATGCCCATGGGGCAAGGGAGGCTTTTAGTTGCAGCACCATGGAGAGCTGCAGGTGAGCAGCTTTCAGTCCTTGAGTCTTAAGAATGGACTGAAGCCATTTATGCCTTCAGGAGTGGTTCACCCTTCCTTCAGAAGTGGCAATAGAGCCTAGCATGCCGCCTCCTTCCTGAAAAGTCTCTGCAAGCACATTGCCTGCCTTGACAGGTTAAAATGGGGGTGTGGGTTCCTGGGACAGAAGTCCTGATTCAGATCCCCAGTGGGCGCAGAGTCTCAGGGTATGGATTGTGCAGGTCCCAGCTCAGGCTTCAGGGATCCCTGCCTCAAGAACCCCTGATCCAATGGACATGAACTGTGAATTGGGCCTAGACATTATATTTGCTTGTTCATTATTGCATTTATATCCCACATTTTCTCAATGGAGCCCAAGATGCTGTGTACATGATAGATGCTGGGTGGGATTTGCCGGGGAGAAGACTTCTTTCTGTGTCCTGGTTCTTTTGTTAGATTGCAAATTTGCTGTACGTTCTACCTTAATAAAACTAACTGAACTGTCAGTTGTCAGTACAGTGGTACCTCGGGTTACATACGCTTCAGGTTACATACGCTTCAGGTTACAGACTCTGCTAACCCAGAAATAGTGCTTCAGGTTAAGAACTTTGCTTCAGGATGAGAACAGAAATTGTGCTCTGGCGGTGCGGCAGCAGCAGGAGGCCCCATTAGCTAATGTGGTGCTTCAGGTTAAGAACAGTATCAGGTTAAGTACAGACCTCTGGAATGAATTAAGTACTTAACCCGAGGTACCACTGTAATAGCCTCAAGGGGTAAGTACAGTGGTGCCTCGCAAGATTTAATTAATCCGTTCCGTGAGGCTCTTCGTATAGCGGTTTTTTCGTCTTGCGAAGCAAGCCCATTGACAGCTTAGCGGATTAGCGCTATTAGCGGTTTAGCGGCTTTTAGCGGATCAGCTGATAAGCGGCTTATCAGCGGATCAGCTGATAAGCGGCTTAGCGGCTTAGGAAAAGGGGGGAAAAGGGGGGAAAAACCCGCAGGAACTCGCAAGACATTTCGTCTTGCGAAGCAAGCCCATAGGGAAATTCGTTTTGCGAAGCGCCTCCAAAACGGAAAACCCTTTCGTCTAGCGGGTTTTCCGTCTTGCGAGGCATTCGTCTTGCGGGGCACCACTGTAATATGTCTTTGATGGCATCTATCACATGTAGCATTAGTTGGAACTCACCTATATGATTCTGTTAGTTTCAAATCCAGCATATACAGCCGTCTGGTTCTTGCTTGTTTGTCCCCCCACCTCACCCCACCCCCAAAACATCACCCTATATTTTGATTACTAATTATGAATGTGTTTTACAAGTAGTTGTGGTCTGGATTTATACTTGTGTTGTCTATGTAGGAGAAACACCTCTGAATATCCAGAGCTGAGTGATCGTATTCCTACTAGTCACTTTTGGGATCAAAGTGAACCAAGGCTTTTTGTGTGTGAAATGGATCGGAACCCAAGCCAGCAGTCTCTGGACAAGAATCAGCAATCAGAAGAAAACTCAGTATGTCTTTCTCCTATTCTCCTCTGGCTTGTTGCACTGTAGGGATTGGTTGTTGATGTTAACTCTGTGCTCAGGGGTTTAGCTAGAATGCTTCAGTTGGTTGCCATGAGGAATCCTTCTTGAAGGTCTTGAAACTTAAAATAAAAAAGGCTGACTGTATGAAATCTTGTGACAGTAGCAGTTCACATGTTGTTTAGCGTAAATGATTGCCAGGGTTTGATAATAAGGAAGGGTTCAGCCAGCAGTCTCCTCTCAGTTCCAGGATTCAGGTATTTTTCACCTTCTCTTCACCTGCAGAGTGTCTAAAAGGGGGATAATCTCTTTGCATGTGTAGAATTCCATTATCTCTGAGTGATCACAGCTGCCTGTGGATAGCCTTGCCCACTTTGGGCTATAGCCCCGCCCACTGCCAGCTGCAGCCCCTCCCACCAGCAAAAATTCAGCCTGTGGCAAATTCCCCTGAAGGAATGTGGCCCTCAGGAGAAATAATGTTCCTCATCCCATGTATAAACAGAACTAGATGCACTAATGATTTAACTTGGTATAAGCCGCTTCCTCTGTTCTGCAGTCTAATATATAGCTCTGTTTTGTTTTTGTAGCTCCTCTTCAGCAAAGTAGTTGGCTTATGTCAACATAAATGTTTGCAGGGGCTTCCCCTGTTGAGTGAAGAGGTGGTTTGTTCCTGAAATACAGGACGCTTTGTTACTGTCTTTCTGGAGTGCAGGCTGATTTGTGGGGTGAATTTATGATCAGTTTAGAGAGGATCCCTGTAACTTGGCCATCCGTAGCAGGTGTGTGTTCTGTTGTTTAACTGAGAACTCTGCCAAGTGAAAATGGAAAATAAAAACAAACCGTAAAAAGGATATTGCTCCATAAAACCCAAATAGTGTTCAATTTCCCCTTCCAGGTGGATGTTTTGATCGTATCCTTCTTCTGTACTGAAGAGCATGGGCTTTTGCTCCATGATCGCTTTCCGTTGCCATCAGCCTACCGGTCTCTTTTGGGCATGGAGGTGCCACATTATTATTTTGCCAAAAAGGTAAGTGGTCAAAGAATTTATAAAGAGTTGATCCTTGAAAGCGTCCCCCTTATCTCCATGCAGGAAACATTTTGTTCTCTGGACCAGGTTAAGGTAAACTGAGACTTGCCTGTTATTACTTATAAAGCACCTAATGTCTTCCTGGGTGCTGTACAAATATTACAGCAGACTTACAATCTAATACACTTGCAGCCTTACAGTTTTGTACACATGATACAAAAGTATAAAGAGATAGGAATAGAATAGGAAAACAAGCAAATTCAGCCTCCAGTTCAAAGTTACATAAAACATGAAGTCCTGTTTTTTTTTGTTAAGACAGTGGTGACTAATGAAGGCTGTGGAGGGACAGTACAGTAATTTAACTGTGCAGTCATTGATGTTTCTGTGGTGGCTGTTCCAAATACTTCTCCTTTATGGTTTCATGTTGACTGTAGGAGATGATAGCTTCTTCCACTTCAAAATGTGCTACCTGCCAACTGCTGCCAGGTAGCACCAGATGTTACCCCCCCCCCCGTCCAAGGAGTGGGACATTTCACCATCTGGACAGTTGGATAGTCTGAATTTCTAGCCACTCCCTGGTTTCAGGGGTGACTGATAAAGGCTCCAGGAAGAACAACAATATAAATATCCACTCTCCGGACCTTAGAGTAGGTAGGTGGGGGGGGGCAGATGAAATCCTTTGGAGCTTCCATCCAACAGCAGCAGAGGTAATTAAGTAGCAATGCAAATAAGAAATCACTAGAAATTACAAGCGATTTGATTTGTTTACACTGTTCTATCATTTGGGGCTCTTCAAATGTGCATAGAATGACACTCTGGAAGTAGCAGAAAAAAGCAGCATGATCAGCCCAATTCCATATGGTATAATCTGTTCATAGTCCACCAACATGCTTCCCATCTTCTTGGTTTGCCTTTTTAACACTGAACTGGAAGTCTTAGTGATGATGTAACACTGAGCAATGCCATGCTGCCATTTCTGAGTGACGCACAGAGCACCACTCATACTGGATATGCAGTTGATCCCCATCTTCATTACAATTGAGAGCAAGACCCAGAGCATCGGCATTTTGGAAATGGAGAAAAATTAAATCCTGTTTTGGCAAGAATATCTGTGATAACATATTCCTTATACATAACTGGGGTGAAACGGCACATCTAGATTACAGAAGAAAGACCTCAATAGCCGCAGTTTAGATACTTGCCGTGCCTGAGGTTTATATACTCTCAATGTAACAGAGGCAGATTGTCTGTTTCATTTCATTTTCTGTCACTATTTCTGCTTTGTCTGTTTTATTCTTCACTCCGTCTACATACTTTTTTTTTATTAAATAAAATGCTGCTCCTATCATTCTGTTTCTTTTTCATTTCTGCTGGCCAATAGTTGTTGTTTTGGAGAGGCTCTGTCTTTAAACCTTACGTAAGTATCATTCGCTGGCCTTTATTAAATGAATTTGCCTCCCCCACCCGGATTTCATTGTTTCAGTTCCTGTTACTTAAAGATTATGCACAAAGTCCTAGAAGGCTTAGAAAAGTAGGTTTGATGTCAGTGAGGTGGGCGGCATCAGAGAAAATGCAATACTTCAAGTCTATGTGCGAGTGCCTTCCCTTAATTGCAACTCACAAGTGCTTGCAATGGCCCAGTAAACTCAAGATTCACTGTCTATTTCCCCCCACATATCTGATGTTGTGATATCTTTTGTGACATTTAATATGGCATGGCCTTTTTGTTGATACTAGTTGATGCATACCCTGATTCACCCATGTAAACACATTACCTAATGGCAGTTGATGAAAAGAGAAGAATACTTATTGGTGAAATCAAGGTGTGCACCACTGGACTTCTCAATTACTTTGTTGCATTTGGAGTCACCATAGGATTTCCCAATATGTGTTGTGTTGTGTTGTGTTGTGTCTTCTATTAACTCCTGCAGTTCATTTGTATCTATTTATTTATATTTGGCAGTGCATAAGCTGCATTTATTTATATGTACAAGCCATTTTTCTGCCGAAGGCCTCTAAAACAGTGTAGAATTTACATTATCTTGTGAGCTGTAAAGATGAATGGAAGTGGGAGAATTCTCATATTACAAAGTCACTGTGTTGAAGACCATTTAAAAAACTTCCACATTGCTGTTGTACGATAGTCACTTGTCCCAGAGATTGCTCCAAATAGCTCAACTCTTAATTTTCCCCAAAGGGTGAAATCTTCAGAAAGTAAAAGTGGTTGGGTGTGCAAGTTGCTATTTGTACTCCTTAAATATTGTGAAAATATTTTGGATTTGTTTATCCCTTTTGTCATGTGGCACTCCTTTTAAAGACTTTTTTTAGATTGGTAAAAAATAATAAGTATAGTGCTAATATGAGGCTTTTACTGTGTTCAAAATCTAAGAACTGTTTTGGATAAGAATATAGCTGCTGTCACAGGCTTAAAAATTATTTAGGAATTTCTTTTCATGGGAAAAACTGATGATATTCTGCTCCTCATATGACTTGTGTTTTCCTTTCAGCCTGAAGCTGATAAAGATGAGGCAGAGCCTAGTGGGGTAACACTCTATCAAATGGTAGCCAGAAGGCCATTGCGCGACTTCATTGGGTTGGAAGAGTGTGACAAGGCCACATGTGATGCTATGCTTAACTTCAGCTTCTATCTCACCATTGGGGATATGGATGAGGCCTTCAAATCCATCAAGCTCATCAAAAGGTAGGGACACTAACTTGGTTTGGTTTTTACAAGATTTGTGTATGTGCTGGCTAGGATCCAAAGAGGTGTGTAAGTAAATCCAGATGCCCATTGAACTTTTGGGCTTATATTTCTTGTAATGCAGCCCCCAATTATTATCCTTTTCAAACTCTGAAGTTTCAAAGGTAGTTCGAGATATGTCATTGGAATGCTTTGTCTGCTCCTATAGCAGAACATAAACCCTCTTGGTCAGTTCTTGGAATTTTTTTCCCTTGAGGGCAACCACATTGGCTACTTTATCCCTCTACAACAAACACAATGACTCAAAAACATAACAGTAGAACTGGCCACAGAGCCACCATTTGTTTTTAATTTCAAATTATTATAGTATGGCTATTGCAATATTAGCAGAAATAACATGTCTTAAATATTACAATATTTTATTTTATTTTATTAAAGGTAGTTAATTAGAGCACATTTAATTTTTAGCATACAGAGCTTTTCCAGAAAGCAAGCCAGGCAAATTTTAAAATAAAATCCAGTTTTTGATTATGTGATCATTCAGTGCAGTCTTAGGAAGATGGCCTTACAAGTCCGTGTTAAATTCTGGAGGCTGGCCGTGGAGTGTGGTGGGAAATTAAGAGCAGGAAAGGACAATTTGTTTCAACACATAGATGCCTGCCCACACAATTTTCATTTCATGGTTCCAACTTGCATTATTTACAGTACAATCCTATACAACAGTATAGGTACAGTACAGTCCTATTCAACAGCAAGACCCAGTGTGTTCAGGTAAGTGTCCACAGAACTATAACTTTAATTGTCTTGAATAGTTTCATAGTACTAGAGACACACAAGAATGGTTAGTGTGTATTCTGCACTTACTTTTTAATATTCTTACTCTGATATAGGTTTTCCACTTGCTAAATGTACAGATTAAGCCTACAGACATGTGAGCTTACACCCATGATTGTTTTGAAAAAGCAATGAATTTGTCTCTTCATTTTGCTGTTTCACCACTATCTATTGAAATGTATTTCAATAGATTTTTGAAACGAAAGCTAATCATCTCGGTATTCTAGTCTTTATTGGTTGACTTGATAAATATAGTTCCTCAATAACTGTATGTGTGCTATGGGCGCTAATTTGTCCACATTTGTCCTGCAGTGCTGGGGCTTAAGTGACAAACTTGGCTTTCTCCCTTATTTGGCATCCAAATTACATTGTAATGAAATTCAAGAGCCAGCTTGATTATTTTCTTTGTGAAGAAAATGAAATTGGGGTGGGGAGTGGAGTGGAGTGGAGAAGATGAGTTGGTGATGCCAAAAATCAAAGCACAGATTTAAAGATATATACTACACAGGTCTCTGAGAAAGAGACAGTAAATATATAAGTTCACAGCTCTGTCATCCTGACCTCTCTGTCTCAGTGGCTATGCCTATAGCAAAAATGTAGCATCTTCAGTTTTATGTGACACACATATCACTTCCTGCTTTTCCCACCTTTCTTTCTTCCATGTGTTTTGGACCTGGCCGTTTTACAATAATTTCAGTGCTATGCCAAACAGAATTATGAGGCTTGTTGGAAGGCAATATTTTTGCACTCCCATTAGATAAATAAGGAGTAACTTTTATCTCTAGTAAACTCAACTCAAACTCTACCCTTACTCCTGCGCCTCCTGATAGCGTCTTTAGTTTGTCTCTCAACTGGGGTGGACTTTGGTCTTTCAAATTTTCAGTGGCGCCCTGTGCGAGGCCAAAATTCAGCACCCCCCTGCCTCTTGCCTTCCATTCTTAATTCACTACACCATAGTTGTGATGCCCTGCAGCATCCCCTAGGCTTGGTGTCCAGTAAGGTGGAACTGGTTGCACTGTCTTAAATCCACCTCTGATATAAATTTTTAACATGGCATCGTACATACCCAGTAGTGAATCTTTCAAATCAGCACCAAATATGAAAATGCCCAGTAGTAAAATTTGAACTGGGTAACTGTTTAGGGTGATGAAAAGAGGGACTGTGGTTATTAACATAACTATATAAATGGATCACATTACAAGGTGTTGGGTTTTTTGGGTGTACTTCTTTATCATTGGTTTAATGACTTGTGAAGTTTTCTGAAACATTTGCTTTAAAAGAAGACAAGCTTGAAACCTTCAACTTTCATTCCTTAAAAAAATGCTGACATTCCTTATAAATTCTACTATTATGTCAGTAGCTTTTTGGTTTGAAAATTTTGAAATAGAAATAATTGTTCCTACCAGATTGAACGCACTTAACTTTATGGATGGTTGACTCTTTAATATAACGTATGTGTCAGGGGCTCAGGAGCAGAGGCACAGGGAAGAGAGGAGATGGAGAGCGAAGGGGAAGAATCCGAGGGGAGCGTAGGAGAAGAGGACAGTGGACCGAGGGATTCCATGAGCCTCTCCAGCGAATCGGAAGATTCACAGAAGGGGGCGCCAGTGGCCAGGGGTAGGGGGTTCCCAAGGGGAATGCCCCAGGAGCAAGGGGGCAGCAGGGACTCCCAGAGCAGTAGCTGGAAATCAGGACCAGCTTCCCCACCAGAGCAGAGTGGGGGGGAAGAGTCCCAAGGATCGGGGCCAGTGCATTCCCCACCAGGGAGAGAAGATAAGGCAGGGCTGACCACGCCTCCATCAGAAAGTCGGACAACGGAGGAGAGGTCAGATCCGGCCAGTGTCCCGGAAGAGGGAAGCAGTGACCGAAGTAGTGTAACGGTTAGGAGAAAGGTCACTGGGCTGGCGCGAGAGGCAAGTTCAAATGTACAGGAGCGCGGGACAGCAGAGAATGAGGATTGGGAACCGGGTCCTAAAGCCCGCCGGAGGGAGGGGGAGGAGCTAAGCGACTCAGCGTCGGAAGAGTCCAGAAAGGGCAATGCCCCAGCGGGCAGAGGAGGAGAGAGCAGCGTAAAAGGTGGAGCAGGGCTAGGATCTTAAACTGGTGTCATAGGGGAGGAGACTCAGATGGGACTTCGCCGATCTAGGGTTTAAGACGTAGGGCTGCACGCTGTGGCTTTGAAATGGAAACTGAACTTCAATAAAGACTTTTGTACATTACTACAGCCTAGCGTTGGTCCTCTGTGAGCTGGGACCTAGAGGCAGCTCTGACAGTATGTGTTACACAAGCATTATTAATTGAATGATGTTGATGAAAATGTGACATGGAACAAGTTTTCCTTTCCTCTTTCATGTGCTTTATGTTATTGGATCCAAAAAAGGATACTTTCCATAGCTAAGTTTTTTATTGTGGGATAACTTTCTCTGAACCAAGTTTCAAGCTTGGAATATTGGGTTATCTTTCCCCCTTTCCACAGTCCTACAAAACTCATCTTGGGTAGATCTGCCACATTTCAAATCTTCCTAGAATGGCCATGTGCCCTACTTCTCAGATTATAGTCTTCTGCTTAAAGTCATCCTCCATTTGAAGGGCGTTCTACTTCATGCCTGGTTTAAAGTTAAAGAACCATAAGGAAAGAAAACAGGGAGGGCTTTATAAGTTGCTGTCCATCAACAGTTAGCACCTGGACAGCAGTTTGCGCAGACACACAGGTTACCATCTTGTTCCCCACCATGGTGAAATATATTGTGTTTCTATTTAATTATAATAATTGTTTCTAAATTTGCGACACTACATTTAAATTAGCAGGTGCACATTATTTAAATCTCTGTCCTGTTTTGTCCTCTTTTTTTGCGATGCATTTCCTGGGTTTGGGTACATAAGCCACCACCCTTAATATCCCTGACTTTTGACTGAAGTTCCATCAGGATAGTTAAGCTGTTAATATTTTACACTGTACATCAGAGAGGAGAGGTGGTGTATAATGTACACATGTATATAGATTGAGCCCATCCAAGTAATAATGTTGGGCTTCTTTAATTGAAAAGTGAACTTAGTGATTTCTTTCAATGTTTAAATTACATGGCATATTTCATAGAAAGCAGTCCATTTTGTATGTCGTCTTCGCTGAAGAGTCTGCCCCTTTTACCCACATATTCTCAACATGGTGACTCAACATAGTCATTCTCCAGCCCACGTCGGAAGCGAGCAGTCAGGGTACGACTGATAACGATGACTCTGGGTGCCATGCAGTCCTCCCGTCGGTGAAGGATGTTCCATATGAGAATGGCAGCAGCCAGTGTGGCCAGAAGACAAGCCCCAATGTTCAGGTAGCAAGACCAGGACAGGCTGGTATAGGGTCCAATACGATAGAAGGTCACCAACCCAATGACCAGAACGAAACCTGAAAGAAACGTACAGAATAGAATGCCATATGTGAGTAATGTATCTAGACATTCTAGAAAAATCACTTGTTGCGAAAAAACTTTGTATCTTGCCCAGTAGTGTGCATCTGATAGTGGTTCATGTGTGCAAAAGTGTGCATGCACAAACATATATCTCCAGATTTTGGCACTAGAGTAGTTAAATATCACTCATGTTTTAATCACAAGTAGACCCATTGAAATTAGTCAGCATGAATAAGTTAGGCCCATTAATTTTGATAGGTGTACTCTGAGTAAAACTTGGCATTGAATACCACTCAATGTAAATTTTCTGTTTAATTCAAGGAAGCCAAGGGACACGTAAAACTTTGGAACCAAGGTTACATAAATGAGTAGGAAAAGGAGACTGGAAACCAGTTTGACTCTGTGCATTTCTAGATGCACAAAGGAAATCCATTCAACCAGTTTCGTATTCTCTGAGCCTTTAGCACATACTGTACCGGTCACTGGTTTTCAAATGAAATCTTGTTTTTAAATTTAAAAGCTGTGTTCTGAGTTTTGCCTCTGTTACTGAGCTAGCACCAGTTGTGGCCTTTATCATAGAATTGTAGGATTGGAAGGGACCCTGAGAATCACCTTGCCCAGCCCCCTGCAATGCAGGAATATGCAGCTGTCCCATATGGGGATCAAACCTGCAACCTTTGCATTATCAGCACCACATTCTAACCAACTGAGCTATTACTCTAATTTATTTATTTCCATTTTATACTCCTCCATTCCTTCCAGCGGGAATGCATAGTAGTTGCCACATCACAGCAATACAAAAAAGGCAATAATAAGAACCCCACTTAAAGTACCAATAAAATGTACAAAACTGCCATAAGAAATCAGCAGCACGGTCAGCGGGATTTTCTTTGCACTCCAAAGCCTGGCATTTCCCCACTCATACTAAATACTGTGCCTTGGCTACTCAGAAAATCTGATGTTCCCCTATTGAAAACTCACATATCCAGGATGTCCCATACATATTGGCAAACAGTCGTGTAGAAAGGTCCTCAAACTCTAAGCTCAGCTATGCAGGTTTTTAAAACCAATGGACAGTACTGGGTCTAATTAATACAAGCAGTCACCTGTATGAGTTACCTCTTTTGATGTGTGGACCCATCTCTACTTAGTAGATTGATTGTGCAGGCTGTCTTGGTGTTTGGTGTTGCACATAAATTTAAACAATGTCAGTGCAGCTGATCCTCTCTAGGAAACTGTTCTTACCGAGTTAAAAATTGCCTGAGTCACAGAAAGAGCCATTCACACCAGTGGCTTTCCATATGGAGTTGGCTCTATGTGGTACTAGTTCAAGAGGCCATGAACAAGGATTCACATGCTTTCAATGAAGAGTTATATAAACACGGATATTGTGAAGAAGGAAAATAATTTTTTCCTCTGGGAAATTCCTTTATCTAGGAATCTCCTGTGAAATGGTAGGAAAACATCTAATCTTAAAGCGCAACAGTATTTTGCCTTTCTGCAGCACATTATCCCACTGCTCTTGAAGATCTTTATGAACACAAAGAATCCCACTGCGGCTTCCCGCTTCATATGTATCCTAAATATCCGGTTATTCATAGTTTCAGAGATGAGGAAGCAGAGGTGAGGAGACTTGTCTAGCCATGCAGGAAATCTGTCATGGGGTCAGCAGTAGAACCCAGAACATCTGACCCCAAGATGTTGTGTATGCAGTCGCAAAACCTCCTTCCCTTTAAGGCAGTGCCCTATTTCTTGATGAACCTCACTGCACCATTCTAGTTTCTCTTTCCCTCCTCCACCCTTGCAGGTCTAGTTATTAACTTTTGATGGAAGTAATTTATAGATCTAATTAGCCTGACAAGAACAATATACAAAGAGGCAAATGTGTCTCACATAATAGGAAAAAAATCAGCTTCCCCTACTCCCATAAACACTTCCTTAACCACCACCATAACAGAAGGAATTCACATAGACAAAAGGGCCCCTTTGCAAAGGGAGACTAGAATAAACAAAGGCCCGTAAACAGACATAAAGATCTGCAGATACCATTTCCGTTAGGTTTGTGGGCAAGGACAGGTCAGACATGAAGAAGGTGATCTCTCTCTGCTTTGCTTGCACATCTCTTACAATATGACCATTGTATGTGACTGCATCCTAAAAAATGGCTACAAGGGAACTTGATGATTTGTTTTCTTCAATAGTGAGTCTTCTAAAGGAGTCAGCAACTAGAGGCCCTTCAACTAAATTCAGTACCCTGAAGATACCAGCTGCTTCTCCCCTGGAGGCAAGAAAACTGATTAGAGGATGTGGCAATAATGTTATAAGGACTTGGTGGCACTTGGCTTTGGAGAACGGGGTGGTAGCTTATCCCCACCCTTCATTCACTTCTCAGATTAGTCCACCTGTAAATTGAGTTGCTCACCAAGACATTCTTGGGTTTGAATATGACAGCTGGGGGGGGGGGGATGACTAGAACTAGATTTCCACGTGCAAACTTGCTGAGTTTCAGTGCCGTCCAGTACAAATTATCCTTTCACGAAAGATCCAAAAAATCCATTGTGTTATATTTTTATAGAGCCTTGTAAAAATCGTTTAAGCCTTTCTGGTTTTGTTTGGTAAATATTTGGAAGACACTGGCTTGGGATTAATGTCTTCAAAGGCCAGCAAGAAATAAAGGGATGGTTCTGAGCAGTAGCAAGTTCCCACCCACCTCCAGCGTTCATTCACAGTTACCAAGTTTCTGTATAGTATGGGTTAAATCCTTTGGATCTAATATCCTTTACAGTGCCTTTTGCTCCCCCAGACTAGTTTTTCTGGAAATGCTCTTGCAGAAACAACAATTTTTGTGTGCTGTCTTGTGTACTTTAAAAATGAAACACAGGAAGTTGTGTTATACAGAGTCAGACCACTAATCCAATCCATCTATCTCAGTATTACTGGGGGAATGAGTCTGTGACCTTCTACATGTGAAATAGATGCTCTGCCTCAGAGCTTATAGCCCTTCCTCACATTTTCACATACTCTTCCCTGGGGGATGTCATTGTAGGGCACAGTCCTACATATGTTCACTCAGAAATAAGTCCCACTACGTTTTTTTGGTTTAATCCCAGGAAACTGGGTATTGGATTGCAGCCGTAATGCAGACTAACTCAAGATATGAACCAAATTAAAGCACAGAACTTGGAGAATTTCAATAAAATGGTATTTTTGCTACTTTGCTTTAAAAAAAATTACAGGGACTTGTAAAAAAGGACAAAGCATGAACAAGCATAGGCTGGCTTTTAGTGGTATCTAGGTGTTGCTTAAAGTGCTGTCATATAACAGGCAACTTACAGCTCAACTGCCACATTTTTGGCTTCAATTGGTGTGTGTGATTCTACTGACTTGAAGCAAAATGTGAGAGTTTTGTTAAAATGATGACTGGAGTTGAAGGAGGTAATAATAAGAAAGAGAAGCCCAGAACATCAGAAATGTCTCAGACCCTCCAAGTGTCCCTATTTTCCAGGGACGTCCCTGATTTAGAGGAGCCGTCCCATTTTCTGATTTGATCCAGGAATGTCCCACTTTTCCTTAGGATGTCCCTATTTTCATTGGAGAAATGGTGGAGGGTATAGAGTTATCCAACCCCCGAGCCATCTGAAGGCAATCCTATAAAGGGAAGGGTTTTTTATGTTTAATGTTTTATTATATTTTTATATATGTTGAAAGCTGCTCAGAGTGACTGGGGCAACCCAGTAAGATGTGTGAGTTATAAATAGTAAAATTATCATTATGAAATGGGATGTCTCTATTTTCATTGAAGAAATGTTGGAGGGTATGGTGTCTGATATTGGCTTGGCCCAGGGTTGAGATACAAAGATGATGTGTGAGAATGGCTAGTCTTGATTGACTCCTTAGTTCAAGAAATGTCACCAGTAAGCATGAACCCTTGTACTTCTCTCTCCTAGTCAACTGATATAATGGTGCAGGGATTAGAGAACTGGTTCTAGATTTCTATAGGCCTTCCTCTGAAACCTGGAATTACTGGTCCTCTCCAACCCTACGTTTCTGTATCTAAATGTAGAACAAATAGACATAATCTTTGCTATGATCTTTAAGTAATTTGGTGATGAATGATTTATAGAGATGCAGCAATCATGCAGCAATTCAAGCATATTGGTATTATAGTGTGAAGGCACAGCTATACTTCACTTATATCTTCAGTAAGCAAAGTGGAGTACCTTCAGATATATAGATAGTAAAGTGGCCTATGTTTGCCTTTTCAAAAAGCAGTATGTTGTGCAAATGTTATCAGAGGTAACGTGTGGCGGCAACAGGGCTAGGCTGTGTTTATTCCACTGGCCAAAGCCCAGTCTCCTTTTCCTGACCTAAGCTGTGTTGCAGGAATTAGGGGAAATAAAATGCAAAAGAAATGAGCCTCAAATGTCTCAAGATGTTGAAGCAGAGGTATGTGATGAAGTGATCAGATACAATTCTGTAAAAAGAGTTCTAACTCCAAGTGAACAGATCGAGTGGGGGGTTCGTTTCCACCAGTTGTCAGGAGTTTGGTTAAGCACATGTCAGGTTTTATCAGCAGAGGAAAAGTGGCAGAAATGATTATTTTTATTAGTTTCTTTGTATACCATATAAAAGTGACTGTAGTTTGTGCATTACTGTCCTATGTGTTTGTGTGAGACGCATATGTAAGTGTGAAAACTGTCATGGTACAGAAAATGACAGAATTGTCCATCTCTTATGAAAATCCTGTGTTCTATTTCTGTCCCCCCCCCCCATCACTTTCATCCTAGCCCATTCCCACCCTTGCTATATAAGCCACTAAAGTTTGGCCTAACGTAAGCCAGCACTCTGCAAGTTCTTCATCTTTTATGTAAGGGACTAATTATTCATCACAGAAAGCTACTAAACTTCCTTGTGTTGCTCAAAATAAAACCACTTGTGTTAGCAAGGCTGTTTCCCTTCACAGGACCTTTGCTTGAACTCTAACTCTCAACAGCAGTGAATGAATGACACACCACCCTTTTCTTCTCTTCAGATTTCATGGCAAGTCCCAGGCAGGTGGGGAAGCTCTAAAAGTTACTTATGTCACCAGAATATTTTAAAGTGATGCATATAGGTTCAGTTTGGCATGCCAAAACTGTTCTAGACAAACATCGAGGTTAAGAAACAGGTAGGGCTGCCGGCTGTGACTGATGGGACAGCAACAAAACTCAAGGGTCACAGGTTCCCCATCCCACAGCTGCCATCCATTGGGTTCTAGAAGCTCAAATGGAGAGCACAAAAGTGATAGCTACCTCATTTCTCCTCAATCCCCCTTATTCAGAGCGAGTGTGTGACTCTGAACACAGAGATCCCATTTAAATATTAGCCATGATAACTTATGGAATGCACGTCCATAAGACATCATAGTCAACAGTTTTGATGATTTTAAAAGGGGATTAGATAAATTAATGGAGGCCAGCAGTAGCCATAAGCTTCCTTTTTTCACAATCTAGTTTCCAGGATGGAATTCTAGGAATTAATTTATATCTGAAACTTTGATGATGTCACTTCTGAACCAGCATTGTGGACTTGACTTGTGTCTGGGCCAACAGCACCAACTCCCACCTGTCCAAAACATCAGGGGGCAGGGGAAATAAAGCATGGAGCCAAACTTGGCACGGATTCAGTGGCCAGGTCCTCCTCCTCCTGTCACGGAGGGGAAGGGGGAGGAGCTGTTAGCCATTGAAGCCGCATTGCTGCTACGTTTAGCTCTGCCTGACATGATCTCGTGTACAACGTCAGTTGCCCCCTCAGACTTCCTCATAAGTTGGCCCCTGTGGCCTGGGCTTACATGTGATCCTTCTCCTGCTGAGCATCATTTCCAACAACATCATTGGAGCAGCTGGGAGAACCTAGAGGGGGAGACACCTAAAGCAACGTCTTCTTTTGAATGGCTGCTGTCCTAAGAATAATCCAGCTGGCAATTTTGCATCTGACCACCTGCTCTTCCATTCTTGGGTAAAATCAAGCTTTTGAAACACCTCTTCTAAAGACTCTCAGCAGGATAAAATGTCTGCTGGAGGGAAGTTTGAAGAATACAGAACCACTTATAAAAAAGTCCTACAGTGGCCAATCAATCTGCATATTTATTGTGTAGAAAACCTACTAAGTTTTTGTCCCACTGTTCAGTAAAAATTGTCCATTATTTGTTTTGTGTTTTGGTGTCTCCAAAAGAGTTAATTGGCGAAAACGAGTCAGCATTAAGTGGGGGTGGAGGGTGCCTTTCTACTGGGAAAGGAAATAGATAATGGATTTGTTAAGAAGAATCCTGCAGGGGATGGTGTCAATGATTGGGCAGGCAAAGTAGGAAGGGGAACGTTGCTCTGTGAACTTACATTTTGGATCAGAATAATGAGCTTCCTGTTTGAATCATTCTGGCAGAAAGCCAACTTCAGTTTCAAAGCTTATCTTCATTTGTTTCTACAGAGTCGTGCTTGTGTTAAATAATAAAATGATAACATGGTATAACATAAGGATTGAAAATGAGAGCCAGTGTGCTGGATGAGGACCTGAGGACCAGGGTTCAAATCCTAATACAGTCCGACCTTGAGCCAGTCTCACCTACCTTACCAGATTGTTGTAAGGGTAAAACGGGGAGGGGGAGAACCATATATGCCACCTTGAGCTCCTTGGAAGAAAAGTAGAATAGAAATAAATACATGTTGCCAGCAGGTCCAGCCTGGCAACCTTGCCTCAAGCAGAATCCCTTTTCTTCTTGCAACACAGGATTGTCTTACTCAGGCTTCCTCAACCTTGGCCTACAACTCCCATGATCCCTAGCTAGCAGGACCAGTGGTCAGGGATGCTGGGAATTGTAGTCTCAAAGCATCTGGAGGTTGAGGAAGCCTGGTCTTACTTATTCGGCTAGCTATAATGATTAGCTCTGCTCAATACAAACTCTTTGGAATGGAAACCTCACTTGACCTCGGACTCTGTACACATTACTGGCTTAAAACATATCTAAGTCATTCTTTTCCCCCCTGGTTTGGGGGGAAACACATCAAAACATATTTTTGTATAATGAAGCCTTCTTCCACTGTAGCTTGATTATTCAATAAACACATATAAAATATAAGAAGTGCCATGCTGGATCAGACCAGTCGCCCATCTAATCTGATACCCTGCTTTCCACAGTGGCCAGCTAGATGCGTATGGGAAGCCCACAAGCAGAATATAAAGACAACAGCCCTCTCTTGCTGAGGTTCCTAAACCACTGCCTCTCCTTGATTTCTCACCGTTTATCTTCACTGAATGACCCTGACCAGGGTAGAGGGTGCATTTTGAGAGAGGGAGAAAAACTTCTTTCTTGGTCTACTTTCTCCTGACCATGCATATGTTTATGTTTATAGAAACAGCTAGTGGGGGGGGTTGTTGTATGTGTATCTCTTTTATGGATATAAATGTATTTCTGCATACATATGACCCCGACTCCTGCCCCGCTCTCATTTAATTTTTCAAAGTTTCATTTAATTGCAAAACTGCTTGGGGGAGGGAATTGGAAGGATGTTTGCTGATGGGAGACTATTTGAGTGGTATGAGGTTGACTTCTTCAGATTTCCTGAACATTTTTACAAAGCAAAGCTGATTGTACATGATAGCAGAATTTGCAGGAGCTTTTCACTTATTAACAAGTGTAAAAGGCAAAGCTTGTCTACTTGAAGAACATAGAAGCTATTCAGAATTCTGTCTCTATAAAGAAAAGCCTCTAAAGTAAAATTTATGAGCTCTTACTCAAAACCCTCTGTGCACAAAACTGCTTCCATTTTCACCACAGTGCTTTTCCAAAGCAAACAATTCTTTCCTGTAAGGTGTGAGGCTGCACAGTTCTGGAACTGTGTGTGAATCCATGTGCAGCCGCCAGAGCAATACCACTTCCTCTACTCTTTCCTTCCTCTCTGCTTCCTAAGGTTGTATTTTGTTAGATTTTTTAAAAAGAAAAAGAAAAAAGGATGCACTTCTATCAAGGACACACGCAGGTGGCTGAAGTAAAAATGATGCAGGGCTAGGAGCCATCATAAGCGTCAGTGTGGTGAGTGTTGACAAGTGACTGTGTGCTTGCCAAGGTCATTATTATGTTTGGGGTATTTGAGGTATGACTGAAATACTCAACTCTCTCTGAAGTGTGACTTCTCTTCAGTGTGATGATTGGGAAACTGCTGTATGGTTTGCAGACTATGAAGACAGGATGAAAATAAGATACTGGCTTGGATTTTGTGTAGTCTACACTGTTGGTCATGCCCTGACCTAAGGTGTACCGCTGCAGCGGCATTGACACAATTCCATCCTTTATTTTTGGTTTGGTTTCTTAAAGAAGATGGGTGACCAGAGTTGATGCCTCCTGTATCTTTTAATAGTTGTGTATAAAAGAATTTTAGCAGGCACACACCTGCGTGACATGCAATGCCTTCCAAAGTTCACTCTTCTGTACAAGTACTAAAGGGTACAGGATACATCTGGTCACCCTAAAGAAAGAAACAAGAAGTTGGTAACATGCATGGTGGGGGGTTTTTTAGTTTTGTTTTTAAAAAGCAGGTCCCAATGTTTCAAATTGTAGTTCTGTGTTGGTGCTGTGTCTGAAGAAGCTTCTCTTCCCTTTCAGTGTGGCATCAATAAGGACACAATCTATCAGAGAAGACCTACCATTTGTGTGTTCATCCATAAAACATGCCCTAATTCTGCCTTTAGAATAAATGTATGTACAGTGGTACCTCGGGTTACAGACGCTTCAGGTTACAGACTCCGCTAACCCAGAAATAGTACCTCAGGTTAAGAACTTTGCTTCAGGATGAGAACAGAAATCACATAGCAGCAGCGCGGCGGCAGTGGGAGGCCCCATTAGCTAAAGTGGTACCTCAGGTTAAGAACAGTTTCAGGTTAAGAACGGACCTCCAGAACGAATTAAGTTCTTAACCCGAGGTACCACTGTATTTATTTTTATGTATAGAATCATACCTCATGTTGCATCCACTTCAGGTTATGTGTTTTCGTGTTGCGTCCCACGGCAACCCAGAAGTACCAGAACAGGTTACTTCTGGGTTTCACCGCTCACGCATGCGCAAAAGTGCTAAATTGTGCAGTGTGTGTGTGTGCAAACGCGGCGCTTCGGCTTGCGTCAGTTTTGTGTTACGGATGGGCCTCTGAAACGGATCCCGTCCGTAACACGAGGTTCCACTGTAGTCTGCTTTCACGATCGAGGTTTTCATAGAATTTTTGACAAGGCTAGTATGGAAGATGGCAAGCTGAATGAATGGGAAGCAGAAATAGCTTCCTATGTTCCAGAATACAGTTTGGTCATAGGAACGTAGGAAGCTATCAGATACTGACTTTGACCATTGATCCATCTAACTCAGTAGATTGGCAGCAGAGCTCCAGGATTTCAGGCAGCGGTTTCTCATGAGATGTCCAAGACTCCTCTATTACTCAACTACAGCACTTCCCCTATCCAGATCTTCCTCTTATCTCCAGCCCACGGGTACTGTTTCATGATTTGGGGGTGGATGGGGAAGTTGGTGGATGCAAATAAGAGTCAAAGTAAATCAAAGGATTACACTTTGATATATTTAAGTTTAAATGGCAAAAGCAATAACATTTAAGAGTATTTTTGTGATTACTTTATATAATGCATAATAAGGAATAATCACAATCCCTCTCTGTCAGTCCTCCCTGAATGGCATCCATCAAAATTACCATAAAGGTAAAGGTAAAGGTAAAGGGGACCCCTGACCATTAGGTCCAGTCATGGCCGACTCTGGGGTTGCGGCGCTCATCTCACTTTATTGGCTGAGGGAGCCGGTGTACAGCTTCCGGGTTATGTGGCCAGCATCACTAAGCCGCTTCTGGCAAACCAGAGCAGCACACGGAAATGCCGTTTACCTTCCCACCAGAGCGGTACCTATTTATCTGCTTGCACTTTGACGTGCTTTCAAACTGCTAGGTTGGCAGGAGCAGGGACCGATCAACAGGAGCTCACCTCGTTGCGGGGATTTGAACCGCCGACTTTCTGATCGGCAAGTCCTAGGCTCTGTGGTTTAACCCACAGTGCCACCCGCATCCCTATAAAATTACCATAGAGTGGAAGAAAAAGAAAAAGCTAAAGCATGGAGAGCAGGGAATGGCTAATTCACAAAGGGTCTTCCGAATTGTTACTCCAGTTTTTCGTATGCAAATTGTTGGCCCTCCAAGCTAGAGATTATGATAGAAAATATTGAAGAATCAGTGGGGCGAGTTCCGTGAAATACCAGCTTGGTGTCCAATAACAAAGATAAGCTAATGCTGTGAATAATATTGAAGCCTTCATAAATACTTCTTTCTCATAAGTTCTGAACACTGTTTACCTTTTAGACTGCATGCTATTTCAGACAGCCGTCCCCTGTCAAAATAGAAATAGAAGCTGCAGACCAAGGCAGCACATATGCTTGTCTGTTGTGCATCATGGTTTATGGTACATTGGACAGTGTGGGCCAGACATGACTGTGGGCCTTATATTGCTTCCCTTAGATCAAGAGCAAGCTAATATGCTAACCCATAAGTTTTAGTTCTGGTTATTTAACTTAACAATTAAAGCTTTTGTTAAAATCCATTTAATCTAACCAGCATAAGGAACACATTAGTTTTTCCTCTGTTCAGTCAGGGAACTCTATCCTGCATATGGCCACTGTACAAACAAACTAACCCTCCAACATCTGTCCCATCTGAACAGAGAGAATGAATGCCAAGAGGCCAAATTTGAGATGAACATACCAGAGGTTTCATCCCTCCTTTGCTCTGTATCCAAATGTGTTCTGCACCAACAATTGTCAGCCAAATCATCTGAATGTCTAGAAGAATTTATTTTCAGTGCAGGCTTATGTTAAGCTAATGAAACTTTTAAAAGTGTTTCATGTAACTTATTACAAGACTGTTGTGGAAAATCTTTTTTATTACTATTTTACCGTTTTTCTACTTTTAGCTTTCATCTTCTTTCTGCTATTGTTATAAACAACAAAATCAATTTCTTCCTGAATGGGAACATTTATTTATTTTTAAGCATCATGAATAGGTAGATAATATAGAAGCCTATCTAGTGGAGATTGGTGCATCTGATGGCAGGCATTATGTTCCTCCTCTTTTCATCCTCTCATGGGACAAATTGCGTCATCTTTGCAAAACAGAGGCATTGGAGTAGTGCAGTTTGATTTTCCCAACTCTATTGGCTGCCAAATTGTGCTTTTCACACCTTGAGCTCAAGAATCAAAATTGCAGTGCTTGTTTGAGTCTGTCTTAGTAGCGTTGCATTGCACATTCTGATTCTGGCTTCTCTCTCTCTCCTTTTCCCTCCCAGTACTGAGGATTTCAAGGTTCAGCTTGCATAACAGGTAACAGCAGGCATTTCCTTCTCCTGTGCCGGGATATCCTGGCGCCCTTCAGTCTCTCTCTGACTGTGTTTAAAACAGTCTGTAGCACAGAGGGGGAAAGCAGCCTAATCTAAAATTAGCAGCCTTGATAGAAGAAAGGCACACGGCTGTCCTCTGTACTGTTTGTCAATGAAACAACAAATCTAAACAGGGCCAGAATGCATTTCCTTTTCATGGAAAAAAAAAGGAGGAGGGTAGTTTGGACAGCAGGAGGATGGAGCAATGGGGAAGAGAGCTTCAGGCTGCTTTTAAAGGGAGTGAGGGGGTTGAGGTTGGGGAATAGCTGAAAGGTTTCCAAGCAGTTTAACTTATCCAGAATAGTAGGCAGCTTGCACAGATTGGAGAACCACTGTTCAAATGTATCCTAAACCTCAGGGGTGGAATTTTGGGTTTTGGATCTATCCTTTGCTGTCCTGTGCTTCCTGTATATAGTTTATGGTGTCTCCTGGCCCTCACCTTTCTCTGCCACTGCCTTGTCTTCTGTGGACCATTGTGCTAAGCATACTGTCCCATATAATTTACAAGCAGTCACCATTTTGATCACAAAAAAATGAATAGTATCATCATCACTGGCTGCCAATCATTTCCTGACACCAGCCCAAAGTGCTGGTTTTGAGGACCTGAGTATATTTAAGGACTGCCTTCTCCCCTATGAACTTTCACACTTAAATCTTCATTGTGTGCTCTTCTCTGTATCCTGCTGCTGGTTAATATAGTTGAGAAGTTGCCTAGAGGCTGCCTTGTGTCAGGTAGCTAACAGTTTTAATAATAATAATAATAATAATAATAATAATAATAATAATAATAATATGGCAGATAGCTACACAGAACAGGGTCTTCTTGGTGGTGGTACTCACTTTCTGGAATTGTTTCCCCTGTAATATCTAGTCATTTCCCTGCCTGCCTGCCACCAAATCAAGATGCTGTTATTTCAGCATAATTTGGACTTGGGCTGTAACTGAGTATCAGTTTGGCCCTTGGGGAAGGTTTAATTTTGGTTTTGCGGCTTCTCTTTTTTCAGTTATGCTGTTGGGTGTCTTATTTGTTTAGTTGGTTGTAAGTCAGTTTGGAATGGACCAAATAAAACGACTCAATCAAATAAAAACAATCTATAACTTATTATGTATATTTTTATCTACTTATATATTTTTATCTGATTGGTTTATGGTAAAATATTTTATTAAATTAATTTAGGAAATGGCGATGATGCAGCGCCCAGCATTTTTATTCTGTTCTCCACTCCCCACCGATTTTTGTGACAGCAACAAACAAGCCCAGCACTCTGGTGGCAGTGTAAATTACCCCCTCATTCATCATATGATGAGCACAAGGATTTCTTTATTTAATGCCTGTTAGGAAAGCTTTCCTTACCATGTGGTTTACAAAGGCAAATGAATGAAGCACCTACTTAAGACACAAACCAAAATACAGTCCAGAATTTATCCTGCTTTGCATGCAGAAGGTCCCAGGTTCAACCCCTGATATCTCAAGTTAAAAGGGCGAGATAGCATGTGATAGAAAAGACTGAGACCCTGGAGAATTGCTGCCAGTCAGACAGTAGTGGACTAGATTAAAGGAGAGTCTAACCTGGTATAAGGCAACTTTTTGTGTCCTTATAACATGCAAACAGGATGCTTTTTCATTAAACACACACAAGTTCTGAAAATGGTTGTTTGTAGTCCGCTTGGAGAAAATGCTGCTACAATTGCGTTCTACTTCAGTTGGGAGGGGGAAGAAATCAAATTTTAAAATGCACACACAGCACAGATAACACTAGGCTGTAACCATTTGAAGTGGTTGAAGTGTGGAAGGAATGCCTGAAGAATTGTTAGAGGAAAAAGGGAAGGCATCTTTTGGTTAGATTTATTGTGGTATCTGCTTTGGGGAACTAGAGCTCACCAGATGCATGATGTTTATTTTTGCTTTATAGACGCACACATAGAAAAAAAAAATTGTAAACAGCAGGGTGGAAAGGCTATGAAATTGCAAGAGACAGCCCATATAATTTCTATGTAAAGGTTAAATAGATAAGAGAAAATCATAATGACAATTCATGAACACAGTAATTAGTAATAAACATTATCTTCCTATCTTTGTGTATCGCTGATTTAACGCCTATAGTAAGTGACAAAAGCACCTTTTTCTTGAGTCCTAAATGACTAGGGCCAACATCCAATGATGTCTCCCTCTTTGAACAATGGAAATGCACTTTGACAACAGGGCCTCCAGTTTCTCTCCCCTCTCCTGCATGCCCCCAAAATCTGCTCTGGAGGGTCTGGTTGGTTGAGCTTACCTGGGGAAACTGAGTAGATTGCATAACAACCCTCCTTAATCAACACAAACTTACACAAATTAAGTTTTTACTCAAGTGATTAACATGATTCCCCATACAGTTTTCAGGGACCATCTTCATTATATATCTCTGTTTTAAATTCAACTCCTCTACCAAATCATTAACTCAATGCTTTCAGACTAAGAAGTATTAAAGGAGAGATCTGAGCAAGAGTTAATGTGAAAAGAGCTGTATCCAACTCAAAGAGGGGGCTCACAAGTAGCTCTTAATGCAGAAATCCTAGCCTAGAGCTAGGATTTCCAGATGCCAAGAAAGCATCAGGATTGAGTTGTATTTACCATGCTTGCACAGATCTGTGAGTTCTTAAAGTATTTTTAAAAGTTCAGTGACACTGTTTCACACGTTCCTACTTGGTCTTTATAATGTGGGGCAGTGAGAAGATTTAGTGCAACTGGATTGAGTGCACAACCAATGCTATTTTTAAAAAGAAATGAACAAGAAGTCCACAAACAGGCTCAGGCACTGGGGTGGCGGTAGTGTTTTTGCTTTTCATTGATAGTGTCATACACGGCACCAGCACTTGCTCAGCCATATTACAGAGCACTTGAAACAGCAATAGATGTAGTGGGAGGGAGGGTTTTGTGTGGGTTTGAGCCAAGGTACTTGTAAATTCAAGCTATATGGACTGAGTGTGCACAGGGAATAAAAGAGTGTTTTTTAAATATATTTAAAAAGAGTGTGGAACTGTGAACATTTTATTGTTAAATTTCACTCTAATAAGTTAGTACTTGAAAAAAAGAAATTACTTACTGGCAAGCTGAAACACCGCAGCTATGGCTTCTTCCCACCACTGGGTATCCTGGGAGATAATGGGCAGTTCTACCAATCCCAACACAAAGAGGAGCTGGCCAGCTGTCAGAGCCACCGTGGCAATCATGTTACAGGCTCGCATCATGTCAAACTGCACTGTGGGGAACAAAAGGCAAAAGGGCATTAGTTCATTAACATGAATGTGAAAGGCTTGAGAAGCCAACCATTTCCAGTATCTTCTGAAAAATCTTGTGTGCTGCCAGATTTCTTAACTCATACTTCTTCACAAGTTAGGACAAAAAGATTAAGATAAATATCACAAAAGTGTGTTATTTTCAATTTCTCAGCTTCTCAAGTGGGCTGTGAGGATAAAAATGGGAAAGGGAGTCTGGTGTTCTGAGATCCTATTGAAGATCAGGATTAAAACGCTACTCATTAATAAACAGACTCACTGACTGATGTAGTGTATCGCAATTTGTTAGAAAAACCACCACGCTTGATCTTTATGGATATCACCACTATACATGCAGGTATTTTGTTAAGAAGAGATGGTTGCTGTTGCCGTTATAATTATTATAGTGTTTTATACTTGACTTTTGTATTTACATTGTGCATTTATCTTTTATGCAAGTAGCTATATCCATGGTGGCTATTTAAAAGGAAATACTTTACACTGGATTAGCATTTGCTGAAATGGCCTACATTTTTTCCTTATTTTCTTTTCATTGGTAGATTTCCTGTTTTCATCCTTTTCCTTCCTCTCCCTCTAGGATTCATAAGCACCACTGTGTCAGCGCAACATCCTAGCTTCCTGCTGGTATGAGGTAGAATTTTCTTGCCGTACAAATGGCTGCAGTTGAAGGGAAACCTTTCTAGAACCAAAATCAGAGTATTGTTTTATAAAATGCTCCTGTACAGTGGAATTGTTGGTCAACCACTTAAACTAGAATTTTAAAGCATCAAAATTTTATTTTTGTCAAACTGATCCCATATGTTTAAAAGGGACCACGTAGCAAATAATGGGAAATATCTCTGAGACTACGAATGGGGTAGAAATTCAGTTCAGTTTGCACTTAAAAGCGAACCTAACCAATTCACATTTTCTGAGATAATACAAGAATAAAAATGTAGCCATTCTTCAAAAAATTGCACTTTTCTTTCCTTCTTTTTACAGTGCAGTTGTCCAGCCAAGTAATATGTGTAAAAATGCATATACTAGGGTAAAGTGTGCATCAAAATTCATATAATAGTGAAAATAACATATAAAGATGTATTACAGGAGTGAAAAGTGCTTGCAAAATGGGCATAATAGAAATTCGCTGATGAATTTTCATGAGAACTTTTTTAAAATGCAAGTGATATGGACATGCAGAAAACTGAGCTTAGTATTAGAAAGATGAGAAAATTATGAAATCAAACTGGACAGATTTGCCCTTTCCATCCCAACAACCTGGAGAGCTGCGAGCAGATAGAGTACGTAATATTGGCCTGGATGGACAATTTGTCTGACCTGAAGTGAAACAGTTTCCTGTATTAACAATAAGAATGTGAGTAATCTTCCCTATGTATGAAGATATTATAATGCAGTGGGGGAACCCCTACATTGCAGCACTCCAACAAACACACCTCTAACTAAAGTCTCTGCTATTTGCTCTGCACACAGATGAAACCAGCATGGGCTTCAGTTAGGGTGGGAATTTAATATATATATAGGCAAAATGGGCAAAACTTGTTTTAGAGGCTGGGAAGCTGATATAGATCTACATGTACATCTTAGGATGCAATGGGTTAGAAGGCTCTGCAATTTTTTTGGACCCTCACCTTTTAAAACCTCTCAAAAACCCTTACACTTATAAAAAGCAATCAAGAGATGAGATTGTAAAAGCAGAAAAGAGCCAAAAATTATCCCTTCTAACATGTATTTCTAGAAGTCAAAAATGCTGATTAGGAATGAGCTATATATGAAATATACTCTTTAAAGTGTAGTTCCATTTTGATTTGCAGTAGACAAGTTCCTGAGTTTTCTAAAGATATTGTATCTGCACACTGCATTTGAATAATAGAATCATAGAATTGCAGGAATTTCAGCTAGATCGTACATGACAAATGGCCAACTCTTGGGAGTCTGTTCTGCTGTCAAACAGCTCTTACTATCAGAAAGTTCTTCTTGATCTTTAGTTGGAATCTCCTTTCTTGTAACTCAAATCCATTGGTTCAGATCCTACCCTCTGGAGCAGAAGAAATTTTTTTTGCTCCATCCTCTAGCCTTTTAGATATTTGAAGCTGGTTATCATATATTCTCTCTTGTCCCAGACAATTGTTGTTATATTGTTATAGCTGCTATGTGTCTCTTGCAAACTTGCATGTTTACTCCTCATCTACATTTCTGTTATATAATATTTTTGCATTAAAGGCTGGTTGTTTTGCCCATTTATGATTTCCTTTTGGCTTTGTTGCAACCTTTATAATAACCCTGAACTTAACAAACAGCATCCTTGTAACCATTGCAAACACTCTTTTTCCTTTTCTTTTCTTGTGACTTTGTACTAGCTCTGCACAATCACCAATGGCATTGCCAGTAATCATTAGCATCTCAACCTATTGTTCAGTGTTGTCACTCTGACAAAAGTATTTCAGGGGGCCCACCTTCTTGTTTTGGAATTTTTTAATCTGCTGTGCCTTCTGCATTAAAAACTAATTGTTGATGGGTTTCCCATATGTCATGATACATTGTTGATAAGCCCCTGATTCCTCTTGCATCAACCATTTGGAAAAGTCTTCCTTTAAGATCCATGTCAGATCCCCTGACTCCCACATCAAGATTTCCATACAAGAAGCTCTGATACTAAGTGAGTGTCAATGCGCTAATATCCCAATAACACACAGCTCTGTCTCTCCATTCCATCTGAATCAGAAGAGGCTGCAAAAGTGTTGGATTGATGTCTGGCAGCAATGATTGAGTAGGGGCAATAAGCTGAGGCTAACAAGACAGGTGCTGAAGGTGGGTGGTTTGGGAACTAGGTGAATGGCCTTTTCTGACTAGGATTGTAGTGTCCTTGAAGGAACAGGTTCATATTGTGAAAATATTTGTGACTTGCCAGATATAGCTGTCCCTGGACTTGGGTAGCCTGGCTCTGTTGTCTGTGCTCTAGAGACCTCCTTTCTGGACTACTTTATGTCTTCCCTGCTGCAGTGTGTTCGGGGCCTTTCCATCTGTACTTCAAACCATCTTTCTGAGTCAGCCTACCTCTCCCATCAAACAGCTCATTTCCAGCAACTATGGTGTTGTTATTCAGAAGCAAGGGTAAGCCAGTAAGGTATACTTTCCCACTTTACATCTTAGAAGGTGCAGCTGTGCTTGGAGGAGTCACACCCATGACTTTTAAAAGCATGAGAATGCAGTATCAGAAGGGTAATACTTTTGTTTATTTTGAAAAGGAGACACTTGTAAGGCAAACTTCCAGGCATTGTTCCAGAGTCAGGACATCTCCTCTCTGAAATCCACATGATTAGTTCTCTTTCAACATCTTGTTCCTAACATTTCTCAAGATGCACTCTTGACAGGCTAGTTTAAGAAAACTCCATTGGATGCAGCCTAAAAAGTTGTGTCATTGATAAATACATCTTTTTACACAACACTTACTGGTCTACTATGGGGCTAGGCCAGGCCCCTGGCCACCCTTCAAATCTGGTCTCATACAACTTTCTTCCTGGTCCAGCTCTGCACACAAATCATTGTGATGCTACAATTCTTTCAGTGGGCCTGCACTAAAAGCACCACCTAACTGCTGGTAAGGGCAGAGGGCAAGGGGCCAAGTTGTTGTTGTTGTTGTTGTTGTTGTTGTTGTTGTTGTTGTTGTTATTATTATTATTATTAAAGATTTTCTTGATTTACAAAAGTGTATGCAATGTCTCTCTCTCGTATTACCCCCCCCCACGTAACATTTTTACAAATCTGTTTCATTTGTTGAGACATTAGGAAGAAAAGGGGGAAAGAGGTGGAGGGGGTGGGGGTGAGGTCGGGTGGTGATGTTTCTATTTTATTTACTATATGTAGGGTTTGGTGTCAGCGTTGCTTGTGCAGGTTCTTTGTCGTTCACTTGTGTTCCTTTGGTGGTGAGAGAGGTTGGGGTTGGCCTATGGTGTGGTTATTCATTTGTGGTTGGCTGTGGTGGTCTTTGTTTTCAGGCAAGGGGCCAAGTTGACACTGATGCTATAAGGGGAAATTGTGTTGCTTCTTGCTTAGCTACCAAGGTAGGAGATAAGCTCAATAGACTGAAGAGTCTTCTGCTTGCCTCCTAATTAGGCTACCCATAATTTTAATTTAAGTGAGTGTATTCTCAGTTTAGAACACCTTAAGTTACACTGGCAATGTGGGAGCAGCTGCAGTGTATGAGCTTTCTGTGCCACTAAGGTAGCATGGGACACCCCAGAACACGGAGGAGCCCATGTTGTGCCCAGCTTCGTCCCTCCCTGAAGTGGTTTAGTTTAGAACAAACTTGTGGCCAGACACATGCAAAATTGATATGGACTGGATCACTCTATTTCCAGTTACAGAAAGCTGTGTGGCTTCCACCAGAAACAGCAGCCCTGCAGCTCTTCTTCATAGTTCTCCCATAACTTGTGGTAACACTAGATAACACGATGCCACAGTGAAGTAGAGAGCAGGGATCAGGAAAAGTCTAGTGTAATAACATCATGCCATGCCTTTTGCATTACTAGATGCTGCCAGAGGGGGAAGTGCATTATATATTTTGGGTGGCAGCCATGCATCTCCCATAACATCTAGCTCTGATTCAAACCTTTACCTTGTACAGCAGATGTTGCAGTTTTTTAATTAGTTTTGTGCAGTCTGATCCTATGCATGTTTACTCATAAGTAAACACCAGTGAATTTAACAGGACTTGTGGGTTAAACCACAGAGCCTAGGACTTGCCGATCAGAAGGTCGGCGGTTTGAATCCCCGCGACGGGGTGAGCTCCCGTTGCTCGGTCCCTGCTCCTGCCAACCTAGCAGTTCAAAAGCACGTCAAAGTGCAAGTAGATAAATAGGTTACTATTTACTCCGGCAGGAAGGTAAACGGTGAGCTCAGTGCTGGAGATACAGAACGAAGATATTAAAGAGAGATTGATTATGGAGATAGCGCAATCGCTGGAGCTACCAACAGAAGAAGTTGTAAAAACAGTACAAAGTGCATTTAGAATGAAAGTAAGATCAAACAAAGCAAGGAAATTTCCAGGGGACTGTTTAATTACATTTAAAGACAGAGAAATGAGAAATTTGATACTACAGAAGAACAGAGAGAAAAGATTATACATAGATGGAAATTACATAATCACTTTTAAAGATATACCAATAAGATTGTTGAAACGAAGAGATCCATACAAGCCATTGGTACAGACTCTTAAGAAAAATAAAATTGATTTCAAGTGGGAATTCCCTGAGGGAGTCTCGTTTTTCTACAAAAGTAAGAAGCACAGGTTGACAAGCCCAGAAGAAACAGGGAAATTTTTGAGAAAATACAAGGAACTAAAGGCAGAAGAGGAAGAAGCCAAAGGTGCAGAAGGAGGAGCAGGATCTAAGGAAGAGTCAGAATCGGGGGAGGAAAAAGAAGAGAACAGAAAGAAGTCGGATGAAGAAGTAGAAGAAGAAGAAGGAGAGGAAAATGATATGTTATAAGAAAATTAATTTAAATTTATTTAATTGGAATCCATCATGGCGCTAAAATTATGGAATTGGAATATTAATGGGATGAATGTCAAGAAAAACGAAATAAAATTGAACAATTCTTGAAAAAGAAGAATTTGGACATTATATGTTTACAAGAAACACACGTGGCAAGGAAACAGGAAAATATTGATTAATAAAAGATTGGGGAATGAATTTGTATCTTTGGACAAAGAAAAAAAAAGAGGGGTAGTTCTATATATCAAAAACAAAATTGAATCTCAACAAATCTTTAAAGACGAAGAAGGAAGAATTATAGCAGTCCAGATCAAATGGCAGGGTGGAAATTTGATAATTGTCGGGATCTATGCACCTAATGGAAATAAGACTGATTTCTACAAAATCTTGGAAGAAAAACTATTTGATTATATGGATCAAAAAATTATAATAATGGGAGACATGAACGGAGTGGTTTCATTGGAAATGGACAGACTAAGAAAAGGCACAAATAAGGAAGGGAAACTACCTAAGACTTTTTTTACGATGACTAAGAACTGCGGTTTGATCGATATTTGGAGACTCAGACACCCATTGGAGAAGCAATTCACTTATTATTCAGAACCAAATCAGTCAATGTCAAGAATAGATCAAATATGGGTTTCGAATGAACTGACTCCAAGAATCCAACAAATTGAAATACAACCTAAAGTAATTTCGGGTCATAATCCAATAAAAATGGAATTAAAAGGTTTTGAGGAAAGGACTTATAGATGGAGAATCAATGAATACTTATTAGATGATCAGCAAACTTTAGAAAAAGCATGAAAGAAACTAACGGAATATTTTGTGGATAATATCAACAAAGGGACAAAGATGAATGTGGTCTGGGACGCAAGCAAAGCAGTCATGAGAGGCTTTTTCATTCAGCAGAATTCATTGAGGAATAAAAATAGAGAAAAAGGAAAAAAAGAAATTTTGAAGCAGATTATGGACAATGAACAAAAACTAATTAGAAAACCAAATAACTTAAAAATTAAACAAGAAATCAAGATCTTACAAACTCAATTTGCAATAATAATAAACAAAGAAGTGGAATGGAATATAAAAAGGCTGAGACAGAAAAACTTCAAACTTGCTAACAAATCAGGCAAATGGTTAGCGTGGCAAATTAAAAAGAGGAAAGGAACAAAACACAATTAATAAAATCATTGTAAATGGTGAAGAGATAGTTAACCTGAAAGAAATCAGAAAAGGATTCGTGGACTTTTATAGACAATTATATAAAAATAAAGAAAGGAACAATATAAAGAAAATAGAAAGATTTTTAAAAGAAAAAAAGGTGCAGAAGATCCCAACAGAACAAAAAGACCAGCTGAATGCCCCAATAGAAATGGACGAGATAAAGGAGGCTATAAAAGAATTGAAGAGAGGAAAGGCCCCGGGACCAGATGGATTTACATCAGGTTATTACAAAGAAATGAGAGATGTACTGTTGACACCATTGAAAGAAGTTATGAATAATATTTTAAAAGAGAGATCCCAGATACAAGGAAAGAAGCATTTATCACTTTGATTCCAAAACAAGATTTGGATTTAACACAAGTCAAAAACTATAGGCCTATTTCATTATTGAATACGGATTACAAAATATTTGCAGGGATTTTAGCGAAGAGAATGAAAAAGATACTGTTGAAAATCATCCATAAAGATCAAGCAGGTTTCCTTCCAGGCAGACAAATGAAAGATAATATAAGGAATATAATTAATATTTTGGAATATCTGACTGCCAGGAATGAGAAACAAGCGATATTAATGTTTGTGGATGCAGAAAAGGCCTTTGATAATATAGTATGGGATTTTATGCTGAAAAATTTAGAGTATATGGATGTGGGGAAAGAGTTCTTCAATGGAATTAAGGCAATATACACAGAACAGAGCTAAACTGCTAGTCAATAACGTAATTACAGAGGATATAAAAATATCAAAAGGAACAAGACAGGGTTGTCCGCTCTCACCATTATTATTTATAACGGTCCTAGAGGTCTTTTTAAGTGCGATTAGACAAAATAAATCAATTAAAGGGGTAGCAGTGGGGCAGAATGAATATAAAGTGAAAGCCTTTGCCGATGATCTGGTTATAACAATTGAAGAACCAGTGTAAAAGAAGTCTTGGAGGAAATAGAACAATTTGGAAAAATGGCAGGATTTAGATTGAATAAGAAAAAGACCAAAATAATTGTTAAAAATATGGAACAAAATAAGATAGAAATAATGCAACAACAGACAGAGATAGAGGTTGTGAAAAAGTAAAATATTTGGGGAGTTGGTTAACACCCAAAAATATCGACCTGTTCCAGAATAATTATGTACCGGTTTGGAAGGAAATAAAGAAATATCTAGAGGTGTGGGGCAGAATGAAACTGTCCTTTTGGGGCAGAATTTCCACAATAAAGATGAGTGTACTTCCAAAGATGTTACTTTTATTTCAGACTATCCCCATTATAAAGGGGATAGGGATTTTTAAAGAGTGGCAAAAAGTGATTTCAAGGTATATCTGGCAGGGCAAGAAGCCAAGAATAAAATATAAGTTATTAACAGATGTAAAAGAAAGAGGAGGCTTCGCCCTGCCAGATATGAAACTATATTATGAAGCAGCATGTCTTTGCTGGTTAAAAGAATGGATAAAATTAGACAATAAGGAATTATTAGACCTTGAAGGTTTTGAAAACAGATTTGGGTGGCATGCATATTTATGGTGTGATAAGAAGAAAATTCATAAAGGTTTTGGGAACCACATCTTCAGGAATTCGTTGATAGAGGTATGGGACAGGTACAAAAATTTACTGGAACCAAAAGTTCCACACCGGCTATCTCCGTTAGAAGTTATGAGTGTAAAGAAAATTAATATGAGAGGCAACTGGATTACATATGGTGAAATGGTGATTAAAGAGGAGGGGAAATGGAAGTTAAAGCCATATGAACAAATTAAAGAACATGTATATGATTGGTTGCATTATTTACAGGTTAATGAAATGTTTAAAAAAGACATAAAAGAATGTGGATATGGAGAAAAAGATTCAAAGTTTCAAGTAGATATAATAAATAACGAATGTAAAATTCTGTCAAAAATGTATAAAATACTGTTGGAATGGAACATGAAAGATGAAGAGGTTAAATCGGTAATGATACAATGGGCCAAAGACTTCGGTTATAATATACAATTTGACGATTGGGAAAAATTGTGGAAAGAAAATCTGAAATTTACTGCATGTACTGCGTTGAAGGAAAATGTTATGAAAATGTTTTACAGATGGTATATCACACCGGTAAAATTAGCAAAAATGTATAAGACATGTACTAAGTGTTGGAAATGTAAAGAAAAAGAAGGAACATTTTACCATATGTGGTGGGAATGTAAGAAGGTGAAAGGTTTCTGGGATGCCATTTATAATGAATTGAAAAAGATGTTAAAATTTACTTTTGTGAAGAAACCAGAAGCCTTTCTTTTAGGAATTACAGGGAAAGAAATAAGAAGAAAAGACTGTAAACTCTTTCAGTATGCAGTTTCAGCGGCAAGGACTTTATTGGCTCAAAAATGGAAACAAGAGGAATTACCGACAATAGAAGAATGGAGATCGAAATTGACAGACTATGTGGAACTGGACAAATTAACTGGGAAAATCAGATATGCCCAAGACCAAAGGTTCATCGAAGACTGGGGAAGGTTTGTAGAGTATCTGAAAAATGTATGCGATATACAAACAATGCTAGTGGGGTTTCGAGAGGCGCTATAAAAACTGAGAGATATTGTCAAAAAAGAAATAGATGGGAGAGGGAAGATAAACGGCAATATGTGTAAAGGGAATGCGTAATTAAGAGATAAACATGGATGATTTCCAGGGAAGCTGAAGGAAGTCCAAAAGAGATGTTTTGTTACAATTTGGTTAAAAATGTATAAATGTATTGGAAAATTAATAAAAAATTATATATATATATATATATATATATATATATATATGCATATGCAAGTAGATAAATAGGTTACTATTTACTCCGGAAGGTAAACGGTGTTTCCATGCGCAGCTCTGGTTCGCCAGAAGCAGCTTAGTCATGCTAGACACATGACCAGGAAGCTGTACGCCGGCTTCCACGGCCAACAAAGTGAGATGAGCGCCACAACCCCAGAGTCAGCCACGACTGGACCTAATGGTCAGGGGTCCCTTTACCTTTACTTTACTTCCATGGAAATGTACATAGCGCTGCAGGCACCAAGTGGAAATCAATTAGGTCTAGTTGACAGTGCATTCAACTTCCAAAACCATCTCAGATTTTCATTTCTATTATCCAGACTAGACCAAGGCAGGTACAGTTAATTTAATTTTCATATTTATGAACACAGGCTTTATTTGGTTATGCTGAATGATGTCCTCAGGGACATTAGTGCTCTGTAAATGCATAACAGTCAGATTAGACAATAGTATGTGATTTGCTGGTGTAATTAAATAAAAATGATCTCATTTAGAAACCTCATTCTGCTTAGGATTTAAACATACATCTCTATCTTCTTGTTTGCTCTTTCAGTGGCTGAAATTATTTTAAAACTTGAAAAATGAACTGTGAATTATTTGCTGAAAGGTTGCTTTTGGATAGAGCTAGCTGGGATTTTGGGTACATTCTGTTACTCTTTTCAAATAAAATTTGTTGAGCAAAATTTGTTTCAATCATAAATGTAGCATGATTGTCAACAGTCCTGACTGATTGCGGCATGTCTCTCTCTTGGTTCCGCCCCCACCCCCCGAAGTTGAGCCTCTGTGATATGAATTGGAGAAGGCTAGATTTTTATGTCTTTCTATACCAGTGAGAAGTTGCCCTGGCAATCAAACATGTATCCAGTTTTTTACAGGGATAGATTAAGAGATTTGCTGAGTTTCAGGTTAGAAGAGTTTGTTTGGAAAATAGTATTTCAGTTGCCTTTAAATGCTTGGCTAAAGCTGCACCAGGCAAGGAGCTTTGTGTTTTCAAAGGGAGATGGTATTTCTTATCTCTTTTCACAGAGAAGATTAAAAACCTTCTCCATGCAGGTCAAGCGATGTGTTCTTAGATGAAAAAATGTGTGTGTGCAATGTGTGAATTTCTTGCATATTGTTATGTTTAAGAATGTTTCTTTTTGCCATTATTGGCAGAAAGAAAGAGCAGAGGTGTGTGTGGGGGGGGGGTTACATAGGTGACTGAGAGAGTATTATGACTTCATCTTTCCATCTTATGCACATGTGCACATATGCTAAACCTGAAGCGACACTGGATGTATTTTTGTAGATCAAAGCAGCTATAGGGGCTCCCAAATTAGGAGAAGCAGCATTGTGGGAGGGGGTGTAAGCCTTTCTTCAGTGCATGATTATTTCCCTGATCTAGTTTGCCTGCTGAAGTTTGCTCCATGGGGAAGAACAAAGCTGCACTGTACACATACTGCAACCTCCACTCCTGAATCAGAACATAACCCTTCACACAAAAAACCCACCACAGGCCTGTGCAAATATTGCCCAACTTGCATATTCTAATATTGAAAAGAATAGCAAGGAGCAGGCTGGAAATGGTTGAAAAATCCTCCCTCATCACTCTTCTATTGAACAGACCAGCATCCCAGTCTTTTTCAGTGAAGATGATACCAGCTAGATGCGTTTTAAAGTGCCTCAGATTGTCTTAGAACACAATCGTGTGGTAAAATACATAGGATTTGTTCAAAGAATGTGGGTATACGTAATCAGGACCCTGCCTGTATCATCCTTTTGGTTTGCACTCAAATACCACAGAGGCCTCAGTAATATAGCCTCTCATAGCTAAACTCTATTTTTGGTATCTTCTGGTTTCTGCCTGGCTGTTTTCCAAGAAGAAATATCTGAGACGTGGCTAATGATCCCTGGGATTGTCTGGTTTGATGCCTCTATAAACATTTTCCAGTTTCTTTTTCCCACACAGAGCTGTACCTCTGGCCTCGCTGCCACTCCCCTCCCCCCCAGTATTTCATAGTGAAAATGTATTTTATATAAATCATACCCTGTGGACAGACAGATGTTTATATCTAGCGAACATGGGAGTCACGTAGACACTCACAATATTGGGCCACTCCCCACCTCTAGACATGCTTGACCCTAAGAGCTATAATAAGGAAATAGCTTCATTACTCTGTGCGTCTTTGAGAAACAAGCTTCATATCACTTGCCTGTTTCCTGTGTCTTCAACATCCCTGAGAATCGTCCAAGTCCCCTGTCCCTGCCCCCCTCATTTAATTTCCTTTCCATGATTGGTTTTAGACTCTGCAATGCCTAAACAGTATTCCTTTGCAAGTACAGCCAGAGACACTGTCAGGGGCTCAGGAGCAGAGGCACAGGGAAGAGAGGAGATGGAGAGCGAAGGGGAAGAATCCGAGGGGAGCGTAGGAGAAGAGGACAGTGGACCGAGGGATTCCATGAGCCTCTCCAGCGAATCGGAAGATTCACAGAAGGGGGCGCCAGTGGCCAGGGGTAGGGTGTTCCCAAGGGGAACGCCCCAGGAGCAAGGGGGCAGCAGGGACTCCCAGAGCAGTAGCTGGAAATCAGGACCAGCTTCCCCACCAGAGCAGAGTGGGGGGGAAGAGTCCCAAGGATCGGGGCCAGTGCATTCCCCACCAGGGAGAGAAGATAAGGCAGGGCTGACCACGCCTCCATCAGAAAGTCGGACAACAGAGGAGAGGTCAGATCCGGCCAGTGTCCCGGAAGAGGGAAGCAGTGACCGAAGTAGTGTAACGGTTAGGAGAAAGGTCACTGGGCTGGCGCGAGAGGCAAGTTCAAATGTACAGGAGCGCGGGACAGCAGAGAATGAGGATTGGGAACCGGGTCCTAAAGCCCACCGGAGGGAGGGGGAGGAGCTAAGCGACTCAGCGTCGGAAGAGTCCAGAAAGGGCAATGCCCCAGCGGGCAGGAGGACCCAGAGGAGGAGAGAGCAGCATAAAAGGTGGAGCAGGGCTAGGATCTTAAACTGGTGTCATAGGGGAGGAGACTCAGACGGGACTTCGCCGATCTAGGGTTTAAGACGTAGGGCTGCACGCTGTGGCTTTGAAATGGAAACTGAACTTCAATAAAGACTTTTGTACATTACTACAGCCTAGCGTTGGTCCTCTGTGAGCTGGGACCTAGAGGCAGCTCTGACAGACACGATCTCTCTGTCTGAGTACAGCACTCGTTATAATAGCGTCTAAGCATCCTGCTCTCTGGGCAGCAACAACAGCTCATTCATAACCACCATGATTGCTGTTTGACAAAGAAGCCCACATCCCATTCAACATCTCCAGTGCCAAGTGCTTTCTAAAAGAAAGAAAGAAAAATCTAAAGAGATTTAGGCAATTCTTCAGACCAGGAATGGGAGACTTGTTCAGTGTGAGGGGACCTTCTAATCTGTTATAGTATTTGGATAACATTCAAATGCAGAGAATCAGCAAGGTAACTATGTTGATTAGGAGAAATTTGCACTAAAATGCTGATGAATTGTATGGATTTCCCCCCTTGTTATCTGATGTGGAAATGTAGAGATGGGAAAAATGAGAAACCTAGATAAACCCAAACTGACAGATTCGCCTATCCCTGAGGTAATCAGTGCTGATCATGGGGCCTGTTTGCTGGTGATCCCAGGGGCGGACTTTGGTTTTTCAAATTTCAGTGGCACCCTGTAGAAGGCCAAAATTTTGGACGTGCACCCCTCACCTTCTGTTCTGTTCAATTCACTATGTTATAGTTGCAGCGTCCTGCAACAACCCTAAGGCTTTGTGCCCAGTGCAGCAGAACTGGTCACGCTGCCCTAAATCCGCCTCTGCACTTTGATCCTCCCTACTCTCTGTAGTCTTTTAGACCTCTTATTAGCACCTCATTTTACTGCTTGTATAAACCAGGTTTTGCCTCTGTTGCTTCAAGTAGATTATACACTGGGCCAAATACACTGAATACCGTAGACTGTATTCTACATATGATCACACCACACATGTAAGAATTAGGTGCCTGAAAAGTAATGCTATATTGGCTCTCTTTTTAAAGGACTGTTACCTATGTAACTGTTTAAATTAATTAAACAACAACCATTTAGGCTTGATGAGACCTTACAAGACAAGTAGGAGCTTTTGGAGGCCTTCCAGTGATCAGAGGCAGTGGTGTATATTTCCTCCCTTGCCATGAGCTAAAAGAAGAGCTCTTTATCTTCCACTGTGAAAAGCAGAAGCAGAATAAATTAGTGGAAAGAAGCAGCTGTATGCAAATTTTGTGTACTCTATTTGAGCTCTGTGTGCTTCTTAAGAGTAGTACAGCTATATTAGAAACTTCTTTGTCATTCTCTTCCACAGTGGAACTGAAAGGTGCAAACACCTTGGACTAATTTGGGTTGCATTTTTTTGGAGTTTGCAGAATTTGGCTACCTTCTCACATAGTCCCCCCCCCCCTTCTCCTCTAGCACAGTGGCGGGGCTGGTCGCATCCTGGGGGCGTGGCACGTGTCCTGGGGGCGTGACAACCGCCTGCGGGGGCATGACACCCAGTGCGGGCGGGCTAGCAGCTGCGATGGCACCCTACTGGGATCACGCTGCCATGAGGGGTGCACTCCCCCCACTCCTCTTCCTCTGCCAGTGCTCTAGCATGAAATGGACATAGATCAGGTTAGAAGTCAGCTGTTCTGTTTCTATGTATCATATGAAACATGGTGTATTAGTTAACACTTGCTCTGTGTCAGTGTGTAAATCCATTGAACATTGGCTGTGTGCCAAAGCTTTTAGACTGATCTGGACTTTTTGTGCAGCATCTGCTTTTTGACACATAAGGCTTCTGAGAGTGCTGGGGTGGTGTCACTGCCAGATTTTCTTGTGCCACTCTGGTTTTCAGAGGCAAAAAATGTACCTTATGGTCCTCCCTTTTCATGCTTGTGCATTAAGATGCACAAGCTTAAATCTTAAGTTGGCTTAAGTTGAGCTGCTCAAGATTGATAGCTGCCACAGTATATTAAATTCTGTCCCATTAAAAAGGCAGTTAAAATAAGGAAAGGGGAAAGGAAGAATAGGGAATCTGTGGCCATCCATATACTATTGAACTGCAACTCTAGTCATCCCCGACTGTTGCCCAGTCTTGTTGGGTCTGATGGGAATTGTAGTCTTCTGGAGACCCAAGCTTCTCCTTCCATTTGGGGCTATATAATTTCCAAAAAATTGACTCAAAGTGCAGTGGGTGGCTACGATAGAAGTTTAGAAAATCATGCATACCTAGAACTTGTAGTTATCCAGTGAAATTGCTTGGCTCAGAACATGCAAAAAGAAGGGTCATTGCACAGCATTGATGTATGGAATTCACTGCCACAAAACATGGTGATGGCCATAACAGGGGATCAGTGAAATGCATGGAGATTTATTGACAATTGTTAGCTATGATAACTGCATGGAGCCCCACGTTCCAAGGCCACTTGCCAGTAAATGCTGGTTGCAGGAAAAACAACAGCATGAAAGGGTTATAACCCTCACATCCTTCTTGTGGGCTTCCCAGCGGCATTAGGTTTGCCACTTTGAGAAAGAGGATGTTGGGCTAGATTTAGTCTGATCTAGTAGGGTACCTCAGATGTTCTTAAAATCATGTTGTTCCCTATTTAGTCCAAGAGCACAAACCAACCAGTGTAGTTGGCTGAATGGCTGTTTGCAGATACGTTGTATGGCAAAGACACAGATGCCTCCCAAGACAATTACTGTGTTATACTTCAGAAGCAGTTTAACACAGGAGCTACAGCATATCTTTGTAGCAGCACAACCACAGATCTTTCTTCTATGGAATAACTTTTTGTTAGGTTCTTTATTAGGAATATTAAATGATACAAATAAATAGACCAAGTCTTCTCATGCCATTGGTATATCACAAAAATAGCATAATGAATTTGCAGTAATATCTACAACATATGGTGCATTACTGGAGGTTAGTGTGTAAGTTATTGGTTTGTGAATTGGTTTAAACAAAAACAAAAGGGATACAGGTTAGAACAGAATTAATAGGCAGATCTTTCTGAAGGAAGGCCTGGGTCAGGATTGGACAGCTTTGTTCAACACTGGAAACCACATCTGAAACAAATGTTACAGTAATGTATCTGTCGGTACCAGCATGAGTGCTAGAAAATATTCTTTCTTAGAAAAGTTAAATGCAGACTTCTCAGTATTCTAACAAGACCCTGTGATCAGGAGCAACAACAGCCACTCCTGACATGGACTGTGGACTTCTAAACTGATGGCATTTAACTGATTGGCTCTTGATGAAGTGTCAAGGGGAGTGTCTCTCTGTGAGCATCTCATATGATGTCTTCATCTTGGACTAAGATATAATCTCGGCCAGGAAAAATAAATAAGCAGCTGACTACAGGCAAAATTGTTGTAAGAATCTGCTGAGGGTGGGTTCCTCAGTCACAAGCAGGCTGAGATGTTGGGGTATCACCTCTTCAGAGGAGGCAAGAAGGGGAAAGAGGATATCCTAGAACAAGTCTCTGGAAGCTCTGGAACTGGTAGACTCTCATACCATTTGCATTTTTCCTCTGCCACTTCTGCAAACTGTGTCAGCATTAGAAACAAAGCATGTTTTATCCCTCCCCACCACCCCATCTTGTCTTAACCATTCAGTAAGATTTACATGAACAAAACAGAAATGGAACATGAGTCAGTTGCAGGGCTGCATGATTTAATTAATTCCACAATCACATCTCACCAGCAATTGCTTTTTTGGCACAGAACTCAACATCTTAAGAACAAGAGCTTTCTTTCTATCAGTAATTGCGGGGTGTGAGGGATTTTTGTCAGTATCATCGCTAGGGTGGGACAAACATCCTTCACATGCTGCTGTCCCAACTTAAGTTTCTAGTCTTCATGGCTTATTTGTGGGAAACATCTGGTCAAATTTCAAAAGCCAGGAGTGGGAAGGACTGGGCCAGATTTCCAGTACTCAGGGAGATGGAGAGAATGCAGTGTGCACAAAAAGCAAATGCATGCAGATTTGTATATTCTGATCACTTCATTCAGCTTTACCTGTAGCAGAATTTGAGTTATTTTGGATGCAGAGTTGTGAAAGGGAGGAATGCAGAGTACGCAAAATTTTGTTTCTCTCTCATAGCCTGCTTCACTGGACTTGCTTACTTTCCATTCACTGAATGCAATTCTTAGTGGCATCACTTTCTCAATAACACTTCTGGGTGGGTATAACTGGTTCAATTTGGGAGGGGACGTGTATGGCTTGTTTTTGTCCCACTTTTAAGCCCATTTTACATTTTGAGATGAATACTGACTCATATGAGTACCAATATGTGACAGCAATTGAATAAGAACTTAACTGACAAGAGCAAAATATGGGCAAATTGATTGTGTTATGTCAGATAAGACAGGAGTGGGGAACTTTTGGTCCTCCAGATGTTGCCAAACTACAACTCCCATCAGTGCTAGCAAGTGTGACCAGGGATGAGAGCTGTAGTTCAGAAACAACTGGAGGACCAAAAGTTCCCCACTCCTGCCTGAGATAAGGGCGTGTCCAGATGAACTGTTTATTGCAGGTTTATCCTGATTTGCTAGTACTAAGCTTACAAGGAGGTTTGGATATATCTGATCTTCACTGAACATTCATTCTGATTTCTTTGCGGGGAGTTATATGAAAATAAACATTCATCCTGATTGGCTTGTGAAGCATTTACACATCATCCTGTTAACCATTCTTTCATCTCACACTTTTCAGTGTATTTTCAAGTCATCTTCCGAACAGCAAAAAGGCAGTTTGCGCTAGGGCAACAGAACACTACAATCGCTTTCAATTGCACAAACCTAAATTTCCAGGTATGCGCAAAATACTGACAGCCTGGATGCACCTCAAGGAAGCTGAGTTACAGAGCGGCTTCGAAGAAGTGCATTTTCTCAAGCCATTCTGAATCCCCCTTCTGAGTTTGGAGAAGGCTATTTGAAAGAGGCTGTAGACACATGCTTTTCAAGCAGAAGATCCCAGGTGCTTTCCTTGACATTGCAAGTGAAAAGCGTCAAATGGCACAGTGGAGCTGAGTATATGGGGCAGAGGGGGCTTCAGCCCCCTCAATATTTGGGAGCATGGCACTCAGCCCCAGTATCTAGTTCGTATGGTGCATTTTAATTGGTCATATATTCCTGCCACCATCTCTGAATGCTTACTGTCCCTCTCCACACCTAGCAAAGTATTGCCACCTAGTGAGCTGGAAATCACACAACAAAGGGTAAAACCACGCATGACACTAAGTCATGTGTAGTTTTTCTCTTTACTTTTTTAAAAATAAAATAAAATAAGGTACAACCAGGGAGGCTGTAATCTGCAACCTGAGACCTGGGCACAGGATGGGGCTGCTTAACCCTTTCCCTTACATCAGGCTTCTGACTAAAATTGCTTTCCCATCCCTCTTAGCTTCCTCAACAGGTGAAAATGTATGCCACTTTGGCAGGAAGTCTTCAGTCTTTTTTTCCGGCATTGCTAAGGCCTTATTTCTAACTCAAGGTTGGGTGCAGGGCCTGCAGGTCTGCATTTTTTCCTTGCCTCTGTGCTATAATTTTACCTATGCCATTTCTTCATTGTATACCAGCAGGGTCTAGATGAAGCATTTAACAGCAAAGACACAAATGAGAGCTTCTCATCCCATTGGAGTTGTACCTGTCCACAAAGGTGCACACTTTGGCCTGGTTTCAGACTTGAGTTTGACTTCTATGGTGTCTCAAAACTTCCAGTTTGCACCTCCTGCTAGAGACCAGGTGTGCAATTGTCATGACCCTAACTTGCTTTCTATTTCCCGCTCTCTTCTATTTTCTTACTTACTGGGGCTCAGACTCAAGAGGTGCTGGAAATCCACAGCCTCTCTTAGGTGTGCAGCAGCCCTTTTCTGGTTGAGCCGTGAGATGCTTCAAAGTGCTTCAAAGTCAGGTCTTCCCATGTGTCAAGTGCCGACACCTGACTCGAGAGGTGCTCTCTACATAACACAAGATAGACAGTGATGACGAAAATCAAGACTTACGTTTGACAGTGCTACGAGATTCCTGGAACCCAGCTGGCTCCGAACCCCAGCCCAAGGATTCACATTCACGCTCTGCCCCTTGCCCATGCCTGGCACCTGTGCCTGCACCTCCTCTTCCCTTCTCTGCCAGCCAGCACATCTTCCACAGCCCCACACTGCGCTTTCGCCCATCCTCCAAGGTCTGATACACCCAGTTGGGGGTAAAGGCAGCGGCGTTGTTGAGAATAAGTGAGACCAGAGCTACCAACACAGCTGTGGCTACCAGCTTCTGGACAGTCATATCTGACTGTCATCAACCGCTGGCAGCCTCTCTTTGTAGAAGATCCAAGAGTCCCGATCAGCTGCAGTACATTTAATTGGGGCTGCAGATGGGAGGCCGGCGCAGGATGAAGTTATGAATGGCTAGAGAACATCACCATTCATTCTCAAAGTCAGCTCCTGGGGGGTTTCTGACTGCACAAAGAGCGACTAGGCAGAGAGGGGCAATCCATATAACGAGCAGAAGCGAGGCTTCCAGAGTTCTGTCTTCCCAAGCGGTGCCTTATCCACCTTCCTGCACTTTGAGCAGAGCCAAGCTGGTGAAGAGCTGAAAGATGAGGTGCATTCTTTCTGGAACCAACTTGCGAAATGTTGATGTAGGAAGTGCTACTTCTTGGACAGTCGAGGCTAAAATGCCTGCAAACGGTGCCGGGTGCCTCAACCTTCTGGAACACAGCTGTGAGAGGAGACTAAGATCTGCATAGGAGTTAGGCAGCAAGAGCTCTTAAATCGTTTCACAGCTGCCCCAAACTCAGAGCATCCCACAGACGCAGTAGAAATTCATTCTTAACACCAAGAGAAATTCTGAGAGAAAATTCAACACTTATTCCCCGAGGAGCCCTGGAAAGCTGGTGTATTCCAAGGAAATCTGTTCTGCTGCCCCTGTTCTTCTGCGAATGTCAGGGCTGTGTGAGGTAGAAGCAGGATAGCAGAACCTCTGCTGCAAGGAAGTTTTTTCCTCCTATCTCTCAATGGAGAGGAAATGGTTGTTTTTGTGGCTGTTTTTGGTGAGCCTCAGGGCGTAGCCGGCTGCAACAAACAGAGCCACTGCCACAGCAGTCAGATGTGAACAGGATGTGTTTCCTGAAAGGAAAAAGACTAAGGGAGACTTCTAAAGTTCCAATTTCTCTCTCTCTCCCCTGCCCTTCCCCCATAAGCCTCCCCCCTCATTCCAGTATTCTCCTCCCTCTCTCTTCCTTTCCTTCCCAGAAAAATGTAACCAGTTCAGTGATATTGTGTTAGTAGGATTAGTTTTACAGGTCCTTTTATGTGCCAGATTCAGCTGTTGGGGCTTGAGCCAATTATGAAACCCGACTGGGAAAATCAAGGCTTTTCAGGGACTAGAGTTATCTGGGCCTCTTCCCAAGCAAAATTAAAAATCAAACTCTCAGATCCTGGCAATGAAAGCAAGAAGTTTGGAGATTTTTTTATTTTTAAAAAAATTGCTTACTGACAGGAAAAATAACCAAAAGTATGTGAGGGGAAATTGTCACTTGGGAGTTTCTCTTGCCAAATTTAGCATCGCATCATGCTGATGTGCACTTTATGAGAGTAATTCCATTTGCAGGACAAAAATTGGTCATGTTGATGAGTGCTAAGGACAGTCAAGCAACTCTTTCTCCATTGTGTGTGTGTGTGTGTGTGTGTGTGTGTGTGTGTGTGTGTGTGTTACTACAGCTCTCGCCTTTATTTGCAAAAGCTAATTTTACTTTAAAATATGCCTTTCACATAAAAAATTGAAAACCGCTAATGACCTGAAAGTATTCAATCAAAATAAATCTATAGTAAAAAGCAGTAAAATGCTTGTAAAAACAGACAGCGGATGTAAAAAGAACAAAAGCAGAAATGTATATGAATAATATCAAACAGTGGCAGAAGTATCCTGTAAAAAACACACACCTGGCAATTGGAGCAATAAATAAATAAAGGTGCAACTTGTGCTCCTCATTCATATATCTCTATACACAGTTCCTAATATAGTGGTAACACTAAATCAGTGGTGCACAATCTGTTGCCCTCCAGATACTGCTGGACTCCAACTCCCTTCGTCCCCAGCCAGCATGGCTTAATCTTTAGAGATGATGGCATTCATCAGTCTCAAGGGACAATGGAGTACACTTACAGGGGTGAAATCAAAATGCTGCCTTAGCAGCACCGAAGTGAACTTCTTGGAGTGCAAGCCTAGGCAGTGTGTATGGAGGTTCCCAGGCTGCCCAGGCAACAATACCCACTTCTTGGCATCTCTCATGTGGTCCAGAGGAAAGTATAGCAATGCATTTGACACCAGCTGGGCTGCAGGAGTTGACGGAAGGATGTGTACAAGGCACCATCCAACTGTCTTAGGGACTCAACTCTGGATTTATGTAGGGTTTACTCCTTAGCCTTCTCTTCTCCTGAAGATATCCCTCAAGGCAGCGGAATCAAAGTGTTTCTTCCAGATGGGCTACCTTCCCAGTTGATAAGCCCCATCTGCCCCTAACTTTCCTCTATAGCACATGCAGTAATCACCTTCTTTACCATTGGGCACAATGTTGGTCTTGTCTGCTCAATTTACCAGAGCCTGTTTTCACATGCAGGGAAAGTTCTTAATTTACCAAGGGTTTGAGATCCGTGGGAGATCTGGAGCAATATCTGGAGGGTCACAGACCTGCCTCCCCCACCCCCCACCGAACTACAAGAATGTTAAAATAAGAATAGCAGGTAACTGTAGCTTGAAATCAGTATGTTTTGCTTTTTTAAGTTTTTGAATATTCAAGGTTGTAGCTATCTCAGTTATGCTCAGAGTAGGCCTACTGAAATTAATTAAACTAAGTTAGGTAAAGGTAAAGGTACCCCTGCCCGTACGGGCCAGTCTTGACAGACTCTGGGGTTGTGCGCCCATCTCACTTAAGAGGCCAGGGGCCAGCGCTGTCCAGAGACACTTCCGGGTCACGTGGCCAGCGTGACATCGCTGCTCTGGCGAGCCAGAGCCGCACACGGAAACGCCGTTTACCTTCCCGCTGGTAAGCGGTCCCTATTTATCTACTTGCACCCGGAGGTGCTTTCGAACTGCTAGGTTGGCAGGCGCTGGGACCGAGCAGCGGGAGCGCACCCCGCCGCAGGGATTCGAACCGCCGACCTTTCGATCGGCAAGCCCTAGGCGCTGAGGCTTTAACCCACAGCGCCACCTGCGTCCCTAAACTAAGTTAGGTATTCCCATTAATTTCAATAGTAGGGCTAGCATTGGATACAACCCTCTGTGTCTTTCTTCCTTTTTTGCATAATTTTTGTGTTAGTTGTATCCTTCACTAAATCCAAACATGTGTGATGATTACATCTTTTTAAGCCCAAGTTGCAGATGTTCTTGGCTTTCTTTGGGAAACAACACATGCTTATATCCATCTTTTTCTTTTATAAAAAATAATCATACATATGTAGGACGGTAGAATGGACTGGGAAGGGGGTGATGTCTGCGCAACAGAAGGGGACGCAGGTGGTGCTGTGGGTAAAACCTCAGTGCCTAGGACTTGCTGATCGTAAGGTCGGCGGTTCGAATCCCCGCGGCGGGGTGAGCTCCCGTCGTTCGGTCCCAGCTCCTGCCCACCTAGCAGTTTGAAAGCACCCCTAAGTGCAAGTAGATAAATAGGTACCGCTTTATAGCGGGAAGATAAATGGCGTTTCTGTGTGCAGCACTGGTGCTGGCTCGCCAGTTGCAGCTTCGTCACGCTGGCCACGTGACCTGGAAGTGTCTTCGGATGGCGCCGGCTCCCTGCCTCTTGAGCAAGATGAGCGCGCAACCCTAGAGTCGGTCACGACTGGCCCATACGGGCAGGGGTACCTTTACCTTTACTGCGCAACAGAACTGAATTGGTTTAACTGTCATTTGTTTCATCAGCAAATTCTGCCTCGTTTGGGATCTCTAACAGAGATCTGCACCCACACCAAACTACAGCTATGAGGATTCTCTGCAGGATGTAATGATAGCTAAAACCAATATAACTTGGTATCTGCTTTGCTTTTGTTCCTGCAATGCTAAAATACATGGGTGAACAGCAAATAAACCGATTATAAAACCTGGCTTTTTCCAAATGCACAACCTAAGGGATTTATTACCTGTTATTATAGGTATCGTGCAGAAACTTCACCCTGTTAAGTTGACTGAAGCCAGTGTATGGCAGGAGCTTGGTGACATGCGCCAGAAATGGAAGTAAGCTGTACAGTGGCCCTTCCATATAATTTCCAGCTGTCATTTGTGTGCTTGAAGCAAACCGTAGAGGAACCCAGAGCGGAAGGTGTTTCTGGGGACTTGGGCATCCTTCTGTTTCTACTTCTGAAAGTGGAAGCGGGAGGGAGAAGTATGAGCCAGCTGGGAATAGTGCTTTGCCCTCTTCCTGGCCCCGGCCTAGGGTGTGTTTTTTTAACTCAGGAAATCTTGAGGTCCATTTCAGCTATATAGTTCTTCAATATGGCTCCCATCCTGATGGAGACCTGACAGGATGATACTTTTCCTTCTCTAGTTCCTGTCTCCTCCTGGGGAGGGAAGCAGGTGGGGCTGGGTAGAGGGGACAAAGTTGTTTGTACTGTTCCACATTAGGGTTCTTCACATTTAGTGTTGTGTTGCTGCTTTTTTCCAGTGAGAACGCTGAAATTAGTCATCAGGCATTTACGTATACTGTGGTTTTCCTGGGGTTTGTGGAGTTGTTTGCAGCTGTCACCCAGACAAAGCCAGCCCATCACATGCTCCTATTGCATGGAGAATCAGTATTTTATTACCATTCAAGTCACTAACCCAGCTTGCTGGTAAATGGCAGTCCTTGGCTTCCTACTTCTATCAGTGTGGCTGAGTGGTAGCTCAGTTACATCACTGTCAGGCATGTCACACACACAGCCCTTTACCCCTATCATTTTTTAATCCCCCATCAGTTACCAGTTGTCTCTCCCCCACAGTTTAATATTACGTTCTTCTGTGCTAATCTGTTGGAGCATATTTATCCTGCAAAAGATAAATTTTCTCCTTCCCCCACCCGCAGCAAAGCTATCCCCATTTATTTTAATTCAATGGGAAGTGACTTTCACAGTGTTAACATGGCATTGCTGCCTTCTGTTGAGTAGGTGTCTTTCTCCTGCAAGGTCCATAACAAGAAGGGCTGTAGCTCAGTGGTATATCTGGGTGGACCAATGGCCTGACTTGGCATAAGGCAACTGCATATGTTCCGTTGGACAGTTGAAGATTTATTGATTTTAAGAAAGGATGCTCAATCATAGCCCTTGCAAAATTAGGTCATATTCTTTAGTTCCCACATCTAGCGGTGAAGTTGATTGTCTATTTTTACATACTTTGTTTTTGTGACTTGTATATGTCACTAAGGTACTGCAGTGTTCTCAGTTTTAGATAACTTTTTAGCCTTATGAGAGCTGCTGTTCCACAAGGTAATTCAGGATGCCCCTTTTTCAGTCTTTAGTCCATTTGCCATTCTAAAAAGCATCTCAATCACATCAGTGAAAGATTTTGTGAACAAGGTGCAATATATCCTATACTTCTAGGTAGGAATGTAAGAAGGCATCATTTTCCATTCCACCCTTTGTTTTTTACATGCAGCACTGTTTCCATTCCACTGCAGTTCATTTTCCTCCAAAAGCCATATTATTTGTCATGCTGTTTGCTATGGCAAAACTTCTGTAATTTAGTTAATTAATGACATAGATTATGTTGCCATTATGTTATTCCACCCCATCCATTTCAATGCAAAGGAAACACAGTTTAAATAGGGGAAAACATAATCAATTATGTATCATTTGTGGGCTAAAAGCCGCAACCGTAGCAATACTGGCTGTGTTTGCTGGTTTAATTTTCATTCTGGACATGGGACAAATAATCAAACATCATCAATTTTCACTTCAGTTTCTGTTTTCAGCAGAATTGTCCCACATCACTTCTTCTAGTTGATGCTCTGTCCTTTTGATTTGAATGAATGAAATACAAATAAAGTGGGGGGGGGGGAGGAGCAAATGACAAGAAAACATCCGAGTCTGGAATTGTTATAATTAAATGTATAATTTCATAACACTTTTAAAATGAATGCTTTGCTTTTATCCTCACAACTCTATGAAGCGGGCAGCTTGCACTCCCATTTTACAGGTGGAAAACTGAGGATGTGCCCCTTTAAATGCGGGGAGAAATATTGTAACCCATCACTTCTCCCCTTGCTGCATCTGGTCTTTGTTAGGACCTCTTGCTCTAGCTGATGAAGTGCAGATGTGAGGTAGCATTCCAAAGATAAACTCAGGAAATTCTCAGAGTCTGCTGTGGGGGGCTGAGTTGGTTGTTATTTGACTTTTGCTCTGTTTTGTTTGGGGTGCTGAGCTTAATATTCAGCAGGAAAAGAAGCGGCCTTTGATAGACTGCACTGACAAAAACAGCAGCCTTCAAGAGGGAGATTCCATGAGATATTTTTAAAGATAATAGGTCTGTGCCTTCTGTCCATTAACATTCCTTCTAATTCCTTTAGGTTGCCATCTTAATTGCATTTTCTGAAGAGCAGAGATGCTTAAGGATCAGTCTGCATTTTTAGTGAACCAACCTGATTTACACTTCCCTGGATGAATGCAGAGACTGCAATTCAATTATCCTTTGAATTTTGCAATACACGTTTTGATTCAAAATGGTGTCTGGCACCCAAACATCAAAGATGACCCTGGCCCCAACCTTGGGAACCCTCATGCCTAGTTTGGCAATGATATCTCGAGTGGCGGTCAAAGCAATGTCAAAAAACAGACAAAGTCATGCCAAAGTGATGTTTTGTTCTGCCAGCTTGATTCAAAATTCCATCTGGTGTCAGGGATGGCAGGGCTCTGAGGTGTGTGTGGCAGAGGCAGGGGGCTCTGAGACTGATCCAGGAGAAGGGATCAGCAATTTATGGGGTTTTGTGCCTCCCATGAGGCAGGAGCCGTGGCTGAAGGAGGGGAAGAGGCCAAGCAGTTGGAGACAGGGAAGGAGGTGCAGGACATGCCAGGAGCAGACTGTTCCTGAGATGACTGGGCCAGTAGAATCCCCTCCATCCTCTCTGCCACTGTCTCCAAGGACCAGGAGGGGCTTGAAGAGGCAGACAGCAACAACTTCTGTGTAGGAGAAGTTGCAGGTTACTTGCATGCACTCCATCAGGCAAGGGTACTTAACTTTAGGTGGAGGCATGGTCACACTGTTGCTGCAGCAGTCCAGCTTGAAGCCAGGGGCACCAACTTGCCCCCCACATTGAGGGGGCGCTGTCATGTGATGCGCCCCAGCATGCACCATGCAGAGGCAGGACGCGCGAAGGGCTCTGTGCTTCCACAGCCTAGCCACAGCCAGGGAGCTGAGCTGCGGCTGGGATGAGCAAGCATGGAGATCGCCCTCCACGCTCGTCCAAGCCACCTCCTGGCTTCTGGGCTGCCGGGCAGAGGCTGGGGCTGGGACATGTGGAGGGTCCCCACCAGCAGCAGGGGGTGGTGCTGCAAAAAAAACTGGGGGGAGCTGAAGCCCCCTGTGTCACCACTGCTCGGAGCACAAGCCTGGGGAGGGGATGCTGTAAGGAGGTGTGTGTTAATCTGAATTTATGATATGGTTTATCTCTGTAGATCATTGCATAGGATTGACATAACTTCCATATAACATGAGACCCTCCATGATTAGTTTCGGTGACTTTGGAAAAAGACTAATCCCAGCCCCCTGCTGAAAGGCATTTGGTCATATTCTGAGTTCACCCACATCTGACTTAAAAGATATAACACACGCAAATTTATTGCTAAGTACAGAATACTCAGCTCCTCAGAATGATCCATCCACACAATGCTAAGGTGATGTAAAGGCAGAGGTGCCTTGGTTCAGATAATTGCTTGCTATCAAAGTCTTTCACCCACTTGTTAAGCAAATAGGATGGCCAGCTTTAGCCATTTTTCACTAAGATGGGCAAGGTGAGAATGAAGCAGGAAATTCCAGAAATAAGTATAGAAATTGTAAGAATCACTCATTTCACAGCCCACCCCCCTTACTGGTATGCCTTGGCAAAAATGTATTTTAAAAACCTAAATTCAAGGGTTAGGTAGCTCTCACATTTCCAACAGGACAGCACTTAACCCAGAGCTCCCTCCCCTAAGACTCTTTAAGGACAGGCATACTTTCTTTCCCCACCTCCCTCTTTCTAGTGTAGGTTTATGGCAAGATTCTCATGCCATGCTTCCATAGGCCTTTCCAATAGTTCGGGAATCTTCTACTGTTTCATCCAAGTGTGTATGTATTGTAATTTGCTACCTGCTTAGACTGTAACTTTGCTGTCCAAACAGCAGTTTTATATATTCTAGCCCTCCTTTTTTATATAATAAACCAAGTTTTATTTGTTTCTCTGTGTGAGAGTTTCTTGTGGGCATAAGATTAAGGGTTAACGCACAACCATAACAAGTACAGTGCTACCTCGGGTTAAGTACTTAATTCGTTCCAGAGGTCCGTTCTTAACCTGAAACTGTTCTTAACCTGAAGCACCACTTTAGCTAATGGGGCCTCCTGCTGCTGCCGCGCTGCCGGAGCACGATTTCTGTTTTTTTGTTTTTTTTTTTTAATAATTTTTATTAACAGTTTTGTTTAAAATTACAATGCCAATAAACAATACAATATAACATCTCTTGACATGGTTCTCTTCACTTCTTTGGACTCCCTCACATCTCCCGCTCCTGCGTTCCTGTTTATAAAAAATTTTCCAGCAAATTTATCCCCTTATTTCTATTCTTATTATCTACTTTTCCAATGTTATATCTCTGATTTTAACTATCCTTTATTCAAATCTTAAAGAATTTAAATATAACCTACAACTTCAAAATTTTTTAATCCTTTCTTAAATTTAGCTTATCTTCGTAATTCACTTCATCTAGCTTAATGGTGCCAAGTTGTTTATACTCTCGCATCCTTCTTAACATTCATACAATTTACAATATTTTTGTAGATAAATCTTGAATTTCTTCCAGTCTTCTTCCACCGTCTCTTCTCCCAGGTCTCGGATTCTGCCAGTCATCTCTGCCAGTTCCATATAGTCTATCAGTTGCATCTGCCATTCTTCCAGTGTGGGTAGATCTTGAGTTTTCCAACGCCTAGCGACAAGTATCCTTGCTGCTGTTGTTGCGTACATAAAAAATGTTCGGTCCTTCTTTAACACGTTCTGGCCAACAATACCCAAAAGGAAGGCCTCTGGTTTCTTAGGGAAGGTATACTTAAATACCTTTTTCAGCTCATTATATATCATTTCCCAGAAAGCCTTCACTCTAGGGCAAGTCCACCAAAGGTGAAAGAATGTTCCTTCATTTTCTTTACATTTCCAACATTTGTTATCAGACAAGTGGTATATTTTTGCAAGTTTGACTGGGGTCATGTACCATCTATATATCATTTTCATAACATTTTCTTTCAAAGCATTACATGCAGTAAAATTCATCCCAGTAGTCCACAACCTCTTCCAGTCCTCAAACATAATGTTATATCCAATGTCTTATGCCCACTTTATCATAGCCGATTTAACCGTTTCATCTTGTGTATTCCACTTCAACAGCAAGTTATACATTTTTGAAAGTACCTTAGTCTTAGGCTCTAACAGTTCCGTTTCTAGCTTCGATTTTTCCACCTGGAATCCTAACTTTTTATCAAGTTTAAAAACTTCTTTAATCTGAGCGTAGTGTAACCAATCTCACACTTTGTCTTTCATTTTCTCCTGACTCTGCAATTTCCAATTATCTCCATCTTTTTCTAATATTTCCCAATACTTCGGCCATTTGGCCTCCATATTGAGTCTTTTCCGGGCCTTAGCTTCCAATGGTGAAAGCCACCTTGGAGTTTTGTTTTCCAATAAGTCTTTGTATTTTGTCCAGACATTAAACACTGCTTTTCTGACAATATGGTTCTTGAAAGTCTTATTGATCTTAACCTTGTCATACCATAAATATGCATGCCAACCAAAAGCATTATTAAAACCTTCCAAATCTAATACATCAGTGTCTTCGAGAAGCAGCCAATCTTTTAGCCAGCAGAAAGCTGCGGCTTCATAGTACAACCTTAAGTCTGGCAGGGCAAAGCCCCCTCTTTCTTTCGCATCAGTTAATATCTTAAACTTAATTCTGGGCTTTTTGCCCTGCCAGACAAATTTAGAAATATCTCTCTGCCACTTCCGAAAGCACTCTGTTTTGTCCACAATTTGCAAAGTTTGAAACAAGAACAGCATTTTTGGCAATACATTCATCTTTATAGCAGCGATTCAGCCTAACAAGGAAAGTTTCAATCTTGTCCAGCTTTCTAGGTCTCTCTTAATTTCTGACCAACATTTCTCATAGTTGTCCTTAAATAAACTCAGATTTTTTGCTGTTATATTTACCCCTAGGTATTTTACTTTTTTAACCACATTTAACTCTCTCTTTCTGAAACCTTTCTGACTCTATAACTGTCAATTTTTTTTCTAATACCTTAGTTTTTTGCTTATTTAATTTAAATCCCGCCACCCGGCCAAATTCTTGAATCAATTGTAATACTCTTTTCGTACTAGATTCTGGCTCCTGTAATGTCAAAACCAAATCATCTGCAAAAGCTTTAAGTTTGTACTGTTTCGCTCCGACCCATATTCCTTCAACCAACCGGTCTCCTCTAATCATGTTCAAGAGCACCTCCAGGACAGAAATAAATAACAAAGGGGAGATAGGGCAGCCTTGACGTGTTCCTTTTTCAATTTTAAACTCTTCTGTCACCACATTGTTAACTATCAGTTTAGCCTTTTGTTCTGAATAGATTGCATCTATCCCATTTTCAAATCCCCGTCCCACTCCCATCCCTTCCAAGTTTTTCTTCATGAATTTCCAAGAGATATTATCAAAGGCCTTCTCCGCATCTATGAAAATTAACACAGCTTTTGTATTAATATTTGTTTGCAGAAGTTCCAAAATGTCAATAATGTTCCTTGTATTAGCAAACAAATGTCTGCCTGGGAGAAAGCCTGCCTGGTCCTTATGAATTACTTCATTTAGGACTTTTTAAAATCTGCTTGCTAAAATGTCTGCGAAAATTTTGTAATCCACATTTAGAAGGGAGATGGGACGATAGTACTTAAGTTGTGTCTTTTCAGTTTCTGATTTAGGTATCAATGTGATGAAGGCCTCTTTCCACAATTCCGGCGCCTTCTTCCCTTCCAAAATTTCATTGCCTACCTCCATCAGTGGTTGTATCAGATAGTCTTTCAATGTCTTATAGTACTTGGAGGTAAGCCCATCGGGCCCTGGGGATTTGCCCAATTGCATGTTCTGAATGGCTTGTTCAATCTCTTGTCGTGTTATTTTACAATTCAGGATTGATCTGTTGTCTTGTGACAATTTTGGTAATCCGTTCTTTATCAAAAATTGTTCTATCTCAACCTCATCTTGCGGCCCTTGAGTGTACAGTTGTTTGAAATATCTCTGGAAACACTTTCTAATGTCCATAGGGTTCTGTATGTTTCTTCCTTCAATCTCTAAATTTGTAACTGTATTCATTTTTTGTCTCTTCTTCAACTGCCATGCTAGCAGTTTCCCACATTTATTCGCCGATTCAAATGTTCTCTGTTTCATTAGTTTAACTTTCCACTCTATTTCCTGGTTTATCAATTTGGAATATTGCGCTTGATAAAGTTTAATTTCTCTCAGAATCGGCTGTGACTTCGGTTTTGTCCTTAATTTCTTCTCACATTCTTTGATTTTCTCCAAAATTCTGTCTTTTTTCTCATTTTGTGCCCTTTTCTGAAGCGTATGTAACCTGAGGTACCACTGTACATGTCATAACTCCAACAAAAGATCCTATACCTCTCAGCGGTGTGTATATACATGTACATACATGCTGTCGGTGCACATGTAAGTTCAGGTTCACATATTGTAGCAGTGCCAGCTACTTAGTCACCAGAAACCTCTCTGTGCCTCAACTGAGCAGCTTCAACAATAGGCCTGGGCGATACATTGATAAATCACTCAGGACTGGTATGCGGGCATGTTCAGCTGCTCCGGTGTCTTCCCAAGATTGGTTCCTCCTTTGCAAAATACAACTCTCACCATGTCACCCCTTCTTGTTTCCTGCAGTGAATCCGTCTGGGAGAACATGGCCCGCATGTGTGTGAAGACACAAAGGCTGGATGTTGCCAGAGTTTGCCTGGGGAATATGGGCCATGCTAGAGGAGCCAAGGCACTGCGGGAGGCTGAGCAAGAGCCAGAGCTGGAAGCCAGGGTAGCCATGTTGGCAATTCAGCTGGGTATGCTGGTAGGTCAGGTGTCTTTTTTCAAAGCAACCCTCTTTCATTTCATATTAAGCCATTTGGAGAGCATGAACGGTTCCCAAATTGTGTCGGAGCAGGGAAAAAAACAGGCACTTTGAAAAGATGACTAAAGACACTTCCAGACTGCCACTATTTTGGGGCAGGATTCTGTGTCATTCTGGGAAACTCAGGCTGCGCAGTTAAAGCAGATTGGGACCTCTTTCACCCGCTTTGCTTTCCCCAGACCTTCCGCTGGCATGCAGCCCTCGGATAATTGGTCAACAGCAAATGTGACCGTCCAGCTTAAAATCCATTAGCCACCCCTTGTTTAATACCAAAAGTAAACTTTAAACTTGCCTTTGGAAGAGAAGCTCTATTTGACAGCTGAGAGCAAATGCTGCCCACTCTCTTCCTCCACATTTGCTATGTCCTGTCTATATTGCTTTGATCTTTGTCTGATAACTTCACCCACACCCACCCAAATTCATGAGCCAACATCTAAGGCTGGGTAGGTTTCACACTTTGCTAAAAGTCCAAGGTCTGCTCTAGAGTGGCAGCATTTCCCAAGCTTCCATTTATTTCTACTGGGGCATTGCTTCAGAGATTGCCAAGACTTTTTCAGCCTGTTGGACTGGAGCATGCGGAGGCCGCCTCCCTCACCAAGTGACCTAGAGGTCGGATTGCTTAGCGTTTTCCTTATTTTTATTTAAACATCCTGTCTCAGTCATAATGCTTCTATTCTGGGCTTTGTGGGCTCAATTAGTTCTTCAAATTCCTCTTTTAATTAACCCTTGCTACTACTCAATATTGGAAGTGCGTTGTTGCCTGTCTCAAAGTTGCACATTATTGTTCTTATTTTTTATGTATACATTTAGTCCAATCTTCTTAGGGCAGCATTGCAAAATTCTCTCATTATTTCTAGCTTTAACACAATTTGAAAAAATAGGTCATTTCCATTACCCTCCAACTGAATCACAAGGAATACATTTGTTGTACACCAGAGAGCAATCTGAAGCGTGACAAACTCCTTTCCTCTGCCTGGGCCTGGACAGCCCAACTGGAAAATGAAAATGGCAAAAATGTGATCAGTATTTTTGCTCTCTCAACCTGCCCGCAGTTCATGAGAAACACAATATAAAAATTATTAGTAATTTACAAGTGGCATCTCACTTGTTCAGCTGCATTATAGATTTTTTTGGGGGGTTGGGGTTGGCTAGTTGAGTACTTTTCATCACTTATGGTGTGGGTACGATATCATATTTATTTATTTGAAACTTTACTTCCTTTCATTTTTCTAAATATCAGGGGAGTTCACAATGCTCAGAATTGCAACATTGTCATTCCCATTTTTTAACTTAGAAATTCAAAAAAGACACATAACTAAATGTATTATTTTATACTAAACACTTTGGATAATGATTAGTGGACTTATTGTTCCTTATTACTTACATTTTTATTGGCCAAATACTCATTTACTTCTTTTATCACCCACATTAGTTTGCTTTTCATCAGATAATTATTATATTGTTTGCGCAATGCACTTTTTGCTTTTGTCGTTCTGCATCATTCACCTCTCGCGTATCCAGATTTTGTTTAATTGATTTCTCATTGTTGCATTTTTGTCTTTCGTATTCCCGTTTTCTTTTTTGTACAAAGTATATGCGCATGCATATAAAAATTGCATAATTTCCAAAGCACTCTTCATTCTTTAGCTGTCTGATCTCCATTCCAGGAAGATGCTGAGCAACTGTATAAGCAGTGCAAGCGCTATGACCTTTTGAACAAGTTCTACCAGGCCTCAGATCAGTGGGACAAAGCCATAGAAGTAGCCGAGGTTCACGACCGCGTCCACCTGCGCACCACCTACTACAGTTATGCAAAGCACCTGGAAGCCATAGCCGAGCGCAATCTTGCACTGACCTAGTAAGTATTAATTTGAGTCCCAATCCAAAGTTGTATCCAACTCTGTGCACAGAGGGCTCAGCTCACACAACAGGACTTCCCATTCTTCTCTTCTCCTTGCACCCCCCCCCCCATAAAAAAAACCCCTGCTCTGGAGGATACCTCAAATCCTCTTAAGACAATTTTGAGGATGCACGATGGTGCTCCAGGGAAGAGGAATGGAGGGGGAAATGACTCTGTTGGATGCAACCTCCAGTCCTATGGGTGTCTGCAAAGGATTGGTGTTAGAGCAGTCCGAGCTACATCAGCATCCTATTCCTAGTCGTGATACGGTTTTGTTGGCATATGAACACCTAGCAGCGAACTTTTTCAGTTAATACACCTGTTTCATGTTCTTGCCATCGACCCAGTGTTGATATGTGGATATAAGTAGGACAGTGCATAGCAGTGCCACTTTCCCAGTCCTGTGCCCCTATCTAGGCCCTGAAAACCTAATGAAAACATGCTGTTTCCCTGCACAGCTATGAGAAGTCAGAGACACACAAGTTTGAGGTTCCTCGAATGCTTTCAGAAGATCTACAGGCCTTGGAGTCTTACGTCAACAAGATGAAAGATAAGTGAGTGTTTGTGTGATCCCTCCATGCCAGACTGAATTCTGCTCCAGCTGCCAGTTGCCCTGTGACTGCAGTAGAGAGGGCAAGATCATTCTGGTCTTATTTGCTGGCCAGACAAAGATCTTCTGGTAGTTCTGCCATCTCCTTCCCGGCCTGCTGTAAAATGAATATAAATCATAGAATTGTAGAGTTGGAAGAAAACTCGGGGGTCATTTAGTCCAACCCCATGTAATGCAGGAATCTCAGCTAAAGCATCCATGACAGATGGCCATCCAGCCTCTGCTTAAAAACCTCCAATGATTTCTCATGCCACATGAGATGCCAGTAGCTTCTGTTTCAGAGGCTGTGATCATAAGTCACTTGTACTTGGTCAGCCTTATTGCACTGGCGTTCTAGAGTGGCAATATCTTGGGTGAAGCATCCTCGGGGCTCTTTTTCAGATTCTGACATCTCCGCCCCGTCTTGTCCCTCACATCTAGATTGTGCACCCTCTGTGCAGAAGCCATAGCACTTGTTTTGTTGCAAAACAAAAGTAGGGCACACTGTTTAATCAATTAATTGAGTCATCCTTTCTCCGTTTTCTAGAGGCTTGTGGAAGTGGTGGGCCCAGTATCTGGAAGGTCAGGCAGACATGGATGCGGCTTTAAAATACTACGAACTGGCTCAGGATTATTTTTCCATGGTCCGTATTCACTGTTTCCTGGGTAACACCCAGAAGGTAAGCTTGAACCGCTTCACTATTGCATCTAGAAAGGAAAGGCAGTATATACGTTCTTTCAGTGCTATTAAGCTTCCTTTCTGTGAGTTCTCCAGCACTGGCAGCCATTTGATGCTTTAACCTGGGCAGTAAGTATAATGGTTTTTCTTCTCCCTCCTTTCATTTCAGGCAGCGGAAATAGCAAATGCAACAGGGAACTGGGCAGCTTCATATCACGTCGCCCGTCATTATGAGAGCAATGATGACATCAGCCAGGCTGTGCACTTCTACACCAGAGCACAAGCATTTAACAATGCTATTCGGTTGTGCAAGGTACATGCAGCATTCACACACCATCACAAGTTTCCAAATGAAACCGTAGAGAGCCCTTTGACTCACAGTGGTGGCGATAATGGGAAAAGCCAGCCACAAGGGCCAAAAAACGCATGCAGATTCTCAGGTACAAATCCCTGCTAGTTGTTATTGTCCCTGTGTTGTGGATGCTATTCAGCACATTCAACCTGAGGATTCTAGAGAGAAGTCATGGAAATGTGATGTCATCAACATTCTTCCATACTTTTTTGATTAAAGTTATCAGTAGTGCCAGCAGGCCAGAGAATCGTCTTTTTCCAAGTTTGAGGTTTGTGTAGTGAACAAAGGCAATTTTCCGGCAGTGGAGGTACAACCTGGAAGGAAGATGTATGTGTCCTTTACACCAAAAGGGTTACAAGGGTGCTTTGTCTCCTTGCGAATGAATTCCATCTGCATGAGCTAAAACTGATAGAGCTGCTGCTATTATTTCCTGGGTCTGATCTGAAGGCACTTGCTTGAAGCTGAACAGTCCTGGGGCAAGTCAGTGCCTAGAAAGGAGACCACCCGGGAACCTCTGTGAGTTCCTTTCACAGAATAAAGCTAGCAATGGAATGAATAAATATTATTTAAAATTTCTTAACTGCCTGGCTCTTTAGAACTCCGAATACATGGAAATTAAGATAGTAAACAAGCAATTTAATTGTTCAGTTCAAAGGAATTGCATTACATTGGGAACTATGAGATGCTTTGGTTTCTGGTTTTTATATTGTATTCTCAGTTTTATCTGTGGACATTAGCAATGGAACCCAGAGAAGGGAGGTTCTAGAGAAGAGTCATAACCGGCTGCCTAAGGTGAAGGGCAAGATGGCACCTCCCCACAGTTACATTGCCAGAAGCCAGCTGGCACAGCAGTTGAATCTTACTTCAGCACTGGTGATAGGATAGCATCCTTCATCATGCCAGACATTATAAAGTCAGATTAAGGGACCCAGGAGAGGCCAAGTGGCAACATTTGGCAATGGCTGGAAACTCTGGGAGAACAGCTAGGCACTGTTGCTGCTGCCATTCCTCAGCATCAGCTGCCTAAGGCGGTTGCCTCAGTGTGCCTCGTGGGAGGTCCAACCATGACTAATACAGTAAATATTTTTGGAGTAGGAGAACAATCTGGATGACCAGCTGATGAACCTGGCTCTCCTCAGCTCACCAGAAGACATGATAGAAGCAGCCCGCTATTACGAAGGGAAGGGGGAGCAAATGGACAGGGCAGTGATGCTGTATCACAAGGTAAGCCCTTCTGTCTCTGTGGGAAGTCCCTTTCTCAAATCAAATGAATACTACTGTGGGAGGCATAATTCTTTCCTGGTGGCTGATCGGCAGGCTTCTGTACTGCAGTGGCTGTGTGGACTTGTCCTTGCGCATTTTTAAGTGGGCCTTGAAAACATATGTTTTCATATATATGAGTGTGTAGCTTTGTGGTGCTGTTTTTATTCCAATTATATGCTGTTTTCATAGTCGCACTGTGTGATGATGGCTGTTTTAAAACTGTTGTTCTTGTTCATTAAATTTGTGTACTGCACTTCAAGATCACAGGCAGTTCACATCATAAAAATACAAAATGAGAACACAAAATAAGTAATAGAACAAAAACAAACCAATAATTTCCCTACCACAAACATGTTTAAAAGGTTGAGGACAGTTAACAAAGACACATTTTCCTTGTGCCTCTCCCAACAGAGGACATCATACCAAAGCAGTTTTATGTGTCAAAACTGGGCCTGAACCCTGATTGCAATGGATCTAGACAATCAATTTCCTGCAAGAGCACCTGGCTCTGGTCTGCAACCATCCACTCAAGAACCTTGCTGAAGGAGGGGAGATTAGCAACTGGCTGGTAGTTACTTAGATTTTCCAAATCCAGGGATGGATTCTTGAGGAGTGGTTTTATTACTGCTTCCTTCAAGCAGACAGGCACCACCCCATCTCACAGGGAGGCAATAATAGAGGCATACCTAGCAGTTGCCATGACCAGTCCAAGCACCTTGTCTTTATATTGTTGTATGCTCGGTATGCATATATTTATGTTTACCACGCTGTGAAGAAATCTTTCTGAAAAGTGGATTATAAAGAATAACAAAAATCTGGAAGCTAATTTGGGAATGAAAATAAATTCCCCATCCGGAATATTGGGTCCAGCAAGCTTCCCAGTTCAGCTCCGTATCCCTGGAAGCTCTGAGCTGGCCTAGCAGAATAATGCAGTGGTCCTGAGTCCATGTGAGAAAGGGATAAATCAAGTCCAAAAGACAGATCGGTTCTTATCTCTAGAAGCGTTTATTTACAAGTCATAAATCAGTCTCTCCATCGGAGTTTTCCTGCATTCTCCGTGCTTCCAAAAGCACACAGACACAGCCTGTCTGTTTAGCTGTGTCTCTCAGCGTCTCTCGGTAGAACTGAAAGTAACTCTCACAGACAAAGCCTGTGACCTACGGCCCTGCTTCCGGCCCCTCCCAGATGCAGGGCACCACGGAGTTTTAACCCTGTCTGTTCCAAACTCCACAGCTAAAACCTCATGTCTCCTTTGACAGGCAGGACACTTATCCAAGGCTCTGGAGCTAGCCTTTGCCACAGAGCAGTTTGGAGCCCTGCAGCTCATTGCTGACGATTTGGATGAGAAGTCGGACCCAGCCCTGCTGGCTCGTTGCTCTGACTTCTTCATTGAACATGCCCAGTATGAAAAGGCAGTTGAACTCTTGCTAGCTGCCAAAAAGGTAACCTGTATATATGACATTTCATTCAGCAAATGACAACCTTGTCCTCTATGCCTTCAGTTCTTGACCTTGCAATCCGTAAACCACTATTTTTAGGAAACATTCTCAAAATCTCCTCTGGACTAAAGCTTTGCATGGTCTTTGGACAAAACTTTATTTGGCAAGCAGAATGGTTCAAGTATAATAGGATTTGGGGAGGGCAGATTAGAAATTTCTTGGGATCATAAATTGATAGCTACCCTTTTAAGCCTTGAATCCTATCACAATAACACAGAACAGAATCACTTTGAATGCCTTGTGTAGCTGGGCAGAGGAAATAATTTGTCTTCCACTTTCTTAGGGAAGAGATTGAGGACCCAAAAGGTGTCCAAAAAGTGCCAGGTGAAAACTCATAATTGTTGAGTAAACCTCTGAACACCCCTTCAGATTGCAAGTTGCCTAGAACAGTGCTATTCAACTTTGGTTCCCCAGATATTGCTGGACTGCAGCTCCCATCATCCCTGACTGGCTGGGAGAATCCAACAATGTCAGAGGACCCAAAGTTGATGACCTCTGATATCATGATACAGGATAGTCTACAGTGCCCATTTTGTGGCTAAAACAGTTTATCTGACTCCCATCTCCCTCCCTCTCTCCACTCCCCGCCCCCCCCCCCCCCCCCGGGCATTGAGCCTTGGTGCATTCCTATCATGTTTCTTTTTGGCCCTAACACCCTGAAGCTTGTAATGGCTTGGCTTTGGTTACTCTTTCAGTGATGTCTTATTTTCTATTGTGTTGCTAGGAATCACCTTTGAAGCACTGCTCATTCCCAAAAAAAGAGCTCCGCCTCAGAGTTAGAAAGTGCTCTTCAAAAGATGCTCTCATCCTAGGGCTTGGGCTTGGCAAGTTGTATTGTCCTCCTTCCCTCCCTCTCCGCCTCCCCTCACCTTGCAAGATCTTACTCTCTTTGTCCTCTCTTGCAGTACCACGATGCTCTCCAGCTTTGTCTGACACAGAATCTGACCATCACCGAGGAGATGGCTGAGAAGATGACCATTTCAAAGGACTCCAAAGAGGTCCCAGAGGACTTGCGACGGGAACTTCTGGAGCAAATTGCCGATTGCTGCATGCGGCAGGGCAATTACCACATGGCCACTAAGAAGTACACGCAGTCAGGGAACAAGCTGAAGGCAAGTTGTGCTGCACTGCTGTGGCTGCTGGCAGGAGCTGATGCTAGTAAAAAGTTTCTGGAAGTCTGAGCACTGGTGGCCAAGGGCACCTTTTATTAACTCTGTCTGGTAAAGGTACCAGAGAAGGACCTAGGAAGATCCCTTTGGGAAGCCCACAAACTGGGCAAGAAGGAAAGAGAGGCCTGTTGTTCTCCAGCAAATGTTACTACTTCTGAACCTGGAGCTTGGACAACCTCTCCTCCCTGTCGCCCAAGCTTTTTTGTTTTTTGTAATGTACAGTATAATGCAGAATGTTGCAGTTTGTCACTTTAGGAATGAGGTGGCAGGAACATATTACTCCCAGTCCTTGATCTTCTGCACTTGCTTACTGTTAGCTTATCTTGATTTAAGGTGCTAGTTATCACTGATAAAAACCCTATGTACTGATTGTCTTTAGCCTAAGAGTATGGGGATGGGTATTTTTTGTGGGGTCCTAAACTTTGGACTGAAACATGCAATTCTGCAGGTCTTTCTTTCCTAGCTCTGCCTGGTTTGCTGCTGCTGTTTGCCACAGACCAATGCAAGCCTCACCAACTCTGCCCCTTCATTTGCAGGCAATGAGAGCCCTGCTCAAATCAGGAGACACAGAGAAGATTGTGTTCTTTGCTGGTGTCTCCAGACAGAGAGAGATTTACATCATGGCTGCCAACTATCTCCAGTCCCTGGATTGGCGCAAGGACCCGGAGATTATGAAGAACATCATCAGCTTTTACACCAAAGGGAGGGCTCTTGACCTCTTAGCTGGTTTCTACGATGCTTGTGCTCAGGTGCGTAGGTGTTCCTCAGATACAGAGCTTGGGTTGCGCAAGAGAAAGTGAAATTCATCCCATTTACTTTCTCTGCAGGTGGAGGTGGATGAGTACCAGAACTATGAGAAGGCACTGGGAGCCCTAACCGAGGCGTACAAATGCTTGTCAAAGGCGAAGACACGCAGCCCCGTTGAGCAGGAGAGCAAACTTGCACTCCTCCACAGCAAGATGGCCCTGGTGAAGAGATTCATTCAGGCCCGGAGGTGAGAGGAAACAGCTAAGACTTCTGTGCATTGGGGATGCTGCACAATCTTTGTCAAAAGCATCCTGAACTTCTGCAGTTCAGGGGGCTCAATAGGAAAGAGGGTGTGAATGATAAGCTGGACACTCACTAGACTCTTGGGATGGGTCCCCCTCCCACTATGTCTGCTTCAGGCTGGCTTTGCGATTGACACAGCAGCCAGCCAATCGGAACTGTACACAACCCTGCTCTTATTCCTGGTGAAGAACAGAAGGGTGGGGGCAGAGTCTTGGCAGTGTATGATGAAAACTCTGGTGTCTGTGAGTGGGGATGGAAACTTGTGTGCTTCTTGGCACTTCAACTTGCCTGCAATCTATGTTTTCTGCTCCTTCCTTAGTCCCTTCTAAAATATTCCAGGAGAAAGGAAATACTACTGCTTGGAGCATGCATGTATTTAGATTTCTATACCTGATAGGCAACAAACAGTTTTTCCATTAAGAGGCAAATGATGGAACAAAAGCTTTTCTCCCATAGCGCTTAGTGTCTGATGTTTCCCCTTCCTAGGCTTTATTCAGAGGATCCCAAGGAGGCAGTAAGGCAGTGTGAGCTACTCCTGGGTGAGCCAGACATTGACAGTGCCATCCGCCTGGGAGATGTTCTCGGCTTCCTGGTAGAACACCACCTACAGGTCCAAGAATTCCAGATGGTGAGTGGTCTAGGCTCTTTCAAGGGTCTTTCAAAAGGACAAGCCTCCTTGATAAGAAATGGGCAGACCCATTCAAAATGTTCAGCACCACACATAATGTTGTTCTCGTGAGATTGTATCACCACAGATAATATGTGGTGATACAATTTTGCATGGAAAAGAAGGACAGAAGCATAATTGAATTCTTTCTTGCATCTATTTTTAGAATTCCCTACACACAGAGAGCTAGAATGTCGGGGAGCAGCCCTTCCCTGAAGTATTAGTTTTCTACCTGTGAGAATGGGGAATATTCAGGCATGCAGATCTTCCACTTACTCCAGTGATTCTTTTAGGAATGTGTAGGTCAGCTCTCAGAAGCACAAATGAAAAATAACTCACTAGAAGTGTAATGTCTAAACCAGTCCTGAATAAGATTATTATATAGTTGGATGGCAGGAGGTGGCAGTTCCAAATATAATTTATAAACATTATCGTCAGGGGATCTTTCTTTGCTCTTACCAACACCTGGTGTGCAGGGAGGAAGGGGGGAGCCACAGACAAGCAGAGGAAACAATTGTGTTGAACCATCTGGAGATGCAATGATTCATTTGCTAAGAGCAGGAAGTGTCAACATGACCTAGTGTAAAATAGGGAAGGCAGAATTACTGGCTGTGGGCAAAAGGAACTGCTGCTCTGGAACAGCCAGGTGCTCTCTAGTCACATGGAATTCAAGCAAAAAAAAAAGACACTGCCTGGCAGCAAATCTGTTCTGCAGGCAGATCTCGCCGACTATTAGCCATCTAATGCCAGGTTTCCCAACTAGTATTGCTGACAGTTCTGTAACATCTACCTATACACTGTAACATCTTTAAAAAGTCTGTCTCTTGGCTTCCAGCCCCTTAATGCAGGTTCTAGCTATATGAACATGAAGGAATACAAATTCTAGATATTATGGAGCCTTGGGAATCACTCATACAGCTAATGAAAACCAGCATCTCACAACCCTTCTGCTGTTGGTTATAGCTATTAGAAAACTCCTTAGTCAAATGCTGAAAACCTGTGGATATGGTTTCCCAAAGACAACTCAGATCTGTGGTTATGCACTGTTCCAGTACAAGCAGATAACGGATTACAGTCTGAGCTTAAAATAGCTTGTCAGTGCCACAGTCACCTGGAGGTAGATTTTTTAGTTCATTTTACCATTCTGTTTATGTGAGAACAACCCTTGACTAGGACATACTTTTGTTCTCCCTAGGCCTACCGGTACCTAGAAGAGTTGCGGAAAAAGATTCCCTGCGTAAACCTCAATTACTATGTGAGCCAACAGACTGTGGAGGCTGTCCACAGGGGGCTGGGCATTCCTCTGAGCCGAAACACTGCCCCAGAGAGGGTTCGCCACAACAGCATGGAGGAGAAAGGGGTGGAAGACGAAGTGGCTGATGAAGCAGAGGCTTCCTAAGCAGTCTGAGCTTGGTCCCTGTAACTTCTATTCCTGCACTGTTAGAGGAGAGCCAAAGGATTGCCTTGCCTCATTTTATTAGGGGTAAATAGACTGGTGGGAAGCCAGTTTCTAAGCTATATTGTATGCTTGGCTTTTTCCAAGATGTTACGGTTGGAATGCACTGCCCAATTGTTGAGGTTTGTGCATCTCTTAGCAAGTTAGTAGTGGTAAAAATATGTATAGTTTAAGATAGCCATTTTTGTTTTCAGCCCACTTCCAGGTATTTTAGTACTTTTATTACATTTTTGGGAAACACAAATGTCTTGAGTAATTTTGTATATCAGAAAAGATGAGAGACCAAGAGGTTTGGGCCAAAACAGACCTCATAACACATTGTTTGAAAATCTGATGTAATCAAACAGAGCATCCAACATGACTTCCATTTTCCCTCACCCCACCCCCTTCTCCTCTTGGATCGCATTTAGTGCAAGTTGAGAGTGTGCTTTTTGCAGTGTGTGTGAAATAGTGCCAGGAGAAATGACTTCATCTGCTCCTGGCAGATGAGCCACATGACCTGTGCACCAGTCTTCTGATAGTGAACATCTTAGGCTGAGTTAACAGCACTTTCAAGCCATTTTATCAGACCTGATCAGTCAATAGAATCCTGCTGTGTTACCATTGGCCACTGTAGTCATGCACAAAAGTCAAACAGAAGTTAATGCATGATACCCAGTAAGGACCCAAAGTCAAAAAGAGCCCATGCTCTATCCAGAGCTCAGATGAGACGAACAACACACAGGTTCTAGGAGCTGGCGTAGATCCTTTCCTTTGCAACATACTCATATTAACCTGGTTCAAGAACACTGAGTAAATAGTCTCTTTGCTCCTGTCCTGGCTACAGTGTCAGCCTATGCACACACAAGTGTGTGTTTGCAGAAAAGCAGCAGTACCAGCACACCTCTCTACCAACAGACCAACAACAAATGCATACTCAACTACCCTCTGCTACCAAGCCCAGGTGTTAAGCTACCTATCTATGGCTTACAACTCAGTGTCCTCCTTCCTTTCATTTCCTCCAAGCAGAGACAGGGCAGATTCTGAGCCACCAGCTGAACAGAGGGCAGGCAAAGGGCATCTCCATCATCAAGCCCTCCTTCACGTTTCAAGAGTTTTTTTCTTCAGGTTTTCCATCAGTAGCAGATTCTGCAGTGCCAAACTTCTGCAGTCACCATCTGGGTCCTTCTCTGCAACATCTGCAGAAAATAGGAAAAGACAGACAAGAGGAGAGGAAAGAATGGCTCGAGGAAATCCCTGTAAAGCATTAGTTGAACTGTCAAGTGTGCTTCAGTAAAGGAACAATAAAAGGAAGTTATCCCCACCCCAGCTTTCCAAATATCCAGCTTGTTTGATTTTAGACCAAACTTTATTTAGCAACATTTCTTTTTTACACAGTTACCCCGTGTAACCAAAACATCTCAGCACTAGGTGCTGGCAAAATAAAGTTGCAGCAGCTGTCTGTTTTCTTTAACCACAGGACCAAGTAAAGATTGGAGGAGTTTTAACACTGAGTAACTGAGGGAACACTGGAACGTGCTCTCTTTTTGGCTCAGTATTTCAGATTCTTTACCTCTAAACTAGTTTTAAAGGACGAATTTAAAGCCTGACTCCCACACAAACCCAGCTCAAGTTTACAAATCCACATTTTGCATAAAACTTTATGTGAAGTGGTGACTTCCACAAAGCCATTTCAGGCATGCACCTATCTGTGTGTGAAAGAAATTTATGCCATCCTACTCAGAGGTATGCTTCCAACTGCACAATGCATGAGCAACAATAAGCCACTTTGTACAGGTGCATTTTTATCAACTGGCAACTATGTGAAACGAGTTATGCACTTCTTTGTACTGTGAAGCACAAACAGACCTCATACCATACAGAAAAGTTAGCATCTGATGTGGCACTTGCATCATTCCTTGTCTTAAGCACTGTGCTATACGGCACATCAACTCGGCTTGTCGGTCTTGTTCTGGCTAGGTTTTTGTACCTTATACAGCTGCAGATATATTAAGAATTGAGAAATGCAGCAGGCAATTCATTCCCTCCCCCCAACACACAGATGCCAGGACAGAATAAATTTCAGCTACTGAATTTTTGCTTGCTAGGCAGCTAATAGGCACTGTACCAGGGGGAGGGAGGGGGTGGCTGGCAGCTCTATATTTCTAACAGTCTTGCAAAGTGGAAATCAGGATGTCAGAGCAGAGGGGAGCCTGAAAGAGTGGCGAGTCTGTGGGAGGAAATCCTGTGCGCACAAGCTAAGCGCTTGAAGCCTAGCACTAGGTCAGTCTGGGTACATGACTCACTCAGATAGCCCCCCTCTATTTATAAAATGACAGAATGGAACACAGTTCTAAGGGCAGCCTGCGGTCCAAAATGATTAACATCAGCAGTTGCCCCAATGTAACAAAGGCTCATTTAACGAGAGAGTGTGCACCGTGGAAGCAGATGGCTAGCCCAGTAGAAGAAATAAAAGTCAAAACCTCTGTGCTATCACAATTTTCTAAGCCACTAGCTCTTGCCTTCCCTTTCCATATGCCTATAGCACTTCATGAGCCAGGCAACATGTTACCCACAAGGCCAAAGTTTCTAGTCATCATGGTTGGAGAGATGTTTATATATGTGATGACTTTGCCCCTCCACACCTTGACTGCATTTGCAAATCATACCCTATTCACATTGCACAATACTTTCCATCTGCAAAGGAGGATATGGGATTTTAGCACCAGCCCAGGAAGACTCTTCTCCACCTGTCCAGTTGCCCTCCTGAGCGTTATCAGTCCAAGACCATGCATCCCGTCTCCTTTCAGGCTAGCCTCAACTCATTGCTAAGCAGGCTACGCTCGAGGACAGCAAAAGCCTATTCCTCCACACATACCACAGCATGGGAAAAGAGGGAATCTTTAGGCTCCATGGCAGCCCTTTTCCCTTTTAAGGGCACAGATTTCTAGCAGCCAGTCCAGGGATCAAAGACTAGCTGTATTGGTGTCACATCCTCTCCAGCTCCCGTGGGAAGCTCACTCTCAGGATCCAAATGGTGAGGGAAAGCAACCCAGGACAGAAATGGGAAGGATTCTGAGCTTATCCAGGATATGTGGCACTTGATTCCTAGCAACTCGCCCCTTCAGCAATGAAATCTGAGTCAGGCTGCATCGTCTTGTGCATTTCTAGGTATGCAGGAGACACTCAACTGCCCTCTCCTGACTGGAGACTGGTTGTATACTCCTTTGCTTGGGGGGGGGGCAGCGCTGAGAAAAATGGCCCAGTGGAATTCTCCACTTCCATACACCCCTCAGGAAGACAGATCCATTCACATGACCAAACTGGAACACTGGGAACAAGGACAGAGAAATTCCAGCCTGGGATGTAGCTTCTCTGCCACTCGCCAATATCAGAGAGTGAGAGAAGGGTTGACCTCAACACAACCCCTGCCAATGGCCTGCTCTCACAGTGACTTCTCACCTGCCAGCCAGGCTTGGGTCTCTAAAAGCTCCTCCGTCATGTCCTCCAGAAGGCACTCAGCAGGAACACTCAGGAGTGTGGAAGAGACAGATGACAAAAGCCCTTGGCGCACATATCTGCAGGGAAAAGGAGTGCCCTTGTGAAAGCCAGCAGGAAGGAATCTCATCCCTACCCAACTGATAGCTGGTGGCCTTGACACCGCCTTCTGCTTTGCTAGCTTCATTTTTCTGCTGGAGTCACCAAACTTAATTGCTTGAATTGCACCTAGAGTTACCCAGAGCTGAACTCTGGAGATTTCTGTCCCACTCACAGCTTCTAGTTGCTCTTTGGAGTGTAAAGAACAGCACCGAGAAAGCTGTAGCTAAAGCTGCTTTCCTAGAATATGGGTGGTTTGTCCCTCCCCCCCTCCTTGGTTTTAATGTATCTACATGGGTTTTTAAAATTTATTCTTTTTGTGTGTGTGGAGAGAGAGAGGGAGAGAGAGTGCACAGGGCAAAACAAGAAATAAAAGTGGGGGAAGAAAAAGGGAAAAAAGAACTAACACCCATATGGAATATTTGAAAAACCCAGAACTTATAAACATTACAAGATCGTCACTGTAGTTAACTTACATTTAACCTAATACATTTGTTTATAAAACTGAATTCAAAATATTGTTAAATTTGTCCATAGTATGTCTACGTTTATACACGATTTGTTCATGTGTTTGTTTGGTTGTAGATTACCTGGGAGTTCCCTTGGGCAAGAAAAAGCAACGAACAAATTATTTATTTAAATTTGTTTAAATAAATAGGGGACATATTAATAAAAATAAAAATAATGACATATTCATGCCTGAGATTGTGTCACATTCACATTCAAACATTGGAAAGTTGCTTATGAAAATGGCTGACTCGTTCAAGAACTTGAGGAGGGCAGTGTGATTTGAAACGCTTTCTTAGCCTCAGTTTTACTCAACCTGACTTTCCCTTTTTGTAGCCGTTTCTCTTCCCCACCTGGTTCTGGCATCTTGGTACTACTGGGGGGGCCCAAAGGGCGAGAATGGAGCAAAGAGAACAAACTCCTTCCCCCACTTGATTGGGTTCCCTGGCTTTGGGTGCAGAGGGACCCTCCCGCTGCCACCACGATGCTCACAGGAACTCACGTGTCTGCATGGAAGCGCAGGGTCCAGACGAACTCGAGCAATGCCTTCCCCATCGCAGATGCTACCTGGAGGAGACACACAAATCAGGATCCATGGAAGAGGCATTGCATGGTTAGCCTCGGGTATTTTGCTTTCTGAGGCAGAAAATCCAAATGGTAAAGATATAAGCAAAGGCTGCAATCCCATAGTCACTTTCCTTGGAGTAAGCCCCACCAAACTCAATAGGACTTGCTCCTTTGTAGGCAGGTATAGAATTGTACCGAAAAGCAGTGATCAGTTTGCCATCTGTTTACAGTACTGCTGGCTATTGCTTGAGATCAGCAGCCTCCTCCGCTCTCCCTCAGAAAGTCTGCCCTGGTTTCAAACATTATCCACAACTGAAGGCACTACTGCTTCGTACCTGGGGGCGGAGGCAGGGGAATTGCCACATCCTGCAGGTGGAGCATAGTGGGAGGAACTCGGCATGCACTGATTTAAGAAATATTGACATCCATTTTAAAAACTGAGCATCACATTTGAAATTTAAATAAACTGTCAAATTGTGTTTTTTATTTTATTTTGTGGGATATGTATTTATATCTCCCTATTGAACACATTGTTGGAGTTGCTTGCTAGACCAAGGAATCTGGATTTATTTATTTTTTAAATTACAAGTGACCCAATCAAAGATAAAGGACTCAATCTTGGGAGGCCACCGGGTATGTTAGTGCTTGAAGAATAGGAAGGCAACAGTGACTGAGAGCTGTGTCGAGAGTGGACGTTCCACCCACCTGCATTTGCTAGGTCTGCTGGCTATTGCTGCAGTTCTGCTGGCTATTGCTGCAGTTCTGAAACCAAGCAGCTTATGCAGAATCCTGAGAGCACCTGGCTTTTGGAGTTGGGGCAGGGAAGCTGTGGCCCTCCAGATGCTCCCAGCCCCAGCAAGCATGGCTAGTGGTCAGAAAAGATGGAAGCTACAGTCCAGCAACATCTGGAAGGCCACAACTTTCCCACCCTGATTTTAGAGGGGCAGAGGGAAGCAAAGTCCCAGAGCCAGTGGTAGTTACAGAGTGAAACATGGAAAGGTGAGCAGCTTCTTCTGCCTGAAACCAAAGGGTCTCTGCTAATTCAGAGCCAAAATCAGACCACACAGTTTCAAAAACTCTCTGCATACACCATGTGTAGATGCTTCACCCCCTCACATCCTGTCTGCCAGAGCAAATGTTCACTGGCTCCCTTTGGCAAAAGATGGGATGCCACAGCATGCCAAAAGCCAAACACAGGCAACTGTGTACTTCTCAGGTACTTTGGAAGGGCCTATCTAGTATCCTCACCACAGTGTTGACAGCGAAGTACATCAGAATTGCCAGGGTGTGTGTCAGCCGGGCCAAAACCAGGTGATCATCTCCCAAAAGGTCAAAGGTGGTCAGTGGCCTGGAAAGCAGAGAGGGAGAATGTTCTAACTGGCTGTGAAAGATGGTCTCCTTCCCTACAACCCCCCTTAGGTTTTAAGATCAGCAAAGGGAGCCTCTTGGTAGCTCCACTGCCCTCAAAAAGTTTTGCGAAGGGAGTTGGCCCAGGTGGGAGAGGACGTTATCTGTGGCAGCTCCTAGGTTGGGGAATTCTCCCCCCCCCCACAGGTGTATATATAGAACCTTCATTGGTTGCCTTTGTGTGAAGACACACTTCTGACACCTGATATACACGTTTTCCTGGGACAGCAATTTGTTCTATTTGTTAAAATATTATTATTATTATTATTATTATTATTATTAAGATGAAAGAGAAGGAGAAGAAGCAGCAAGCCTTGGTCTTAAACTGCAGCTCCCAGCTCCTATCCTAATTGCTGTTTACAAAAAGCTGAGAACAGTTGTTCTCCATCAGGCATCCTCTGCTATTGCTAAAGAGAACCGAATTCCAGGAGCCAAGACAGAGCCTTCTTTTTCAGAAGCTGAGCAAGAACAGACATGCAGCAATTCCAAAAGGAGCCAAGGACCTGGGTGCAAAGGCATCCTTTGGACATTTTTGCTGCAGCAGTCCTGCAAATGAAAAGGTGAACTACAGTTTAGTCTTTTTAAAGAGTTTGGACTGTTCTGGCTCTTGGGCTGTTGGGAGTGGCAAAATAAAAAGACAGAAAAAGTCCTGTATTCCGTTTAAATTAAACTACTTGTTTGTTTAAATATAAATGCCTGGTGCATTTGTTAACATGGAATACAGACACACAGCCCAGCACCTACCAAACCTGAATCACACACCTGGTTGGTTGGTTGCTAGCTTACTTTTTCTGCAATGAGATAAATTTCAGCCATGAATATAATGGGTGCTGTTGCAGGATATATTCAAAATGTATTCCATGCACGCCTCTGATAACACAACACAGCCCTAGGGACATGAAAATGCAAGTGGCCTCACCTGTCAAAGTTCCGAAGAAGCGGGAAAAAGAAATGACCAGCAACTGGACCAAATCTGTTGGGGGCAGATGGTGGCTTTGCTTGGGACTGGCCCTGTTCCAAACAAAGTGAAAGGTCAGGCAGGAGAACCGTCACTAGCAAGTGAGACTTGACGAAGACCCCAGAAGAGGCTTCATGGATGCAATGTTTTGTTCCACTCTCCCTTAAACAGACCAATATGCTTTCCTTGTAGGACTCTCAGGGTCCCCTTCAATTCTATGATTCTATGAATTTCAGACATGCCAATCCAGATCCACGATAATGCTTTGATTACTTGGAAACATAGTTAATCAGCTTAGCATCAGTTTTAAAGGGCACAGGTGTCTGAAACATGAAATGTGTTGCCATTTGCCCGTAGGTAAGAAAAGGGAAGTTTCTTTTGAAATGCTTAAGCACCTTTGTGGTTAGCAATGCAACATCTTATGACCAAGTTCAGCCACAGACAGGGAAAGTACATCTATTTCTGAATTTCAGGTGGTATCAGCTTATCTCAAAAACAAGTGATGTTGGGGGGGGGTGATGTTTGGTGGTGGAGGGCTGGACCCGATCGTGGAATGTGATTGTACTGCATCACCTTCTATGGCACAGATCCGTGAGAGGAAAATATGGAGGCAATAAAAGATGGGAGATAGGACTGAAAAGTTGTCCTCCCTTGGGATGACCATCAGAGGCAGGAGGCCCATCCCAGGATGAAAAGAAGAAGAAGAAGAAGAAGAAGAAGAAGAAGAAGAAGAAGAAGAAGAAGAAGAAGAAAGAAGAAGAAGAAGAAGAAGAAGAGGAGGAGGAGGAGGAGGAGGAGTTTGGATTTGATATCCTGCCTTTCACTCCCTTTAAGGAGTCTCGAAGTGGCTAACATTCTCCTTTCCCTTCCTCCCCCACAACAAACACTCTGTGAGGTGAATGGGGCTGAGAGACTTCAGGGAAGTGTGACTGGCCCAAGGTCACCCAGCAGCTGCATGTGGAGGAGCGGAGACGCGAACCCGGTTCCCCAGATTACGAGGCTACCGCTCTTAACCACTACACCACACTGGCTCTAGAATATGCTATAGCTTTTCTTTTCCTGAAACAAGGTGTGCCTTCGAAATAAAAAGTATGCTAAGCGTTTCATTGCTGTGTTGACTGGCTCTTTAAGGCAAACAATCTGCATCCTGGAGTAGTGGTTCAGAAGGAGCCACAGGTCACCTGAGTTAATATAATTGTTAATTGTTACTTTGACCAGATCAGGGATAGAGCTCTCAAGGTGCTCCCACCAATGTAGTCCTATCAGGAGAGATCAAGGACAGGCCGGAACAGGTCTATAATTTAAAGACATGGAGGGTGGGGGTTGAAAGCTGAGGAGAGCCGATCAAACAAGACCCTAATAACATTATGGGCTGCTGTAAAGGAAGTTTCTATGAAGGCCTTCAGAACAAAGAGAGAACTCCGCTCCATATGGGTAGGTGAATGTATGGCCCCTCCCATTACCAGAAGTTTGGGAAGCCTGAACTCAACAGAAAACCATATTTCTTGGATTTCTTAAGCCCTTGAATACAAGACCAGCTCGTCTGTCTGCACTGATGTGCCCCCTGCTATAGCTCAAGGCAGTTTTGCATTTCCTGGCTTCACCTTTGCAAACCTTCTGGTCTTGCTTCGGATCCTTTCATCCACAACTTTTTGCCAGTCTGGAGAAGAGCTGTTGCTAGACAGGATCTGGATGCTGGGCTGTTTCAGACTAGGAAGCTGCTTTGCTTTGGGAGAAAAGGGCTGAGAGAGTTCCTGGGCTGCTCTGGCCAGCACCTGAGTGAATAGACAAGAAGTTGTCAGGCGCTTCTAGCCTGGACGTGCAGTGCATTCCACTCACTTCACGAGGACAACAAATATAAAACACAGAGCATCATTCAAACTACAAGAAACCATTTACAATAGCAAAATAAGGGATGCGGGAGTCAGAACTTCACATATACACAACTTCATGGCAGAGGTGAGGAGTGAACTGGGGAGCTTCCTACAGGTAACTCAGTCTCTTAGCTGCAATGCAACACTACCTCTCGCAAGGCTTGCTTATAATATGCTGGAAAAGGGCGACTTACATCCAGGATGTCCATGCGCTGGCGGAGACTATAGTTCAGGGAGTAGAACTCAGAGGTCAGAAACTTGGCCACCTAGGCAACAGAAAACAAAGGTGAGTTTAGAGGTGTTCTGTGGCTCCTTAGTCTTACAAGCTGCCCCATCAATCTGGCAAGCTAGGGGCAGAGGAACAGACTGCTATATTCCAGTGCTTCTGCCCATGGCTTTCCTTCTTCCTAGCAAGATGCTTTCCCTGTCCACCTAGTGCAACCTTACCAATCTCCTCGTCTTACCAGCCCCTTAGCTAGCTTCTCAAATGGCCCTCTCTGAGCCTGGCTAAGAAAGGCCAGCTGCAGCTCCTCAGCCCCTGCAGTCAGAACCAAAGACAGCACAAGGACTCACTGGTGTTGGGTCTGTGACAGTGATGGCCACCAGAGCGCCTTGACGAAGCCCCACAAAGCCTTCTATGTAGCTCTTCTCGTCTAGATGCAGCAGGACCTTTGCCAGTTCCACGCTCACCTGCACAAAAATACCAAAGAGTGTATGTGTGTGTCTTTTGAAGTCTCAGCCGTTCAAGAGGCTTGATGTTTCAGGCAGGTCAAGTTGAGAGTCAGCTGGTCTCATCGAGTGTAATACAAAGTTTGCAGGGGGCAGGGAACAGATGACAGTCCCCCTCTCTTGCTGCTACCATGACACCCTAAGTTGGGTGTTCAAGAGATCACCAAGGTTGCCTAGACTGATTAAGCTGCCAATGAGCTTCAACGTATGTGCAGAGCAACTGGAAATCATCTAAAGCATACACCCCTAAACTTGGAACTTCAGGTGTTTGGGAACTACAATTCCCATTGCCCCTGACCACTGGTTCTGTTAGCTAGGGATAATGATGGGAGTTGTAGTCCCAAAACATCTGGAGGGCCAAGTTTGGGGGTGTATGATCTAAAGTCCTAACTGCGCCTCCTCCCCCCCCCCACACCCCAAATACGCTATTTTGCCTTGGACAGCAAAGAAGTCAACTGCTGCCACCATAACTACAGAGAACTGTCATTGCCTTCGAATAGCAAAGGGGACCACCCTCCTGTATTTCTCACTCATCAAGGGCAAGCCCCTGAGCCCCAGCAAGTTCTCATTGGTTATTTCTAAAGCCGAATCAAGATCAAACCAAGAGGAATTTGCATTTACTTCTCGTGCAGCTGCCACGTTCCTTCGGATCAAAGTCTCCAGGGTGCTCATTGTGGCTTCATACTTGTCCGGATCTTCGGGACCAGTCAGGACTGAAAGAAAGAAAAGATGAGAAGGAAGCTCACATTTGACTTCCCAGTTGTCCAGTCAAGTTAATGCTGTACCAGGAATATATGTTACGCAGAAAGTTCATGCAATCATATGCTTTAAACTAAAAGATTTGGGTTTGCAAATAATTGTGGCAGTCTTTCATAGATAGGTCTGGGACAAAAGTAGCCAATGAGGTGCCTTCCAAAATTTGCTTGACTCCAACACCCATCACCCCATGAGCAATGGTTAGGGGATGATGGGAATTGGAGTCCAGCCCCATCAGCTAGGCACCATGTTGACTTGCCCTAGTCTGGGAGACAGAGGATAGTAAAGAAGTACAGGAGGCTCTGAATAAGGCATAGAATGTGTCAGCCCAACAGAAAAGCCACAGGATGTTTCACAGGCAATAAATTTGTTTACTTCAACCAGGAAACACAACACATGTTGAGAGCCACTGCGGTGTCCTCAGTTTCTTGGATGAAAGGTGGGATAGAAACAAACAAAACATCCCAGAAAGCTAGTTCACATGTCACACTAAACCATAGGCTTGCACAACTTGAACAATGGAACATTTGCTCTCTTCCTCCAAGGAGTTCCAAAGCTTTTGCTTCTGTATTTGATTAACCACAGCTTGCTATGCTGTACAGACCAGAAACAGTGGTCAATTTTAACTATGGTTAGTTTAAACAAGCCAGCTTCAGTAACTATGGTTTGATGTTTGCTTGATTGAAACTATCCAGTTTGTGTCAGTCACAGTTTGCTGGTCTGGATAATGCAGTTAAGCAAAAGTGGAAACAAACACTTCCAAATTGTTTCTCCTGGTCAAATGAGAGGAGGGGAAGGGGGAGTCTGAAGGCCCATGGCTCACTGCGGCTCATTCTTACTTGCTCTTGTCATGCTAACTATGGTTTAGTGTGTCATATGAACAATGCTATGGACTTCATACCATCTTATCCCTAATCACTTACTTTCAATACAGTCTCGGATGTAGGTGGGAGCCTTGGTCTTCTTCAGTTCTTTGTCCTCTGACATGTCATACGGAACGAGGTCATCATCGCTGAAAAAGAAACAAATTTAAATTCTTCCTCAAATGAGATTTGATTCATGCACACAGTGCGAAGATCCTACATTGTATCTATCTTCTTGCTTGGCAACAACATTTTGCCACATACCTATCAAGCTCAGAGTCATTCCCCTGGTACAGTCCTTCAGAAGCACTTGGCTGTGGTTTCACACTGGGTTTCAGAATGGTGCCTGGTGTCATGGCTGGTCTGCTGTTCCTGCAGTAGCAAAAAAAAAAGTTCCTACCAACTGAGGGGAAAGTCTTGCTTATGTTGATAATAGGAAAGAGTTGCAACAGCAGGTGAAAACATAACTATTATGTAAACATGCTGCAAATTAGCCTGGGTTCTAAAAACGTCAGACGTTATGTCCTGAAACTCCACAAAGAAATAAGAAAACTGTTATGTAGACTAAAAGATCCCATTTGCACAGAATGCCACATCATGTTTTAGTGAGCTTCTCGGCTCATGTGATCTTTCCTTCCCCCACCCACCGCCCTCCTCTGGCATAGCCATGGTGAGAGGTCTGGGAACACCTGCTTCCTATTTTAAATCAAACACAGTTTATGATTACATTTGAAAGGGACAAACTGTGGTTAGCTTAAACCATGCTTTGTTGAAACAAGGTTAGATCAAACCAGTTTATAATCCTGGCTTATTCAACAAAGCGTATTTTAGCACCATACAAATTAACACAGATTAGTTTTGAGCATGGCTTAGCTTAATGTGTTAAGTAGGCCAAAGTCTCCAGCAGAGAAAACAATGACAGAAAGCAGCCAGTGCAAGTTGAAGCTGAAGGGAGTCTAAAGGTAACTTACCCAATGCTCTGGGAATCACTGTCAGGAATCTGCTCTGGCCTCTGAATCAGCAAGGTCTTTAAATCTCTGATCTCATCATCTTCTTCATACTAACACATTGAGAACAAAGCAAAACATTAAGATAGAATAAGGGGACTAATACACAGGTTGGCTCTTGCATAAAGGCAAGTGGCAGACATAATTTGATTTACTAAGTCCATTCTTGGGATGGCGCTTGTTGTTTCACCTCAGAAAATGGTTGAAACAGGTTGACCCGCAAAGTTTGTAACAAGAGACAGGTGCCGGCTTAAAAGCAAGGCCAGACTCGACTAAATGTTGGTTGGATTCAGACATAACAGGAAACCACAGTTTCCTGCTAAATGAATGAACAAGCCTCACACTTGCATACTTTCCCTCCCGGCCTCCTGTACAGCCACAAGGAGACATAAGGTTTTGCTTCCATTTTTGAAACAATCCACAGTTGCCCATTACAACCAGATTTGAAAGACCATGGTTTGTTTCAACTGTGGTTTCAGGAAAAAAAAGCCAGGATCTGAAGCCACAGTCTTGCAAACCAGTCCCCCAAGTTTGGACCTAACAAGGAGATGTTGCCTTTCTAAAAGCAGAAGCAAAAGCTTGCGCTCTCCTCCTGAGAAGCAAAGGCTCCTACAGACTTGTTCACATGGTGGGAAATCCTGATTTCCCATTATATTTAAACAGAACCATTCTCTCTGTCACACACACACAAACATATACACACAACAATTTTAAATGGCAGAAGCTGGGACACAATACCAAAGGTATATTCCACTAGCATATTTAAAGGATTTTTTCCCTGCCACAACCGAACACGGCAGAAAGTTCACTTGGCTGTCTCACCTGAAATTTCAGAGCGGGGCCTTCAGACATTACCCTGGCACTTACGCACTCGGCCACAACCATCCCTATATGGCGGATCTTTGGCAAGTTGCTGTCCAGGTGACACTTCATCCCTTCCATCATGACTGTGAGTAGCTCTGGAAGGACAAGCAGAAGGTGACCAGGAAAATTCAGCAAAAAGCACAATAGCCAACTCTGACATATTTAAAACCTGATAAGCAGGTGTTGTGCTTTCCACAATGGGGCAAATATATATTTCGGCATCTTTTGAACCATCTGCTATGGCTTTCCAATGCAGGCAGAAGAAGACAGTGCTGAACTTTCCTTTTCTTCTTTTTTTAGCAGTGGGGGTACACTACTCAAAGGAGTAGCCAGCTAAACACAGGTTAAAACAGAAACGAAACATTTTAATAGCTACAAAATGTATTACTTCCAAAAGTTTTATGGTCTGCGAAGAATGATGGATCTAATGAGGCAGACTCATAATAAATGTGCTAGTCTTTTTTGGTTTTTTACAGAAAAATAAAAATTTTCATTGTATATTTAAGAAGTGCAACATAATAGTATGAGATCGGTTTCTTTTCTCCTTTTACATAGACTCAACAATGTATATGGTACCTTTTCTTGAACCTTGTTGTACCAATACATTAGAAGACAGAAGCCACGCAAGACAACCCCACAATCTGAACTCATTTTATTTTTTAAAAGAGAATCCTTAATGTTAACAGGAGAGCCCAGCTGGGTACTGATCCACAGTACATACTGGCTGATTTGCACAATGATCCACAGATAAAGACCTGTTTTTGCCCATGGGTCAAAATTAAAATCCTTAACAGGCCTGTGATCTTCCATCACTAATAACTTATCATAAGCAACACTCTGCACCAGTACTCCAAGCTCAAAGCACATGACCACCCCATGAACATCCTTCAACAACCTACTGCCCTTCGGATACTTTGGCCTACAACTCTCATCAGCCCCGGCCAGCACAAACATGCTAGATGGGTCTGATGGGAGTTGTAGGCCAAAAACATCTGGAGGTCTCAAGGTTAGGGAAGGCTGCCGCAGGTGGACTATCCCACCCTATGTTGGGTTACTTCTCAGTTGATCTCTATTGGCAAGACATCCTACTGATCTCACCACATCTCAATAAACTGCAGCTTTATGACATTCACACCAAGATAATAGGTTCTATCCAATGGTGGTCCTGTGCAGTATAGCCCCACTGAAGAGAATGAACAGGGCAACCTTAGGCTTATTCATTTCAATAAGTATACTCTGAGTAAGACTGGCACTGGGTACAACCAATTGCTGCAGCCACCCTGTGAGCATCTCCCAAGGTAGTCACCCAGATTCCACCATGAAGATTTTGAGGCCCAGCGGCCCAAGATGCCAGCTTGGTCCTTTTCTCTCTCCCTTACCTTGTCTGTCATTCAGTATTTCTGCTTCTTTCAGATGAGAGAGGCAGATCAGAATGGCCTTGCTGATGTACAGCTGCTGCTCCACTGGGGAGTGCTTCACAGCAGTGCTGCTTCCCCAGGTCTCCAGCAGCTCTTTCAAAACCTGTGTTAGAAGCCTGAATGTCGGGTTCAACATGTCATTCTGCCCCTGTCCCCACAAGCCTCCGTTTGGGCCTCTTAGCATAATAACCCAGCAGTGACCGACTCCCTTCGTCCACCAGAGGAGGCATCTTCACAGTAAGTGCCAATGAACCCAATTCCACTTTGTATGAGGGAGTCTTCTGCTGGAGCCAGACCTATGCCTCTCAAAAGCTTGGTTAAGATCTCTTGTCATCCCCTTTTTATCCAGAAGCAAAATTTTGGGGTGTAAAAGCTCCCCAATTACCAGCAGGGTCAAGGAGGAGTAAGATGTACAGAACCTCTTAGTCAAGGCACTAACTCTCAGTGTCTTGGGATCATCTGCCCTGTGCTTTACTAAGAAAGCTTTGCCCTGCATAAAGGTAAAGGTAAAGGTACCCCTGCCCGTACGGGCCAGTCGTGTCCGACTCTAGGGTTGTGCGCCCATCTCACTTAAGAGGCCGGGGGCCAGCGTTGTCCGGAGACACTTCCGGGTCACGTGGCCAGCGTGACGAAGCTGCTCTGGCGAGCCAGCACCAGCGAAGCACACGGAAACACCATTTACCTTCCCGCTATAAAGCGGTACCTATTTATCTACTTGCACTTAAGAGTGCTTTCGAACTGCTAGGTGGGCAGGAGCTGGGACCGAACGACAGGAGCTCACCCTGCCGCGGGGATTTGAACCGCCGACCTTCTGATCGGCAAGTCCTAGGCTCTGTGGTTTTACGCACAGCGCCACCCGCGTCCCTCATATTTGCCCTGCATATCTGGGCTGAATTGCCATCTGAGGCCTCCTCTCAAGGGTTGGGCTCCAGGGAGACAGTCCCGCCAGTGTGTGCAAAGCTTGCTGCTTGGGCTCAGGATGTCTTGGGAAAAAGGGGTGTGTGTGTCCCCTAATTGCAACAGTCCCAGCTACAACCCCCCTGCCCTCCAGATGGAGCAGCCAAAATACAACATTCTCATCAATCTGCTGGACGGAACACGTGGCTGCATCTGCAATCCCACCAACTTTTTCAGTTGGTTAGTGATTATCGCCTCCTCTTCCCACCCTAGCAAGCTAAACCAGAAGAGGCGAGGATGGAGAACCCAACTTGGTTTCAGTGCAATGGTGCTCCATCAACATCTAATATTCCCCAGAACTAGAAAATCTTCTCTCGCACAGGATATTCAGCATCTTGTGACAAGTAGGAGAGCCAACCTTATGAAAAGATCTCATCCACTGACAAGAGAAAGGCCCCTCTGAAATGACCACCCATTTATCTCACTTTTAAACCTTTCATTTGTTAGCACACTGAAAAGGAGTGAAACACAGGCTGGCAAGATCAGTGGCTCTGGGGTCACTCTTCTTTCATTCTAAGTTAGTTCTGATGTGTTTTTATTACATTACACATAACAGGGCTGGGAAGGTGCTCCTATGATGTCTACCAAGTTGCATGTTATCTCTCTCACACATATATAGAAATACATTTTGCTAACCGTCACCCTGCTTACCTTGATCAGTAAGAGACGCCGCATGTTGTCCAGGGCTAGATAACCAAGGAGGTTCTGGAGCACCATAGTCTGTATTAATGAAACCACAGAGCTCATACGCATGACAAACAATGGAAATCACAGCAGATCCTTTGAGAAAGGAACAAACTCTCTCAATATGAACTATAAACCAAACCGGGTGACCTACTATTCAGATCATTATATGGGAATAGGAGCTTGACCATGAATGTTCATAGTGGACCAATTTGTTGTAATTGTAAAATTTACAAATATGCTCAGTATACCATTACGATATGCATTGTGTTGATATTGTAAAAGAAAAACAGTAAATGCGATTTACAGATTTACGGTCAGAAAGCAGGATGGCAGGGTTATTTCCTTAAACCAGGGTTAGCCAATGTGATGTCCTCCTGATGCTGCTGGCCGGTGTTTCCCCAAACCTGCCTCAGAAGGGGCACCCTGAAACTTGTACTTGCAAGTCCAAGAGCACAAGCACCGCAACATCACAACTTGTAAAAACACAGGTCACCCTTCTTAGACACAGCATATAATGCCATCCCAACAAACATGCTTGCCTCCTGATTAATGACATCCAAGGACTCTCACCGGATAGCTATACTGAAGCAGCAGCATCTTCTGGGTCATCACAAATTGAGCCTTCTTGCTTTTGACAACCAAATTCCCCAACAATCGTGACAGCACAGCAGGTCTAGCAATATAGACAAAGCAACATTTCAACCATGAGTGTCTTTTCTCTAAATCGGTGCTGTTTTAAAATCGCAACTGGATCACAAGACTAGATGATTCACAAATAGAAGTCTGGAATGTATTGGCAAAGCAAGATGTGCAATATTCAAGTTCCCCTCCTATGTTGTTTAGTCGTTTAGTCGTGTCCGACTCTTCGTGACCCCATGGACCAGAGCACGCCAGGCATTATCCCCTCCTATAAGGGCAGATAAAAGCAAGAGAGATGTCTCTCTGCTCAAATCATATATGTCTGAAAGACCAGCCTCTGCCTAACCAAACTTTTAAGATTCTTTTCAGGTGCTGTATTGGGGTGCTCCCACTGAATAAAGAGAGATGGACAACCACCAGAGAGAAGGCCTTTTTGGTACTGGCACCTAGTAATGGAACTGCCTTCCCAGGAAGGCTTGCCTGGTGTCATCCCTGTGGACTTTTCAGTGCCAGGTAGAGACCTCTCTCGTTACCTAGGCCACCTAAACAACTTATATTGCCAGGTTCTCTCCAGTTTTTAAGTCTGTGTTTTACATCTTGGAGATGCTATGACCTGTGTTTTTCTTGTAGTTATTTCAGTTTATATTTTAACGGTCTTATATTCAGCTTGTTTTAAAGAGTCATTTATTGTAAGTTGCCCAAAGGGCTGTGTTTTATGAGGAGGCATACATACAAATAAATAAATGAAATAAATAAGCCTTCCTCCTTTTCAAACTTCAACAGCTGAGCAGGCTGAAAGGAAATCTAATTTGTAGTGCAGGGGGAACCATTTTCAACTGCTGCAAGGATACAAGGAGGCATGGCATGCGCCCACCGTTCCACGCAGAGGTTTGGCTACTTACCCTGCTGCTGCCTGAACAAAGCCACAGACCACAGGTTCCACCCAGCGATTCGGCACACTCTCCACCAGTCGCCAGCATATCCTCTGCCAGATGCAGTCAGACTGGGTACGATCCGTCAGGTGGGACACCAACACGTTCAGGATTTCTTCTGCATCCCAAAAGAAGAAGAAAAGGAGTTGCTTTGATATCAGAAAGGGAAGAACAAACATCCTTTTTACTTCCTTATTTATTTATTTATTTTGGCCAGTAGTTAAGATAATTTGGGTGGTGGGAAGAGGGGGATCTTTCCTGCTGTTCTTCAAGAAGGAGAGCTACAAAAACATTTTTATAAGAATGCCCTACGCACATCATATAAGATTGTTCTTCGCCACTGTAAACCATGGTACAGTATTATATATTCCTTCCATTGCGTTGTTCTTTAAAAGTCTGCCTCCTAGTGGCTGAAAAAGGGGTAACAGCTGCCTTTTCTTAAGCAGTGCTCAGTCTTAAGTGTTCAACATGTCTGTTGAGATCAAGTCATTTAAAGAGAGACATAGAATACGAAAGAAAAACTGGTTATCAAACCAATGCTCCCTGTTTATCTAGCATCCAGTTCCTCTTCCAGGCCACCTACCTGGCTGTCCGGGTCATTTATAGGTTAGACAGTTTCTAAGAATTCATCATAGCAGAGGTGGCTAACCTCCAGTCTGGGGGAAGGAATCACATGAACCCAAGGTTCACTGCAGCTCATGCACGCCACAATAAACCATGGTTTATCTTTACCAGGTAACTTGATTATGTATTCCAGCTGTTTTTCCTTGTCTCTTCCTCACGTGGTTTATTGTAATGTGCAAGAGCACCCAATGGCTTTTCACAAGCCATGGGGGGTGGGGTGCAGGGAAAAGAGGGCAAGTCAGCAGGAGCAGTAAATCAAGTTATCTGGTAAAGCTAAAAGCTCTCTTGGAATTCTCTCCTTAGTGGCCCAAAATCATCATTTGTTGTTATTATTAACTAACACTATTACCAAGTTGCTTAAATTTCAAGGTTCCAGAGACTCCAGCCTCCTCATAAGACAATAATCTTCACAGAGTTGTAACTCTAGAGGCTAAATACTTTTTACGATACGGTGTAATTTCTTACACTTCATTATGCACATACACTTAAATCTTCAGAATGAGTGTGACTGTTTTTTGTGAAATGAGCTCCTGTTATATGCCAAGCTTGGGGACTCGGTGCATAAAACAGTTGTAGGGCACAGGCTCTGTACTCATAAGGTCCCAAGTTCAACCCACAGCACCTTCAGTTCAGGTAACAGGGCTGCGGGAGGGAAATCTGCCTGAGACCTTGGAGTGCTGCTGACAGATTGCTAGGCAGAGCTAGATCGACCAATCGTCTGACTCAGCATAAAGCTGCTTCAAATGTTCATATGAACCACACTACCAACTGCAACACTCTAACCAGCCTACATAGGAGTTCTTTGAAGAATCATGACATCAAGTGATAACCAATCGCTGCAGTCTGATTCAACCAGAGTGACAGAGCAGAGAGAAAGCAACTTTGAAAGCAGACATGTTGAAAGGAAGCTATGGCTTACTGCAAGCTTTAAAGAGCACTCACTTTGTCTTCCATGCATGCATACCTTCCCTAGCACCTGGGACACAAAGGAGATTGAGCAATCCAAGCCACCTGGAATACAAGAAATGCCACATTAGTCGATGAATCCGTCAGATCACAGAACTGAGACTGAAGCTCCAGCTGCAAAGCTTCCACAAAGATGAACAGAGCACTGGCATAAAAGTGGAAGTCCTCAGGGGAAGTCAATAACCTGGAGCTATGTATAAAAAAATAAAAACTTGTCCAGTAGCACCTTAGAGACCGACTAAGTTTGTTCTGGGTATAAGCTTTCGTGTGCATGCACACTTCTTCAGATAAAGCTTATACCCAGAACAAACTGTTAGTGAGCTAAACATGAAGAATGAAAAGTGGGTCCATGCAAGTGAGGATGACAAAGTCCTTTCAGAAGAATAAAACTCACTACTCAATGAAAGCCTCGTTATGAGGTTTGAGAGAAGCCAGCTCTGCACAAAACAGGTTGGCCTTCCTTTCAAGGCTAGGAAAACTAATCCATTTCTGTGAGATAATGAATGACCACAGACCCAACTGATTACACAGCAAACCACTAAGGCCCACCCCCTCCAGGGGTGTGGGAAAAGTTCCTCATCAAAAACTCCAGAGAGCCATGGCTGATCAGTGTACCCAGAGATAGATGCAAAGCACCATCTGCATCACTGGCACAATATAAATCAATAACTACTGTATACCTGCAAAAGATTTTTTTGAATTATCCAGGCTTAAGACTCACACTGACAACAGTGGGATTTAAATGTGCTTTATTTTGGTTGGACTGCACACGCACGCATACACACACACACACACACAACCTTCTGCCTTTAATTATCCACATGCACCTAAAGATATACGGGTGTCAGATTATTATTTTAAGTAACAATGTAGTTTGATAGCTGTGATCACTGTGTTGGCACCAAGAAATACAAATATAGTTTATTGGACCAAGTTTAGTTTGTAAGTTTGGTCTTCACAGAGCTCTTCATCAAGCAGTATCTAGACAAAAAATTATCCACAACAAACAATTCTTGAAAAAACAAAAACCTCAAAAGTATTTGAATACTCCTACTATACCAATGTAGGTTCAAAGTTATTGTTTTGTCTAGTGCTCAAATTACAGGCAGTCAAATGGGGAGAGGCTTCCTCCACCCTAACTTTTGTGTTGGGTTCCTTTTGCTTCCATTTTAAAAGACTAAGGGAGGACATGATTTGGTCCTCTACCTCTACTCAACGGTCATTAGCTAGGATCCTTCCCGTTTCTGTAACTATGTACCTGGCTGAGGACAGCAATCTGGTCTTCAGCTATGCATTGTTTGGTTTGGTTGAGACCAGCCATCCAGTTTCACCTGTGTTAACTGCTTTATTTGGAAGACAAGAGGCAAAGTCTGGCCCCTTTATATTTTCTGACACCTCCTTAGCTATTGTTTCCAAAAGGTTGTGGGGAAGCCTGTCGTTTGGCTAAACTTGGGAGGAAGCAGGGGCAAGTCTTGCAGATTTCATTAAGGGTCCTCTTCCCTTCCCTCTGCCCTCCCCTAATTTCAGAACTGGTTTTAAATACTTGTTATTCTTAGCCATGGCCTGTCAGTGCAGCAGAAGCAGCAGCAGCAGATGATGATCCTGTGAAATCTCACCTCGCAGTGAATCAGAGATCCTCTCCAGCACCTGGACCATCTCCACACCAAGCAGCGGGAAATAGTTTTGGGGGAAGAAGACAGGCCGGTTTTCTCCCTGGAGCTTGTTGCCTAGGTGATCAGGGAGACAGGCCACCTTATTGAGGATGGCCTCCTGTAGCACTGAAGGGCCAGCTTGTGTTTGTTGTTTGCAGACTTCCCACATCAGAGCAGACAGTCCAGCTCTCTGCAGGAACTGCTCCAGCACATCGACGACTTTATTCAGACGGAAACTGGGCCTGCATGGAAAGGTATTTTTCTGCCTTTATTTTCAATTCATAAGGAAAAAGCAATTCAACAGATAACATCATCACCTGCAATTCTGGTGGTTGTTTTTTAAACAACACTTTTCTATGATTCCTGGTTGTGGGCAAAGACTTGAAAATGTATAAGCAATGCTTATTGAGGACTCACAGTTGTCCATCAAGCTGCTCTAGAATCATAGAATTTTAGGGTGTATCCAACATTAGTTATAATCAAAGCACACCCGTTGAAATCAACTAAGGAACATCAATTTCTGTTAGCTACCACCTTTAGAACTGGAAGGAATTTTAAAGGTCATCTAACCCAAATACAGGAAAGAATTATGGCATCTTTGACCAATGGCAGTTCAGTCTTCCTTTAAACACATCCACACCACAATTATTTCCACACTCTCATCCCATAACTCTTGTATAACTCCTGCAATCACACATCTCCTTTCTTTGAACCTCGGGATGATATCCCTTACTAAGGGATTCAAAATTCTGTGAAGCCCAAAATACTGCACCTAAGAATGTGTGAATTAGGCAAAATAGTCAAGTCTACATTGTTTTCTAAAGGGGAATTTTTAACTTTTTGTGGTGTAGAAATTGTATTTGTGGTATAAAACTATGATCAATCACGATAGCAACTTTTGCAAAGTGAGAGGTAAAATAAAAGCATATTTGGGTTCTGTCCATGCAGTACTGTATATTGAAACAATTACCAGGTTCAGAAATAACACTAAACTACAGTTTAATATTAGGAAAATGAATCTTGGGATCATGCTCTTTCTCCTCTTCACTACTTCTTGGCATGTATGAGAAGATCAAAAGCCTTTGCTTTTGTTTTTTGAATTAACCACAATCACCTGTTATTTCTAAACATGTGAACTATGGTTTGCACTAACAGCAGCTAGTTAAAAAACATTGTTTTTAATCTTGTTTGTTTTAAGTAACCAAAGTTAGACAAATCTCAGTTCTTAAGTTAGAACATACAGGGATCCGCAATTAGTTTTAAAGGGAAAGGAGAAGCTTTCAATGTTCTCATGAATGCTGAAGAGGAGGGCACACGAGACCAAGATTTAGCCATGCTCTTTCTCATGATGCAAAACCATACTAGAGTTATGCCTGAATGCAGCCAATGACTCAGTTCAGATGTTATGCCAAACCATGGCTGAATGATTAGGCACACCCTCAGCCCCTTGGCATTGCCTTCCATCTATGGCTTGTGGCAAACTAGTTAGCCCTTACATCCAAACTCAGAAACTACAGTTTGTAATTGCCTTGAAACCTAAGATGGGCAAACAGACTCAAACTAGGAGGGAGAAGACACAGTGCATGAGCACAAAGCTTATTACATGCCAACTTACACAGCACCAAATAATGGATTTTCCAATCCCATCTGAACTGAGCCTACAAGTGGGATTTAGAACACACACACACTCCTTTGCATATGCATTTTGACTTTTTGGGATCCTCCTTCCCACTGCAGCTCAAACATTACACCCTACTCCAAAAAGCTGCTATGAAATGTTGAGTGGCTTCTGAGACAGCTGTCAGAAATAAAAATCAGCAGTCTCCCTGTATGTGCAAAAGTGCTTTTAACACTGGGCTCTTTGGATTCAGGCCTCTAAACTGAGAGAACCCTAAAAACAAAATAGTTTTAGAATTAGAGATCACAGCACAGTAGCCATGCTTACGCTGTAGAAATGATGGTGTCCAAAAGAACCATAAAAGTTTGGTCTGCTGGTCCTTCCAAGAAAAAGCAATCCCATAACTCCTTATCTTCATCTGATTGGAACTGCTCCAGCCAATCAAGACTCAGGTTACTGATAAGACACTGCAGAAAGGTAGTAAAATGATTGCGAATAAATTCTTTTTTCTCTTTCATGGAGGGTGGATTTTCAGTTCCACCAAGGTAGCTCTTAATTGTCCGCAAAGTCTCACAGATCTGGGCTCCATCTCTGGAAACAGATAGGGTGCCAATTGCTTCTTGTACTATATGGCGAACTTGAAGCAAGTCAGAATCCATTTATCCTGGTCACTTCTGGAAAACAACAAGGAGGTCGATAAGTAATAGCACCAAGGTTTGAGAAAGTAGAGCTGGTAATTATTATCCTCTGAACAGAAGAAGTGGAAAAGGTCATGGCTCAGGGGTACAACTTCTGCACTGTATGCGGAAGGTCCCAGATTCGATCCCCAGAATCTAAAAGTAGGGCTAGTACAGACTCAAAGTCTGAAACAGTGGATAGTTGTTGCCCATCAGTAGACAATACTGAGCCAGATGGACAAATGATCTGACTTAGTACTCTTGAAGGGGACGCAGGTGGCGCTGTGGGTTAAAGCCTCAGCGCCTAGGACTTGCCGATCGAAAGGTCGGCGGTTCGAATCCCTGCGGCGGGGTGCGCTCCCGCTGCTCGGTCCCAGCGCCTGCCAACCTAGCAGTTCGAAAGCACCTCCGGGTGCAGGTAGATAAATAGGGACCGCTTACCAGCGGGAAGGTAAACGGCGTTTCCGTGTGCGGCTCTGGCTCGCCTGAGCAGTGATGTCACGCTGGCCACGTGACCCAGAAGTGTCTCCAGACAGCGCTGGCCCTTGGCCTCTTAAGTGAGATGGGCGCACAACCCCAGAGTCTGTCAAGACTGGCAGGGTACCTTTACCTTTTTAGTACTCTTGAGTTACTTGGTGGAAAATGTGGGATATAAACATAGTAAGTAATAAGAACCACCAACATCCTGACCTCCTTGTGGGAGCAGAGAGTGGGATTTTAAAAATCTAAATAAACATGCAAGCACAAAACTTCAGGATGCTCCCACCTGTGTAGGTATTGTGTGGGCCTAAGGGAAACTTCAGACTAAGCCTGCAATCCTCTATCTGCTTACCTAGGAATAAACCCCAGTGAACTCAGTTGTGAGTAGACGCATTGGTTTAGCACCGCAACCATGAGTCTCATGGCACCTTAAAGACATAACAAATTTATTATAGCACAACCTCAGAACGCCCCTCACGAAATGGGCTGCCGACCACAAAAAGCTTAAGCCAAAATACTGTAAACGAGTTAAGTATTTAAGAAGCCTCGCTGGGTTTTGTTTTTGCTTTTTGCTCCTGCAAAAGACTAACATGGCTGTTGCCCTAGAAATTACCGTAACGCGGAAGCCAAGACACGTGTACTCGGAAGTAAGGCTCACTGAGTTCAGTGGGGCTTAATCCCCACGCTGATGTGTAGAACAGGACCGCCCGGCGTGAGGGAGAAACGCCTCAGCCCCTCGCTTCCCGCCTTTAGAAGTCCCCGCCGGCGAGGCCTCACCAAGGGCAGAAATGATGCCACGGTTAATAGCGACCCGGGTTGCGCTGCCTTTTCTCTACGGTCCGTCCTCAACACTCCGGGTAATACGTCGGTCTAAACAGCAGCAGCCGATTCGACGCTCCTGTCTTATGCGCGGCCGCCTCGAACAGTCTGTCGAATCTGCTGATCTTTCTTACAACCCTTCGCAGCTCTCGCGATCTCCCGGTCCGGCCCCTTTCTCTTCCGCCCTTCTTCTTCTTAAAGGGACAGTACCGATAAAGTTTCCATAGTCCCAGAGCATGGAAGAGGGCCTGTTTTTGAGACTCTGCGTGGTGTGTTACATCCCGAATCTGGTTTCACTGTTGGGTTGAATTTTATTTATTTATTGTGTTCATACCCCATTCTTGTTAGCCGCCCTGAGCCCGGCTTCGGCTGGGGAGGGCGGGATATAAATAAAATTTATTATTATTATTATTATTCTTTATCCAAGAATTTTGGAGGTTGGCATTTATGTTCATCCCCCTCCCCGTTTTTATTCTCACAACAATCCTGTGAGGTAGGTTATTGAGCTGGCCAATATAACCCAGAGAGCTTCGTAGCTGAACAGGAAAGTGAATCTTGCTCCCTGGGATCCTACCTAATCCAATACTCTTAACCACTACCCCTAACCCTGAAATCGATCCCAAGACTTGACTGTCTTGAGCACCAGCCCCTCATCTGGCTCTTCTAAAATGCCATTGCCAGTTGCATTTTTATTATTTTTTAAAAAGTAATTAATCAGAGTGGAACATTTAGCTCATCTTTGAAGTCACCAAGCTCCTGCAGAACCCTTCTTACATCTTGCAGTGGTGTAGCCCACTTAATCATGGCCTAAAAGGCAGAAAATGAACCCCGCTGGCAATCTTATTTTGTTTCAGGGGAAAACAGAGGCCGCCATGATGACAGGTTGTGCTTCTGGAATGGCTGCTTCTAAGCCAGAGTAGGTCATTCTGTAGAGCAGGAGTCTCTTAATATCAGGGTCATGGGTTCAAGCCCCACAATGGGCAAAATATGCCTGCATATTTTGGACTAGATGACCCTTGTGGTCCCTTTCCAAATCTACAATTCTATGATCACCTAGGAAAGAAGAGGTGCGGAAATACTTGGAAGCACAGGCAATAAAATTGTCTACAGCTAAGGACTTTCTCTTGGTGATGATCTGCCCTTTCGCTGAAGCCACCTTATGAACTCAGGGCAGGTAACAAATTTAGTAATATCTTGTTACTTTAAAAACATTTCTATACCACCTCCCTAACCAAACCTCAAGGCAACATACAGCAATATTAAATGAAGATCGAAACATTAAAATCCTGTCTTCGTCCTGTACACTTTTTGTCCTACACACTTACCTGTTCTGAGCAGGTGGAGACATGGTGTATTTGGATGCCTCATTGAAAATTGGGCTGAGAAACCAGGATAGCCATTGCAGGATTCAGTGCTAAAATTTTAAGCACACAGAACCACCACCACATTTCTCAAATACAAAAGAATCCATACACATTTATTCCAAACCTTATTGGTTTATTCAGTCTTGCCATTCCACACAAGTACCAACAACATGACTACAAGATGCTAAAGGTATACAAAAATCAAACTTTATAGTAATGACTGTACAATAGGTTGCAAATCTCTTGGCCTTTTGCAAACTGAACACTAGTTATCCCAATTGGTCTCAGACTCCTCACCTTCCGCCCCAGGAGGAAGGCGGCAAGAGAAACAGCTTTTCTGCCTATTTGTTTCACATATTCTAAAAGCGAAAGCATTTACATCGGACTTGGGAAGGACAGGGCGTGTGAACAATGCACCAAAAACATTTTAGTAAAGGAAGGGATGACTTAAAAAGAACACTAGTCCTAGTCCCCCAGTTCTTAGGCTGGTTAAATGCACCAGCAGCAAGGAATATGAAAAAGCTTTTCTGTGTGCCAACATCCCTAAGGGCTGAGGGTGGTGGTGGAGGGAGAGGAACCAGTCCGTATCTAAATTTGCTGAGGGTTTTCTTGCAACCTGCCATTTCTTACTTCCAACAGTATAAATTTATTTTTGACATATCCTAAAAACAAGAGACTTCTGGACTTAAGAGGACAGTATCATGTCTAAAGAACAATGTTTCTTGTTGAGAACTTGCAAACCAAAGCTCCCTTTTAAAAGGACTTTAAGTCCAACAAAAGTCCACAGTTCACCCTGCTGGGCCCAAGACACTAGGGTAGGTTTCAGTTTCTCAGCTTTCCCTTCGTTTTATTTTCCTTCCTCTTTTATTTTTAAAAGGTACAATTTTTAAACTGAATGCACTTTTAAGTTTAAAAAAAAAAAAACTGCTGCCAAGTCCCACATTTTATCGGGAAGAGTTGGAACTGGATCGGCTGCGATGACGCCTGCGGCCTGGAGATCTGGATCGTGACCGTCTGCGAACTGGGGATCTGCGCCTGGGAGACCTGGACCTGAAAGGGAATATAGTTGTGAGGAAGAGAGCAGAGCTTCAGTTAGGAGAATGGATGGATATCAAAAATAATCCAAACTTTTCTAGTCCCTTTTTATTCAACAGCATTCAAGAGTAGTTCTTATATCCTAAAGGGTGAAGGCAGTTCAGCATGCTAACATTTTGCAAATGAACCCTAATGCAAAAAGCAATATAGCAACTGTATAATAGTAACTAAATAAAATAAATATTTTCTCAGTTCCTAGATCAGTGTTTTATTTTTGCAAATACAAAACATCAGCTTATATTAATAAAAATATTCCATCAATCTCGACTTAAACATATTCTAAGTTTGAACCTATGCCTTATTAGTTGTAAGATTTTACACACATGTCCCCTGAGCACTTGAGAAGGATCTATAGGGGAGAGAATGCTGGAACTATTATGGCGCAAGTACTTCCACCTGCCTTCCCCTAATGTATTTCTTAAAGTATTTTTAAAAATAAAATTGCTGGATTTATTATTGTGTATTTGGTATGCTGTGAGTCACTTTGAGCTCTGCTGTGGAAAAGTGGCATACAAACAAACTGATGCTAATGCTCTGGAAGGGGGTGCCTATCCTTCAAATACTTTGTGCAGGGACAGTCTTTGTTTGCCATCAGCTGTAGTACAGGAAGTAACTCACTGCCCATCCTTGGTGTGACCCATTTGAGTCCGCAGGTGTCTTCTTTTTATTTTGCCTCCCCGGACAGAGCTCCTACCAGCTGTGAACAACTAAGCCCCTCCAGCTTACCCAGCTCCACAAAGGCAACCTACCTTCTCCTCATGCGAGGTGGAGAACGACGCCACATGGGCGGTGGCGGCAACATCCTCCGCGGAGGGGAGAAACGCCTGAGAGGCATCCTGGGCCGAGGAGTCAGGACAGCTGTGGCAGTGATCTCCTGACCATCAATCTGCCCTATTTAAAGATCACAGAAGCAGAAAGTTGATTTGTTTCAGCAGGGTGAGGGATTGACGCAAAGGCCCCCTGCAGCCACTGCCTTCTTGCTCACTAGGGAAGGTCAAACTATGGCAATGGTGTGGGGGAGCAGGGAACCTAGAGGGAGATATTAATACACAGGTAAAACATACATGCAGGGAGGTACCAAAAAGACATTGGGGAACCACAAACACCACTTTGCTTACCTATTACAATCAGGCCCAGTTCCCTGACTGATTCCCTCTGTGGGTCATTAGCCCCCCAAGATTTGGCATTAAGATTTGTAACCTCTTGACCTACACCATAAGTTTTTAAATGTCCAACATGGGACTGCAAGTTTTTCCTGGGACAAGCCTCTGCTTTCTTTATGAATAATTGCTGCCAACTTATTCCAAGGTTTTTGCTCATGCCCGCAGGTCCATTGCCTTTCTGGAGAATGCAGTTTACCTTGGGGGCCATTTTCATCAGGATGATCCACCCTTCTCACTTTGGGCCAGAAACCAACATGATGTGGTTGCAGAGGTCCCACCAGCCCATATTCCTGGCAGACAAGGTTGATTTTTAAAAAAGAAGTCATACAGGTAAAATGATATATTTGTATTATTATAAGAGTAAAACTTGGAAGAATCTAGCCTTATTTTGTTCAGGTGTGCTCTGCAAAGAGCCCTCCTAGCTGGTAGAACCTGTATCACATTTGGGAAATCTGAAACCCTTGCTTTAATGGGGGGATCATCTCAAATTACAGATTTTTCAGTCATGTAGGAGTCAAACCTCTTAACAATGCAGCCAGCTTCTGAAACCCACCTCCATCCATGTGCTTCAGTGCCTTCTCAGCATCATCTGGATTCTCAAATTCTACATATGCATAACCCTTTGAGAGGTGTGGGTTGAGTCTGTCAACTGGCATATCAATCATTTTGATCTTTCCATAAGTGGAAAATATTTCCATTATGTGGTCCTGGAAGAGGAAAAGCAAGCTCCTTAATGCTCATGGCAAATGTTCATTACCTGCCATCTTCACAACAACAAAACACTGAATGGGCAGCGGCGGAAGCAGCAGCAACCCCCCCCCCCTTAACTGGATTTGAACAGAAAGAGTGAAGACCATTCAATTACATATTGAAATGCTTCAACAGTTTTGCTTCCCAGGTTACCTGAACTTTACTCAGCTATATCTATAGGAGAATAAGAAGAGCCTGCTGGACCAGGCCAGTGGCCCATCTAGTCCAGCACACTGTTCTCACAGGGGTCAAGCCACTCGCAAGCAGGGCCTGAGCACAACAGCACTCTCCCCATAGAGATCTAGTGTATCAATACTGGGAGGGACCCTTGGTCAACAGCATTCCCAGCATTCATATTCAATATGGACTTACAGGAAGCTGTCTTATACTGAGTCAGACCATGGGTTCTGGGGGACTTATGTTTCCCTACCCCCTTTGGCCTTTTTACTTCTTTCTGGGTACGAGTGAACAACAGGCATCTGTTACCTTCGTCACATTTCTGGTCAGTCTCCCAACATGTACTTTGGTAGGTTTGGGTGATGGACTCCTTCTCTTCCGTTCCTTTTCATCTCTCTTGAGCGGTTTAGACCTGGTGGAAATAAACAAAAAGTGTCAAACAAAAATTTAAACGTATGGATCTGCAACTCAAGCTCTTCATTAACTCCAATCAATGCAGCATGACAAAAAAACACCAATGATCTTATTCTGTATTCCTTGCTAAATTTGTTACTAAAAAAAAAGTGGCTGGTGCAACAACTACAGGCCATTTATAGTTTGCAAGAAATAATTATGCTAAAAGTGAGTAACTATTGAGGCTTAACTTAAATTCAGTAGGGCTTGGAGGGACCTTTATTTGATACTATCTACCAAGTTTGAAATTTAGAAGCATCCTTTTCATATAGCACAGGTTCCCAAAGATGAGATTCAAAAGGCAAAGTACAGGCCAATCTGCTATTTTACCCACTTCTGCCTCTGGCCCACTGCTAGCATGTGCCCCTCCCCCAAGAAAGAAACATGGCCTTTGAGCTGAAAAGTGTTCCCCACCCTTGTCTTACAGGAAGCACTTATCAAGGCCAATGGAAATAAAGTAGCCAGTAGCCTCCGGTACTCTAGACTCACTTTGAACGGGAACGCCTCCTGTTGTCGTGCCGATGTCGAGATGGGCTTGGAGAACCCGATGAGCTGCTGGAGCTGGAACTGCGGGATGTGCTTGAACTCCCAGAGCGGCTTGACGCGGAGGAGGAGCTGGAGCCACTGCTGGAGCCGGTGCTGGAGCTAGAACCAGAACTGGATGTGGAACTGGAGCGAGACCTGGCAGAGAAGGTGTCATGCAAGAGACTAATGGCAGCAAGGGTGTTCTCCCGATAACCCCCAATAACTTTTGAAGGTGTTGGAAAGAACACACCATTGTCTTTTGCAGTTCCAACCCAAACCTGGCCACTTCCCAATGCAGAGGTGATGATCTTTCTAAATCATTTCACTTATTGTATAAATGGTCCTTTGTCGAAAAACAGATTTCAGAGCAATATACAAAATTCACCTCAAATTACAATTACCTTATAAAACCAATTTAATGAAGAATGAGAAAAACCATTCAACCCACTAAAAATGCCACCATCTAAAATGCTCAGGCAAAGAAAAATGTTTTAACAGTCTCTGAAATTACCTCCCTTTGGAGGGTGTTCCACAGTTGAAGTGCCCATAACACACACACACCCCTTTGTAAATGCAGGACACACATCTTCTAAAGATGAACACCAAGAAGGGCCTCCCCTCCAAACAGATCATTAGGGTGCAAACAGACCTCCTGTACGAAACCACACACAAACCCCCAATATCTCAATCAGAGAAGAGGACCTGAAGTCAAGTATGTGTTTAGCGTTACTGCTTCACTCAACTTACAACCGACCTGCTGGTTCACATCAAGGGGCGTATTTTAAGTTCTCAAGCTTAACTGCCCTACATTCCTGGGAATCTCACAAGTAGGGCATGGTGAGACAACCACCACAACTCCATCCCTGTATCCAACATCTGAAGAGTTAAAAGGTTTCCTCTGCCTGAGCATGGCGGCATCATTTTTTAACTGCCGATTAAGAATCCTTGGGAAGGCCTGGTCCTTGAAATGGCCTTCAGAAACCCAAGAATTCCTGACTCTGCTTACCTGGTGCTGCTACTACCACTGGAGGCGCTGCGCCTCTTGCGAGTTTTGTCGCGCCCACGATCCTTTTCGCTTGACTCCTTTGTAGCTGGCTTGTCTTTGGATCTGTCCTTGGACTTTTCTTCTGTACGGTCCTTGCGCTTGGTAGGAGAGGGAGCCCTTTAATGTACAAAGGTTCAGAAACTCAATTTCCAACCCCGCAATTTCAGTTGCAACAAAAGCAAGAAATGTCACTGCTACAAAGATGCTAAGAGACAAATCCCCAGTGTTTACACTATGGAGCGGCTTCATGAAAGAAAGCCAATGGTGTGGAATATATGGAGATTATGAAAAGGAGGGAAGATGCATTTCTAATTCCTCATGCTTGATGGGAAATCCCTAGGAGTCTGCCCAGATCCCCCAAGAGGGGTGAGGCCTTGAACATTCAGACAATTATTACCTAGTGCTGGACTTTTTATTATTTTCTTTGATTCCTAGCAAACTCTTCTTTTTCATTCCTGACAGCTCCATTTTCCCCTTCCGAGTCCAAAAGCGGCACTTTTTGGGGGGCTCACTTATCTGAAAGCTTACTTCTAACTCCTTGATTCTGAGAAACGATCCCTAAGCGAATGCAATAAACTCCAAAGAGCAGCCTAGTGACAAGATAAAAGGGATATGAGACAGTTAACATATAGGCAGAGGAAAAGAAAACCCACTTCACAAGAAAAGGCACAAGCTTCATGCAAAGCATTATAGTTCACACACTTCTGTGTGGCTTGTTATTACCCATTTGAAAACAGCATCTGCTGAACAACTTAAGAGTGTGTTTACACAGAGCATTTGAATTTTCTTTCTAATCACCCTTCAAAAGGAGGAAGAACACACAGCAAAGCACACACGAGTTTTTCAGCCTGAATTTCTTAGTACTTTTCCTTAAGATATGCAGCATTACAACAGGACAGTGGTAGCCAACATGGTGCCCTCCATATGAATTGAACTCCAACTCCCATCGGCCTGTCATCAAAGCCAACTCTCATGGATGATTGGAGTTATAGTCCAGCAACATCTGGAGAACACCACGTCGGCTACCTCTGCAATAGAAAGCAAGGTACCTCAACAGGACATTGTGGTACAGTAGTAGCAAGAAAGCATTTTAAGTCCCAGGGAAACTATAGTAGATTTTAATTGTTTATAAGGATTTCTACTGCTCTTCCTAAATTCTTAATGCAGTTTCTCATTACTACTGCTAAGCTTTATTTTGTATTGATATAGAGTGCTGCAGTTAAGTCTGCAATTTCAGCTCCAGGGTCACCCCCAGAGACTATTAAATGTAACGGAGCAGAAGCACAGCGCAAAACCCTATCCTCAGATCACACAACAGGGCTGGTAAAACCTGTGGTCTTCCAGATGTTCTTGGACTCCAACTCCCATCAGCCCCAGCCAGCATAGCCAATGGTCGGGGTGATGGGAGTTGGCAAGCCAACAAAATTTGGAGGGTATTTCCCATCTGTGGTATAAAAGAACCTCAGTTGGAAATGCTGCTGGCTATTCCAGATAAGCTACAGGAAGTCCTTATGGGTTACACCAGGGGTCAGCAACCTTTTTCAGCCGTGGGCCGGTCCACTGTCCCTCAGACCATGTGGTGGGCTGGACTATATTTGGAGGGGGGAATGAACTAATTCCTATGCCCCACAAATAACCCAGAGATGCATTTTAAATAAAAGCACACATTCTACTCATGTAAAAACACCGGGCAGGCCCCACAAATAATCCAGAGATGCAAATAAAAGGACACATTTTACTGATGTAGAAACACACTGATTCCTGGACCATCCGTGGGCTGGATTGAGGAGGCGATAGCTTATTTCAAGTACTTTAATTCTACCCCTCAGTATAGAACCCAAGGTGTTTTAAAGTCATACATTAAAAACAATGACTATTTTAGAATGGTAGAGTACAGGGTACTGCACATTTCAGATTAAGTGTATGTATTTTTCTCTAGCGAACCAGCATCAGGGCAACCTATGGGAAATGGGTGGAAACTCTGAAAACAAAGGTTTTCATCCTTGTAGTTCAATTCCTGTACACTGCTACACTGTTTTGTCATCTTTAAGATTAACACTTGGAACTATTACTTTACAGAGTGCAACATGGATTAAAATTAAAGATGCATTTTCATGTGCTGAGACTTCTCTCAGGCACATTATACACACAAACTGTGTATAATGTGCTTATGCAAATAACCCTTTGGGAAGGTCCAAAGTAAGCTCCAACAGGCCATTATTCTACTGATGTCTGTAACTTAAATTGCAAGTGCCTGAAGCAGTTCAAACATAAGGGAAAGCACATACTGTTATACCACTCTGCTTCTGCTATAGCAGAAGACTATTCCCACAAGCTTAGCTTTTCACTTGAAGCTCTTGGTTAAGTGTTTCTGCATGAGTCATTCAAGAAGGCAGCTCTTGCTTTTGTGTCACTCACAGCTATTGTAGAAACATAAAGGTAAAGGTAAAGGTACCCCTGCCCGTACGGGCCAGTCTTGACAGACTCTGGGATTGTGCGCCCATCTCACTTAAGAGGCCAGGGGCCAGCGCTGTCCGGAGACACTTCCGGGTCACGTGGCCAGCGTGACAAAGCTGCATCTGGCCAGAGCCAGAGCCGCACACGGAAACGCCGTTTACCTTCCCGCTGGTAAGCGGTCCCTATTTATCTACTTGCACCCGGAGGTGCTTTCGAACTGCTAGGTTGGCAGGCGCTGGGACCGAGCAGCGGGAGCGCACCCCGCCGCAGGGATTCGAACCGCCGACCTTTCGATCGGCAAGTCCTAGGCGCTGAGGCTTTAACCCACAGCGCCACCTGCGTCCCTATTTGTATTGTAGAAACATAGTGTAATGATATTCCCTGCCCTAGGGAAGAACTCAAATTCAGAAAACCTGTGTCTGGATATCCCAGATTTCTTAGCCATTCTGCTTTGACAACGCTGAATGTAGCCCTGTGTTATGTAGCAGACAGGAGCATTTTCAGAAGAAGCAGTAGGACGTACTCCAGCAGATGTTTTCATCAACAAAGAAATTAAATGGGATTAAAGGTATTATTCCTCTATATCCACACTTCATGACCCACTCTCTAAGTGGTACAAAAACAATTTGAAAGAACCTGTTCAGGTTAAAAGAGGTTTTGAATTAACTTGGTGGTTAAGAGAAATCAGTGAACCCTCAGTAAGAGAGAACTGTGTCTGCTGTATATCACATCCTCAGTGCTTTAAAACCAGGAACACCAAGCCCAGGCTTACCAGTGCTGCCCAAAAAGAGACAATATTGTGTACAAACTTCAATAGTGCCTAGAGGTCTTTCTGTGGGAATCACTGACTTTGCAAACTGACTCTTATCAGCATGTTCACAAAGCTAGCAGAATGGCTACCTGTATACCTTACTGTGTTTGGGCAATACAGTACATTTACTTCACTGTGGTGAAAAGCCACTTGGTACATAATCAAGTGAATGTTTTTAGTCTTAGTGTTTTTAACATATCAGTGGACTTGCATATTTGTCTAATCACTGATATTATTGAAAGGCAATTTCTTTGCTATTGATAATGAAATATTAAGTGAATTATAATAGCACCTGCCACACTACTGCTCTTCACTACTACCATCCCAAGACCACCCTCTAAGACCAAGACCACCCTCTAAGACCAAGAGGGACCAGAGATTTGAACTTGAGCTTCCCAGGTACAAGCTATATCCTGTACTAGCTCTGCAAGCTGGCTGAACAGACAACAAGTTACATGTAAAAGTAAGAATCCTACTAGCAGAAGCACCATATTGCTGCAACATAAAGCCATATCTGAGAATCCCTACGCTGGAAGCCAAGGTAACCAATGGGGCCAGGGTGGTGCAACACTTAGCATTACAGAAGCAAGAGGGTTAAATCCCTGGTCAGTCACAAAGCTCAACTGAGTGGCCTTGGCTAGTCTGAGGGATCACAACAGGCCTAACTCACAGGACTGTTATGAGGTTCAAACGAGGGTAAGGGAGAGAAGAACCATAAACTCCATCCTGTATATTTCCTTGGATAAGGGGTTATCTCTTCCAACATAAAATAGATAACACGATCAATATAATAATAGAAGGACGCAACTCGAATGTGCACAGTACTGGTCAGGCAAATAAGGGGGCTTGAAGGAGACTTTCAGAGTGGGCTCCAGGAAGTTCGGGAGACCCCTCAAGGGAGAAGAGCGGAGTGGGAAGAGAAACGAACCCCCTCCTCAACTGGGCCTAGCTGGCGAGACGCGTTTTCCTCGCCCGACACGGAGAAAGAGGGAAACGGGAAGGGGCGGAGCAAATCGGCTCTGCCGCTTCAGTCAACCGACCCCACTCAGTGCCTCTAAGGGCTTCCAAACTCTCCGCTCCAGCCAAGGCCTCCCCGCTCCTCGAGCTCATCCGCGGGGCCGACCTCCCTCACAGACCCACCCCCAGCGTCTGGGAACCTTTTCTTGCCACACTCGGTCGCAGTCACGGCTAACTGCAACCGGACCGGGGCAGATGGCGGCGGATTACCGCCTCTCCCCTCTACTTACATCCTCAGAGCCCGACGGTCGCCCCCTCGTCGCGCTCGCGGTGACGTATGGATTGCCGCCTTCCCCACAGCGGCAAAGAGCCGCTAGGCGGCGCGCGCTGATAGCGTCACCGAACGAAAGGAAGCGCAGAGAGGAGAGGCGGGGTAGCCATTTATCTCCATGGTTACTGTCCCCACTTAAAGGGGCAGATCGACCCTTTTTGTTGTGGTGGTTTAAGGCCCCATGGAGATAAAAAAGAAGGTTTTTTAGGAGGGTGGGGAGAACCCAACAACAACCCACTTAGGTGTTCTTAAAACATGATAATGGAAAGGGGAAATGGAAGTTGAAATAATTATTAGCTCATGCAGGATTTTTTCCAAATGCCTAGCACTTTGGACATTAAACATTTTAATAAACTCAAATGGGAAGGCCTGCTGAGACCCCTGGCACGGGAGGCTAAAGGAGTCTGCTTAGAGCCTGTCCAGATCCCTTTAATGTCGTTATTCTTCCTGCAAGGAGCTCAAGGTGGCATGCATTGTTTTTCCCCCTTACCAGTTTTATCCTTGCACAAACCCTGTGAGGTTCGGTAGGCAACGCCTAACCTACCACACATGGATAAAATAGGATACTTCATAAATGCCCTGCATTCCTTGGAGGAAGGTTAGGATAAAATGTAATCAATAAGCAGCTGTGTGGCAGGCAGGCAAGGATTAAAACAGCAAAATAAAAGAGGCATGTGGCAAACAGTGTTTACTCTGGTGTGAGCTTTCATGGAGTAGGGTCAACTTCATAAAATATATGAAATGCTATCTTTAGTTGGCAGGTTGCACAGATAGACACATTTTTATTTTGTGTCTTTGCTTAAAACCTATTTATGTATTATGACTTTTAGTTTGTTCCAAAAAAGTTATTACACCACTGTTATTTCTAGAGGTTTTTTTCTTTATAGGTAACTAACCAACACAGCTAGGGACGCAGGTGGCGCTGTGGGTTAAAGCCTCAGCGCCTAGGACTTGCCGATCGAAAGGTCGGCGGTTCGAATCCCTGCGGCGGGGTGCGCTCCCGCTGCTCGGTCCCAGCGCCTGCCAACCTAGCAGTTCGAAAGCACCTCCGGGTGCAAGTAGATAAATAGGGACCGCTTACCAGCGGGAAGGTAAACGGCGTATCCGTGTGCGGCTCTGGCTCGCCAGAGCAGCGATGTCACGCTGGCCACGTGACCCGGAAGTGTCTCCGGACAGCGCTGGCCCCTGGCCTCTTAAGTGAGATGGGCGCACAACCCCAGAGTCTGTCAAGACTGGCCCGTACGGGCAGGGGTACCTTTACCTTTACCTTTTTAACCAACACAGCTAACTGTGAATATGTTAGTTTAATGACATGACATGACTAATGTCCAGTACAACAAACTAAATCTATTTACCGGCTATAAAACAAAGCAACCACCACACGCCTCATTGTGGGATGTTCTGTATCTAGACTTCGTTCAATTTATAGTGTAATTCTGACCATATCTACTTGGGAGTAAGTCCTATTTAATTTAGTGAGACTTTCTCCCAGTAGAATTAGAATGGCAGTCTAAATTCCCATAGATTTCAGTGGGAATTGAGTTAAATCATGACAAACTTGTTTGACTAATTTCAATGGGACCCAAGTTCAGCTAATTTTGTTTGGAACCGACCATATTTATTTATTAAATGTAAAATGTTATAATCACTTAAAGGTCATCAATGTCTCAGCTGCAGGCACATTTGTGCCCGTAGGGTACCCCCACCAGCTGAAAATAGGCTTGAAGGAAGCATTCTATCATAGCCAATGGAACAGGTGGCACAATGCCTAGCTGTGGTTTACAAATATGCTCAAGGGCCTCAAATGTCTGGCAAGCATATACTGTAATAAATATTTAAGAATGTAGTGCAGTCACAGAGACCCCGTGGGAGGGTTTGTAGTGCTGCATCACAATCCAGGATTTCTATCTTGTCAGGACAGGATAGGGAAGCAAAAGTAAACAGCAGTGGCCAGGGCATGGAAAAGAGAGAAGGGAGGGCCACTAATAGGGAGGCGGGAATGGTGGTTTAAAACCATGTCAGATGCTGCAAGATTGGAGGAAACTGTTTTAAACAATGGCAGAGGTCTGAGTAGAGTAAGCATGGGTTAATGCTGAGAAGTAGAAGCTGATAGCTAACTTTAGCACTGTCCAACCATCTCGTCCTCTGTCGTCCCCTTCTCCTTGTGCCCTCCATCTTTCACAACATCAGGGTCTTCTCCAGGGAGTCTTCTCTTCTCATGAGGTGGCCAAAGTACTGGAGCCTCAGCTTCACGATCTGTCCTTCCAGTGAGCACTCAGGGCTGATTTCCTTCAGAATGGAGAGGTTTGATCTTCTTGCAGTCCATGGGACTCTCAAGAGTCTCCTCCAACACCGTAATTCAAAAGCATCAATTCTTCTGCGATCAGCCACTTTTATGGTCCAGCTCTCACTTCCATATAACACTACTGGGAAAATGTAAGGGGAGACTTGCCTAACAAACAAACATTAGCAAACGTTTATCCTACATAAACCTTGGAAGGAAAGCGGCTCTTCTCCTGCAAGGGTTAACCTGCTTCTTCCCTTGACCCCTTTCCCTGAAAGGGTTACAGCGGAGCTCCTCCTCCCTCTAAAGTACACAAACCTTGTTCCCAGCAGGCTTTGCGAAGTTTGGCTTTCCCCCAATCAAACAAAGAAGGCTGGAGCTTTTCGAACAGCTGCTGAAGCCTCGTCAGCAGCCCCGGGACTGTGCGAAGTTGGGGAGAAGGGCGGCGTAAGTTTGGAGCGTTGCTGCTGCTTAGTCCCGGCTGTGCAGAACCGAAGCACTTGGGGTTAGAGAGGTGCAAAAAGAGCATTTGAGTTGGCGGAGCGGCGTTTCTCCTCTCAGCAGCGCGATCCTTTATGAAGCAGCCGGAACAGTTTTGAACAGAAGGAGGCTATGAAGATTGCAACTTTGCACCGATTTAGGGAATGAGATCCGCGTGGGAGTAACATATGTTTAAGCGTGCAGAGGCTAGCTTTGCACACCTGGCTGGCATGGAGATCGCCTCTTCGGTCAAGATTTGGTGAAGGGCGCTTTGTATTTTAGCAGGTTTGTCTCATTGCTCTCGTCGTTTGTTATTAAATTGTGCAGAAATCGCGGCTAGGTTTTTATTGTTGTTGTTGTTGTTGTTGTTGTTGTTTTGTCCATCACCAAACAAACTAAAAGGAACCCCCGGGTAATACCTTTTGGTATCAATGCTAATGTTAGCAATAAACATCTATAAAGGAGCGAGGAAGTTTCCCCCGAATTAATCAAAACCTTTTAGGCTATAATTCTCTTGTCTGCTTACCTGATGTAAGCCCCATTGAACTCGACGGGGTTTACTTTTGACTGGGCATGCATAGGATTGTGCAGTTAAGTCTTCTTAGTTTACAATCCCAAGTAATAAAATAGAGCTCTCTTGGAAAGATTCAAACTTGAATGTCGGGGTATAAATAGAAACAGAAATAACACAATTTTTCACCTGGCTGGAAAATAAAGCACACACACATTCAGTCTTACTTATGTAACTTGCATGCCAGCTGCAGTAGAAAACGGAATACGTACATTTATTTTTGTTGGCATCTGTCTGTCCCAAAAGACAATGGAGGTACCTCCTGGGGTGAAGCCAAACCACTGCACTAGGCGCAAGCCTGGGCAGTGTGTTAATGTAATCCTAGGTACCGTATGTCTACTCAGAAATATCTCCCTCTGAGTTAAATGGGACCTTCTTCCAGGTTAGACATGTTTAAGGATTGCAGCCTAAAACCCTAACAACCTCTTCCTGCCCACTCTTTATTTATTTTGCTTCACATTCGGCTTGGTGAGGAGCTCTGATGAACTCAAAATATTTTATACACCTCATTGTGACCTTTTAGTTAGGCTTGATTATTAAAATATGGGAAGACATACAGATCATACATTTCCTTCAACAGATTTTTCTTAGCTTTCAAGGTAAATAATGCAGCAGAACCTGTAATCCCTGATGATTATGTACCCTTGGGCAAGAAGCCAGTTTAGGAGAAATAGGATTGTGGGTTATACTCCTAGCAAATGACAGCTTTAGGGATTCTAAGTGTACCTTCTTATATGTTGTATAACTCTTTAATAAGTGTTGCCTAACAGTAAAATCTTCTGTTTTCTTAGTGTAGTATCTTAACTGCTGTGTTTAACAAGCCAACCCACTGCAGTTAGTAAAGGAATATTATGTCTCCTGGTAACATTCCACTTAGCTAGGCAACGGTTTGAACATTATAAGGGCTTTAGCTGCTTGTTCATCCTAATCTAGGGTGTAAAGGAAAATAGAAAAAAGATGCCATTAATAATACATTTAAACATCAATACAGTCATCTTAGTTTGTACATATAGATCAATATGTGCCATCTAGATGTCCTAATATGTCTTCAAATGAACCTGGTGTTCATAGAAAGTGCACTCAAATGTTGCAAGGACTTTAAGGTCATCAGACCACTGCACAGTAGAGGGTGCATTTTTATTGTTCCAGGCTTTTAGTGACCATTAGGACATGTAAAATCTATTATTGTTGTTCTGCCATTAAGCAGCATACAATAGAAATATAATTTAAAAGCACATGAACATCTGCAAATTTCTAGGATTTTGCCAGTGCAAAATTGATAAGAATAACATCTTTGGACCAAAAAGAAAATATCATTGGACATGCCCACAGGGTTAGGGTTTTAACTACTATCAAAAATTGATAGTCTACTTTCCCTGGGCTGGAGACATTTATTACATTTGGATAATGAAACATATCTATTGTTAGTGCTTATTACAGGAGAAAATGGTATTGGCCTTTATAGATTTTAGTCTACCTAAAATAACACAGTAAGCCCAGGTGGAAGCTTCCAGGCAGCTGTGAACCCCTAGACTTCTCTCTCAACCCTTAAACCTTCATTGTAAAGGGAAAACTTCTGTACCTCCTCTAAATTGTAAGTCAAAGAGCTCAGATTGTATTTTGATTTCTTTCCTTGGGATAACCAGCATTGTCTTTAGGTTAAAGCTTCTCTGAAAGGTTGTAATGATGTGTAATTAGGTGGACTCTGATCCTGTGGAAATACTCCCACTGTCATGAATCTGTTCAAAAGAGATCCTTGCAACATCACAATTCACTTCTAGGGCAAATAACCCATGAATTCTGTACAATGTGTACTGTTTGAAATGTGTCTGTACAGGCCTGGCTTTTGGTCTACAAAAGTGCATCATTGCTGTGGCATCATCTGTAAAAAAAACCTTCTTTGGTTCGCTAGGTTGGTTTGTGTGTGTGTGTGTTCCTTGAATTTCAAAAAATTCTCTAACTTTGAAAGCTTTTTGTGGCAACATGAGTAACAATTCACACATTTCCTTGAATGCCCTCCTAACAGGGCAGAGAACCATAGAAGCAAGGCTTTGTTTCTGAAGACTCTACGTAGACAAAATGCTCTAGAAATGGTGTGTAGGATGTTATTAAGCAATGAGGGAAATGTGGCCCTCCAGGCCTCTCTGTGTGGCCCCATATACCTTCCTCTGGCCATGCCTCTCACCAACCCTACTTTGTTCCTAACTGTCTTGGAGTGTTTTGGGTTGTTGTTTTTTCCTGGCTGGAATGTGTCCATAATCTCTGATACTGCTTCTTGTTGGCTGGATGAAAAATAGAGGAGGGCTGGCTGTAGAAACTAGTCTATTCTGCAAAGGTAAAATCTGCATCCATTGCTCTGCCCGCTTCTGAAGCCCCTGCCCAGATGGGAATGAGGCCCTTAGTTTAAGAAAAGTCCCGTCCCCCAAACTTGGGTGTCAAGATCTCTGGCAGAGCATGCCTCTGTTCCACTTGGTGGTCAACCTTGCTTGATTTTACTTTGCTGCCATCTGAGCCCCCAGGCCCTGCTACAGTAAACAATTCACAGTGCTTTTGATAAGTGCACAGCTGCTTATCCTGTAATATTGTCACTTTAACTTGCTTTGTCCTTGGAATTTGTTTAAGTGCTGTGGGGCTGGCTAACAGTGTGGCCCTCCAGAGGCATTTATTTATTTAGCAGCATTTATATTCACTTAGTTTGCAATAAAATCCTTAAGTACTTTCCATAAAATGGTATAAAATAGCAACGAAAACAGCAGACATAATAAAATGACCAAATTATCGTTAAAATCAACAGATGTTAGAAACAAATGTACACAATAATACCAGTGTCATTGGGCTCCCAACTCCCATCGGCTTCACCAGCATGGCCAACAGCTGGGGATGATGGGAGTTGTGATCCAATACCACCTGGAAGGCCACAGGGTAGCTACCCTGGTTTGTGTGATCATAGGGGAAACCTGAAGTTAGAAAGCTACCTAATCCTCAGCCAGATGGTCCATTTAGGTGTTCAGAAGCATCCACCAGATAGACTCCTATTCTCTCTTTCCTTCTTGTCTTAATGAGAATAATTTTATTCTATCCTTGTTTTTTTTTTTTCTTTTTCTTTTCTCTTCCAGCCCAAAGTTCTGCTTAAGAAACAGAAAACTGCAAGAAATCAGAGAGGGATTTCCCCAGCATGGCTTCTCTTCTTGTGTGGGCATTGAGTGGACAGGGTTAGACTGATGCTTTTAACTCCTGCACAAGCATTATTGGAGTCTTCCTTTGCTACAGAAAAGGATATCTATATTTAAACTCCCTGCCCATCTTCTGAAGGGGAGATATAAATCCAAAAATACACAAGTGTTTGTTCCATGGAAAAGACCATTGGCCAGCTCAGGAGCTGGTGATCGCTGCTGGATTTCAGAATGGATTTAACTTTTGCAGTGGCTTTCTATAGGACGGTGCAACAGTATTTGTGACCATTTGACCTTGGAAGGAACACTGGTTGTTTCCCCAGTACCATTTTGCCTGTTTGACTTGCTAATCTAGCAGTGTCCACATCAAGGTCTCTGTTGGCTGTTAACGTACCCTACCTTGAAAACGGCGTATTCTTCTGGAATGTAGCCACTGTCCATTTGACTAAAGGAAGAGACCAAAGTCCTTGACCCCACCATGGGTCGCTTAGACGACCATGCCAAGAAACGGATTGTGGAGCTGCGCAAAGCCGGCTTGAGTTTCCGCAAGATCAAAAAGGTGCTGGAGCTGGACAACATCCGGGTCACCCCGCAAGCCATCTACCTGTTCCTTAAGCGCAAGAACGTTGAGCCCAGCCAGCCCCCACCTGTCTCTTTTCTGCAACCTGCTCTCGAGAATGGAAGCAGGAAGACTCTTGTGGACCAAGCTGGCTGGGAGGACAACCAGCTCTGGAAGTTACTGCAGGAAAACGAGACTGAGCGCCATGGGCAGAGAGAGCCTGCTGGCTCTGTGGCAGGAGTTGGCCCAAGCTATGAGGTGCCGCCTTGTAACGGCCATTGTGATGGCGAGAAACACATCAAAATAATTAGCGTGACTTCCTTGAGCAAGGATGGAGGGCTGTTTGGGAAGCAGAGTGCCTCCCATGAGGGCCTCTCCAGTGGATCTCAGCTGGGCCAGAATATGGGTAAAGCTTTGCACAGCCTCTTTGTTCACATGTGCTGCTGGCTTCTGCTTGAGGCCTGTTTAAGAAAACTCCCACAACCTTTGCTCACAGCAACCACCCTCTGCAAGTGCAGGCTGTCAGGGGTCCACTTTCTATGGGTTTCTGGGCTGGAGGGTGAGTGACAGTTTAGTAGCACTTCTAAGGGGTAATAGCTTCTATTTTGGTTCTGAGTGCCGTGTGACCTATGAAGCCCTTAATGGCCAGGGCTTAAGGCAGCAAACCCATGGGCCTTAAGGCACCAAACCCATGGGCCTAATTCGTCCTGGCACATGTCCCAATTTGGCTGTTCATGAGGCTGTTCATCAGAAACTGTTCCCACTTGCCCCACACTTGTATGTGAACATTGGTGTGGGGCAGGTACAGACTTTGCTGCAAATTTCTTTGCAAGTGGGACTTCCTGTCAGTGCCTAACAGCTAATCAGCACTGATGGAGAGTTCAAAGGCAATTGACAGCACTAAGGAACACATTAAAAATAAATGAATCAATTAACAATTATGGGAAGATGCATTCTTAATTGTCTGCATAGGCTCGGAGGAAGATAAAAGTTTTCAGGTGTTTAAAGGTTGAAACAGAAGGCAGCTGTCAAGTCTCAATGGACAGAGTATTCCATAGCACTGGGCTGACAATAACACTGAAGGCTCTGTTTCGTGTTGATGTCAAATGAGCCTCACCAACTTGGGGGACAGCTATCAACACACCTGCAGATGATCTCAGTGATCAATCTAAGGGTTCAGGCCATCCCTAAGTTACCCTGGACCTAAGTTGTTCAGGGCTTTGTAAATCAATACAAGGACCCTAATCCTGGCTTGGCAGCAGATGAGCAGCCAGTGCAGATGTTTAGCAATGGTATCACACATTCCTGGCATGTGTCCCCATCAGCACATCTGGGAGGCACCATATTGGTTTGCTACCCTGCTTTTCTCTGTTGGGGTGACACTGAGGCACCTTCACTTCTTTCTCTTTTTCTCTTCCAGGTGACAACTGCCCAGGGCCAAAACCTGTGTCGCCCAGCTGCTTGACTCCATTTGCACCTGCAGTTCCTCAGCATAATCTGAATGGCAAAGGGAAGGCCTTTCTGCCACCTGCCCGGAATCCCGCCTTGATTGTGAAGAGGAAGATCGTAGGCCGGGCCATCCATCTCCAGAAAAAGGTGGGAAGGGCACAGAGAGGCAGGGAGGGAGAGAGAGACAGAAATGACCATGATTGGAAGCCCAGAATAGAATCCCAAGTTAGCCCTATTATTCTTGAGTAGTTTCATGCAACCCCTAGAGCAGTAGAAAGGATGGGTCTGGTGTCCTTCAGTGGGGTATGAGAGCTGATTTTTTCCCTTTGGATTCAGATAGCGCATGGGTAGACCAGTCTAAAAATCCCGGGACACAAATTTTCATGGCCCTCTAGTGGCTATGGTGGCTCATTTACCAGAAATAATGTAGATAGCCGTGTTGGTCTGATGCAGTCGAAGTGTGCATGCACATGAAAGCTTATACCCAGAACAAACTTAGTTGGTCTCTAAGGTGCTACTGAACAAATTTTTAATTTTTATTTATGTATTCAGAAATAATGTATTTAGTGTTAACTTTGGAAGTTTTATACTCGATTGTGACCAGACCAAGCCTCCTAGAGCAAAATATACACAGGGTGGATGCAGGATGGATAGAAGTGCTGCATGAGTGCCAAACCTCTGCATTGTATCTAGCCAAGTGTTACTCAGAGCAGACATATTGAAAGTGACTGGAGATGACCCTCTTGCCTTTTGCATGGCTGGGATGTAGTTCGCTCCCAGAACGGAATGTGGCCCTTGAACTGAATGAAAGGTTCCCACCTGCACTTTTTTCATATTCTGGAAGTACAGTTCTTAAGCTGAAACTGAGTCTTCTCCCTTGTCCGTTAGGCAAATGTACAGAATGGGCAGAATTCATCTGGTTCTACACCCAGTTTGCCCTTCATGGTGAGGGTGCAGCCAACTGGCCATGCTTCCAGGGGGACAACTCCTGTCCCGATGGCATCTTCCGGCTGCTCTCCAGATGTAAGTGATGCGGAGTTTGCATGCATTAATAGCGATACATGTCAGAAAGAGAAAAGGCTCCCAAGCAAAAGGTGGTTCATTTTTTTTGGGGGGGGGGGTTGAAGGATTGTGCACATTGAGGTGGTAAGAGAGTCTGTAAGAACTTCAGAACCCAGTTGGAGAAGAGTTAGGGCAGGGGGCCACTGACCTTTTGGGGAATGCTTGGAATTTTGAGAAAGTGCCATGGGCATCAGTTACAAAATGGCTGCCATGAGGGCATGGGGTAATTGCCACACCATCTGAAAGGGAAGAGACAGAGACAGGGCCACAAAATGGTGTGGGTGTGCTCTCCCTCTCTCCTCGCAACAAGGGGGGGGGGCAGCTGCATCAGCCACCACCATGCTCACTCGCAGAGAGGACCTCTTTGCACCTCTCCTCTGAACAGAGGGTAAGATGCCAACCCAGTGAAATATTGACATGTTTTAAGGGGGCATGTTCAAAGTAGGAGAAGCTGAGACGGTGCAAACAGGAATTGAGCAGGAAGAGCTAACAATCCCTGGTGTTTGGTGGATTTCAGAGGGGATATTTATGAAGACCTGCTGCAAATGCCAGAGGAGGCATCCTGGCACCTGTGATGTTTGTGATTCCTGAGCTAGAGTCTTTAATTGAAGAAGAGAATAACTATTTGGTGATCCTGCCGTGTTATGTACTGAAGTTCTCACCCTGGCCCAGCAGGGGGATAACTGTAGATAGTTATGCAAATGAAGGATCGAAAGTGACGTCCAGTGATTGGATAGTTTTAGAAAGTTGTTACAGTAACGTGGTACTGGAGCTCTATATAAGCAGGCTGACTGAGCCCTTCAGTTCAGTTCTGTCCTGGCCTGTGAATAAACAAGAGCTGTTTGAAGAATCGCTGTGTCGTCTGATATGTTCACCCACAACTTAACACGCCATTTCTTCTTTTTTGGATTCCCCCTCCCCTTTCTAGACTAAAGATGCCAGTACTCAGACTTGTACATTTAACCCCACCTACCCTCCAGTTCATCAGAATCCTCAGTGGGGAGCTCAGATGACTACCTCCTTGGTCCCTGCTGCCAACCCTCAGCCACTTGCAGAGAAACTGGACACAGTGCACACTGAGGTCCAGAAGCTTGCACAGGCTGTGCATATGGTGCTGGAGCGCCAGTGCCGACTGGAACGCCAACAGGAGCAGCAGCAGCGCTTCCAACAGGAGCTTCTCATGACCCTGCAGCAGCTCAGCTCCACTGTTGGCCACGGGGCGGTCCCTGCCCATGCCCCCTGTACTCCTTACAACGTGGCTGACCCCTCGCCACCCTTGCCAAGCTTCAGCCAGTTCAAGATGGAGCTTATCTGACCATGGACTACGGGGATGGCAGTGGAGGTAATGAGTGAGCTGTTTTATGTTCTAAGTGTACTGTATTTTTCGCTCTATAGGACGCACCAGACGATAAGACGCACCTAAGACGCAAGAAAAAAAAATTCTGAATCCCAGAAGCCAGAACAGCAAGAGGGATCTGGCTTCTGGGATAGCCACTGAAGCCTCTCCCGGCTAGCGGGATGAAGGCTCCCCCTGCCTGGAAGAGGCTGCGCGCAGGTAAGCTGCCCTCTGTACCTTCCCCCATCTCCCGCAAGAACCGCACGCTCTTTAAAGGGAGTGCGGTTCTTGGGGGCTTTTCTGGGAGGTGGGGGAAGGGACAGAGCCCCCCACTTCCCACAAGAGCTCCTGCTGCCCTCCGGAGGCTTCTGGGGCAGCCCGTGAAGCCTCCGGAGGGCAGCACACACATTTTCCCTTACTTTTTAGGAGGGAAAAAGTGCGTCTTATAGAGCGAAAAATACGGTATGTCCTTCACACCTGGCTCCGGTTAGTAGATCTGCAGGTTCTAGAAAAACACACACACTAAATCCTGCAAGTCAAACTGTCAAATACCTGATGTCCTCCAGGTGTTTAGGACTACAGTCACAGCCAGCATAGGGCAGCATGCTGGCAAAGGCTGGGTGTGAGCTGCGTCCCAATTCTTTGTGGGATACCTTGCACAGGATTGGTTAGGGAGTACCTTGTCCCTTATGACCTGTATCAAGGCCCTGTGCAACCACGTTCAGAATAAAATTGTCTATTTACACACGTGTGCCTTGTTTTCATAATTTGTTCTTTTTTAAAATTACTGTTTTATAAACAATATAAACTTCACATTGCAGTAAGTTAAATAAATCAAAAAGTGAAGACAGATTACAATGAGTATTAAATTAATGTACTGTAGCTAGATTAGATATTTTCCCATGTTGGTTTTTTTAAAAAATCTTACCATTGCAGAAAATACATGAAGATTTGGCTAAAAGTTGTAGAACAGTGTTTATAAGTTTGGATCAAAACATACATAAAAGGATAATGTTCATAATTGTTGTACAGAGAGGTTTTATTTTTGCACAGTTCAGAAATGTAAATACACCTGTTTTGGTTTCGTTGCACCTCCAGTGATGTGTGTTTGGATTGTCTTCACATTTCTGACTTCTGTTTTTACCCTGATTTTTCTTGGGAAGCCGTTCTGTACCTACCTGCGTTCTTGGAAACACAACAGAAACTTCACTTTCCCCTCGCTCTTGTCAATATAACTTACTGTGCCCTCAAGCAAAAAGGCACATGTTTTTGTCTAAGGCTTCTTCACCTTAATAAAACAGCACAAAGAAACTTAAGACAGGTTTTTACTGCCCAAAGCCAAATACCACTGGATCATAGGGGTGTAGCAAAATGCCACAAAACAAATCCACATGTGTCAAAAGGGCATGTAAAGCTGCAGTCTTATACACAATTAACCTGAGCACAATATCTATGGGGCACCACATAACACTACCTCTGCCCTGTTGGGCTACCTCTGGTACCATGGTACTAATAACACTGGTACATTCTATTTGCCCCCACCCCAAGCTTCTGTAGGGACAACACAAATAATAAAGAGCTCTTTGCAGTATGCATGATGCCCAAGCATGTGGAACAGGGTGCCACTGGGACCCAAATAATCCCCTCCAATGCCAAAATTATTATGGGAAGACATGTGCTTTTGTAGCCCATAGACTGGTTGTGTAAGCTTGGTTGTTGTGCCCACAACAATGGTTTCTGTGGTTTGTAAATGCGCCCGTAGGTCCAAAAATGTGGCCATCGCAGTACTGAAAGGCTTATCAGTGAAGTTAAAAGGTAAAGGTAAAGGTAAAGGGACCCCTGACCACTAGGTCCAGTCGTGGCTGACTCTGGGGTTGCATCTCGCTTTAGTGGCCGAGGGAGCCGGCGTACAGCTTCCAGGTCATGCAGCCAGCATGACTAAGCTGCTTCTGGCGAACCAGAGCAGCGCACGGAAACGGCGTTTACCTTCCTGCCGGAGTGGTACCTATTGATCTACTTGCACTTTGACATGCTTTCAAACTGCTAGGTTGGCAGAAGCTGGGACAGAGCAATGGGAGCTCACCCTGTCGCAGGGATTCGAACCGCCGACCTTCTGATTGGCAAGTCCTAGGCTCTGTGGTTTAACCCACAGCGCCACCCGCGTCCATCAGTGAAGTTAGTTGTTACTGAACCAGCAGAATATTTCTGCAGCATAATAAACACCAGGTGCTGTAGTGCGGGGGTGACCAGCAGAGGGCAGTAGCTGATCAAAACACAGGACCCTCGCTCTCTCCAGTCACATATGGAGAGCACCATATAAAATCTTGAAGATAGAAACAAACAAACAAACAAACAGGAAAATACTGGTGCAAACTAGTGGCTCAAAAGGGGCCTATACAGAGCAGGGAATTATGGAGGTAAAGAAAAGGAAGGAGAGATGCATTTGGTGCCAAGTGTCCCAATTCTTCTTTGGTTTGCTTCTAGGGGAGAATGAAATGTTGCAACCCTTCCCTAAGGATTTTTTTGCCTCTATCAAGACAGATCATTAGGCCATCTAGCTCCCTACTGTCTACACTGGCAGGCAGTGACTCTCCAGGATTTCAGGCAGGGGTCTCGCCCAGCCCTAACTCGAGATGCCAGGGATTGAAACTGGGATGTTCTGCATGCTAAGATGTGCTCTGCCACTGACCCACAGCCCTTGCCACATACGAAATCAAACTCTCTGCCCATCTAGCCCAGTACTTTCTACTCTTGACTGGCAGCAGCCCTCCAGGTTCTTGGCAGATGCCTTTCACAGCACCTGATCTTTGGTCCTTTTAAACAGAAGGTGCCATTGGTTCTAGCGCCACCTACTGCTGGCCCTCCCTACCTTCTGCCCTACCAGTCCCAATGGGGACCAGCCACCGCTGGAAGAGAATTATAACCCTGCATACACAAAACAAAGCAAAATCAAGGCTGTGCACTATGAAAGTCTGCAAAACAGCCCCCTCCACACCAGATACACAAGAGCAGTGGGGAGACAAAGCAGAAAATGTCCTGGAAACACTAGTTTCATGCATCTCCAAGTAAGGATGGGAAGTAAACAAATAACAACAATAAATAAACCCAGGGCTTTTCAAACGTCCAATGTTACATTCTTGGTCCGTGTGTGCAATTGCTGGACAACCAGCACAGCTGCTTTTCAGAGGTTTTTGCTGCTTCTCATCAGTTACAGAAATAGCCTTTTCCTGGTGAAGGCTGTTCCCAGGAGAGTCAGAAGTCTGCCATAAACTCACAGCGGTCGTTCAGCTCAATGGTGGTGTAATTCTGAGGCCGTCTGGGGTGGGGGGGAAATACACACAGACACCAGAGGAAATAAGTTAAAGGAAAGTGGCATGACTTTTATTTGTTTAATTGGACGGGGAAGCAACGCAAAGCAACCGTTAATTGCATTGCTCCGCGTACAGTGCTTTCATTATTGCAAACCAGAACATTTTGTAACAAGGCTATGCATTTAGAAAAATACTTCCCTGGTTTTTGCTTACAGAGTCTGAACACACTGTAGATTCCAAACGGGTAGAGCACGGTATTTATTCTTAGAATCAGAAAACTGTAGAGTTAGAAGGGACTCAAAGAGTAATCTAATCCAACCCCCCTGCAACTCAGGGTCTTGTTCCTGAATTGTAGAACAAGACCAACTCCATGTATGAAGGGGGCCTAATAAACACCCCTATGTCTGCACAGATCCAAATATCAGCAGGCAGCCCTTTTTCCCTCCTGTTTGTTTATGGCTGGAAGTGGCGGCAGATGGGCGGGCTTGCTGCTAAAGAAGGATGCCACTGATGTTAGCTCAATGACAGAGCATCTGCCTTGCATGCAGAAGGTCCCAGGCATCTCCAGGTAAGACTAGGAGAGAGCACTGCTTGAAACCCTGGAGAGCTGCTGCCATCACTGCAGAGACAATACTGAGTTAGATGGAGTCGATAGAAGGCAGCTTCCCATGTTTGTCTGATGAGCATCAGGCAGCCACCTATATGTTGTGGGACCACAACTCCCATCATCACCCCTGGCCTTTGGCCATGCCAGTTGGGGCTGATGGGAGCTGGAGTCCAGCTACATCTGGAGAACACCACATTGGCAACCTCTGCATTCCCCATTTGGGCACAAAAATCACGATGTCTGTTGCATGCACCAAAAGCAGCAGGGTGGGGGGATATGTCAGGAAGGGCAGCTTAGCAGCTGCTTAAGGGTGGTGCCTGCTGATGCTGAACTTGAGACAAGGACCAAGGCTGAGCAAGAGAATGAGAGCGTTGTGGTGGAGAATTGGGGAAGTCAATTCATTGCACAAGAGCATCAAATCCACTTTAATTGCACAACCTGCATTTGCCAGTATGTGATTTGAATCCACCCCAAAGCATCTATTTTCCCCCACACTTGCATCGCCCCCCCCCCCCAGTTGATAGCAGAGGAGGAAAGCATTAAACCTTCCCTCCTACAGCTTTGTGGTCCCTATTTGGAACAACACAGAGAGTTGTACCCATTGTTAGTCCTACTCAGAGTAGACCCATTCAAAATATTTATTATTACACACACACCCTTCATCCTAAGGTCCCAGGGCGGGTTACAACATTAAAACACAATATTAAAAACAGTCTAAAACAAGTTCCAAACATAAAAAAGAAAATGGCTTGTAAAACTATACACCTCCAGTGTCAAAAGCAGGGGGTAAAGAGATGCCTTGTCAGCATTCACCAGAAGCTGCACAATGAAGGTGCCAGACACACCTCTGTGGGAAGGGAGTTCCACAGCTTAGGGGGCCACCACAGAGAAGGCCCTCTCCTGCACTGCTTCCTCAGCACCTGAAAGGGTCTGTAGAGAAGGATGTGGTCTTTCAGATATTTGGGGCCTGAGTCATTTAGTCATTAAGACATAGTCCACTTATTATCATTAATTTCAATGGGCCGACTCTGAGGAGGACTTAGTTGGATACACCCCAGAGCTTCAATTTCTTTGAAGACAAACGAACACCTGATATCGCTTCAAGCATTGGATTTAAAGTAACGTAGAGTTAGTCCCTTATACCCAGAAAGCTTTAAAGCATTTCATTTCCTGAAACAGGCTGAGAAGGAGATTTGCCATGCTAGAGTCTGAAAAACCCTGCTGTAGACAGACAAAATAAAGAAACACAGCAAGAACAGACACACAAAGGGGTGGAGGAAACGGGAACTTGAGTTCTGGGGAAGCTTGTTGAAAAGCCCCTTTGGGTTTTTTTAGTTTAGTTAAAACATTTTAAGCAGCTACTGCAACATGCTTGAATTTCCAAGTGAGGAAGCGGAAAGTTGCATGAAGTAAAATGGGGTGAGGGGAGGACCATTAGGATGGATTCTGCATAATGCACACAAACTTCCCTTGTAAATTTACATAAAGAGAACCCTACCATAAAGGAGTGTGACATTATAACTAACTGAGCCTAACATGTTTGTTAGGGGAACTGTAAAACAAACACATTCTGTACTCCTGAGGAATTAGTTTGTAACAGAGTACATGGAGAACACAGAGTGCTTTGTTTCACGTTTTTAAGCAAAACATGTTAGGCTTAATAAATTACAATTTATTGCACTGAAGATTTGAGGAACTCTTCTTGTTCCTTCTTAGCTGATTCTTCTTTTTCTCCCTCCTTTTCTTTCACAGACAGCTAGGCAATGGCTGCCTCTGGATGGTCATATCTCAGCTTAATAAAGCAAGACAGGAATGAGCTTTGTGCCCTTGCATTCAAGAGACCTTATGTTTTCTCCGAACCAAGAAACTATGGTTACCACCTTCAGAACAAGCCAGGATCTTAGATTAACTTCTAACCATGGTTTAAACTCCTGGCTTGCTCTGAAGCTAGGAACCATTGTTTCCTGAAAAATCAGGAAACAATGGCCAATTGGAAACTTCTGCATTGCGTTCAGGTGTGCCACAAAGGAAGGGGAGAAGAGGCTTGTTCAGATCATTAGACATTAACATAGTAGGTCTAATGTAAATTTATCTTTGCTAATTTTTTTTACTGCTTTTATACAGCAACTCCACTTTTTGGAAGGCTCACTAAGCAAAAAATGAAAATCAAAACTGGAAATGCAACATTAAAATATGGTATAAAATGATAAGAATGAAAACATATTGGAAAGCAATTTTAAATTAATTTTTTAATTGAGCCTGCCTCAATTTCATGGCTTTCCGGTGCCAGGAAGAATGAGTGCCAATTACCCACTTTTACAGTCCATAATTCCCCCTTCTAGGTGGTCTCTAGTTGGGTGACAGATTAAGAACTGTGCCTTTGCCACACATCTCCCAAGCACTAGGAGAGCAGATGGGTAGGGGGGCTGTGTATGGCAGAGTAAGAACTGCAGTGGAGTTTCAATCTGGTTTGTTAGACCCTCCAAAATATGCAGGGGGCTCAGGGAAAAGCTGGCACACAAACCAGAGAGCAGAACTGCCGTTGCTCCTTACCTTTTGATGCAATAGATAGCTGTTCCAGCTAACAGCAGTACAAGAAAGATGGACCCCACAACAATGAGAGCAATCTCCCAGGCTTGAAATGAAGCTAAGAAAAAAAGAAAAGGAGGGGGAATCATTATTATCAGTCTGTCTTGGTGAGCTCCCTACAGCTTTGGAGAAAGCTTTCTAGAGACATGTTCAATTTCAGGCATCTCAATAGAGCACCACTGCCGAACACTGCAGACATTACTGCATCCACTAAAAAATGTATTTATTAAAGGTTACTTATTAAAGGTTTGTAAACAATAAAATGATTAAAACCCAACTTAATCCTTACCTTTACATACATAAAGGTAAAGTACATATAAATGTATATATTTAATATATTTTCCTGCTACACCACAATGATCACTAAGCAACACGACCTACAGGTGAATTTACATCCTCATTGTCATTTGGTGCATGCAGGTAGCAGAGAATCTACGCAGAATAGATGCTAATCTTTCCAAAGTATGCAATGAGGATAAACTGTTCATCTATGTATCTTCCCACCCAGCCACCTCCACCTCCCAACATGATATTTGGAATGTTTTGATTGTTTTGTAATAGTTAGCTTGTTTTAATGTTCTGTCAGTAAAATTTAATTTTAAAGTCAAACAAAATAATTTGGGCGCCTCTCGTGTTGCCACTTCCTCGCAGCTATTTGGGCCGTTTCCCCATCCGCTCACCCTGAGACCTCTGCACTGTTTTTCCCCGAGATGCACATGCAGCGTTCGCTTTGAGGGGCTTCCCGTCCACGGCAAAGGGGTGGGGACTTGAGGAAAAGTGAGAATGCCACTGAACGAGGCGCTGACGCTGCTCAGGTGACCTGGCCCACACCTGGCCAGAGACTTTCAGGGTGGAATTAAGGCAGGTGAACGTAACCCCTATATGAAAAGACAAAAAAGAGGAGCGGGGGTCTGGTTCAGTTCAGAAGTACCAAAGAGAGAGGGGGGCGGGGTTATATAGTATCAAACCAAACCTAGGATAGGGCTGTAACAGAAAGACAAGGTTGTGTGAAAGAGGAGTGTCTACAGATACAGTGGTACCTTGGGTTACATACGCTTCAGGTTACATTTGCTTCAGGTTACAGACTCCGCTAACCCAGAAATAGTACCTCGGGTTAAGAACTTTGCTTCAGGATGAGAACAGAAATCGTGCTCTGGTGGCACGGTGGCAGCAGGAGGCCGCATTAGCTAAAGTGGTGCTTCAGGTTAAGAACAGTTTCAGGTTAAAAATGGACCTCTGGAACGTATTAAGTTCTTAACCCGAGGTACCACTGTGTACATAAACACCAAGATCCTTTGCCCCTGCTTCACTCCTGTTACCTTCACTCTTCAGATTTTTATTTTATTTGTTTTTACACCTTTCTTCTAAGGAGTTCTATTTTTATCTCCACCATTTTTACCCTCACAACGATCTTGTGGGATAGGTTAAACTGAGAGCTATTGGGCTGGCTCAAAATCACCTGGTGAGTGTCATGGCTGAGTGGGGATTCGAACCCTGGTCTCCCATGTCCTAGTCAAGTATTACACCACACTAGCTCTCAATATTTCCTATTTCAGTAAGTTGCACGCTTTATTGGATGCGAGTTGTTGTTGTTACATTTCTATCTCACTTCCACTCCCCCAAAGAGCTCAAGGTAGCATACACAGCGCTCTCTTTCTCTCAATTTTATCTTCACAACAACCCTGTGAGGTAGGCTAGGCTGCCAGACAGTCACTGACTGAAGGTAATTAAGCAAGCTTCATGGCTGAGGGGATTTGGTCTCCCAGGCCCTAATCCAACACTACTTTACACTGGCTCCAGGTGACTCGTATACCTGCCTCCATTGTAAATGCTGATTTTGTCTGCAGTTTCCTCACAATTCCGATGGGCTGTCTGCTTTGTTTGGTCTGTTTAAAGTGCCATTTGTACAATTGGAGCTGCATCTGCACCATACATTTAAAGCACTTGAACTGCTTCCCCCCCCCCAAGCATTCTGGGAATTGTAGTTTGCTAAGGGTGCAAAGCATTGTTAGGCAACCCTAAAATACCGAAGCTGAAAAGAGCAGCATAAAACGCTTCAGGCCAGCAAACCAAACCACAAAATCAAATGTATCACAATTCTTTTAAATAAATAAATAAATAAATAAAAACCAATTTAAAGTAGCAGTATCAATTTAAAATCCATCCAGTTTTCTTTAACCAAGGGTAGATTTAAATACAATAGTCTATTAAGCCTCCTCTAAAAGAAAGCAGGGAGGAAAACAAAAACACCTCTCAAAGGAGATATGTGAAAATTATTTATACAAGGGAAGGGGAACCGTTGGCCCTCCAGAGGTTGCTGAACTATAACTCCCACAAGCCCCAACAAGCAGGACCAGGGATGATGGGAGTTGAAGTTCATCTGGAGGGCTAAGGGTTCCCCACACCTGACTCATATAAACTTCGTGAGCTGCAGCAACAGCTGTCTGCACTAGGCAGCTAACAAATCTTAAGTTCCTATGAAAGTTTGATGACATTTTGACACAGACCGTGTAGATAGCATTGGCAGATGCCACAGAAACAGCTCTCCTCCATGGATCTCACTAATGCTTGCTGGAGACTTGCCAACATCTGTGGGTTCTGAGGCCACATGGAACAATCTGCCAGGAGGAGGAGGAGGAATTAAGAGATATTGAGCCAATCCCCTTTGCAACAACGTGGTTCATGCAAAACACACAGCAGAGAGAGTCCATGCTCTTTTCTTTACTTTTCTTTAAAAAAACAATCTTTAAAACAAATATTTCTTTATTAAACATTTCTAAGGTACAAATTTAAAATTAAACAAATGCAAAGGGTGTGTTATGAACATAACAGACATAGGACAGCAGTCTTAACATTTCCCTCCCCCTTTATGTTTTCTTTACAGGGTTTCTTCACAGTTTTTTATTCATCGTCACAACCACCCTGCGAGGTGGGTTAGGCTGAGAGGTAACAACTGGCCCAAGGTCACCCAGTAAGCTTCATGGTTGAGTGGGGATTTGAACCCTGGTCCCCCATGCCCTAGTGCAGGGGTCAGCAAACTTTTTCAGCAAGGGGCCGGTCCACTGTCCCTCAGACCTTGTGGGGGACCGGACTATATTTTTTTTTGGGGGGGGGGAATGAACAAATTCCTATGCTCCACAAATAACCCAGAGATGCATTTTAAATAAAAGGACACATTCTACTCATGTAAAAACAAGCTGATTCCCGGACTGTCCGAGGGCCAGATTTAGAAGGCGATTGGGCCGGATCCGGCCCCCAGGCCTTAGTTGGCCTATCCATGCCCTAGTGTGACACTGTGGCCACATTGGCTTTCCAGAATACACTGCGTGTTCTTTTGTTTGGAGGTCAGCAGCATCCTAAATCACCTTTCCACTCTCACAAGAAAAAGAAGATAAGCTTCTCTTACTGGGGGTCAGCAGGCAGATTTCAAGATTCAGGAAGAGAGATTCCTGTGGGCAGTGATTCTCCGAGGCAGGAGTGGGGTCAGAGACTGCATAGATTTTGTCGCAGGAGGGACAGCGGCTCAAGGACAGCGGTCTGCAAAAGAAACAGAAAATCAACGAGAGTTCCCCATGGGATTTCAAAAACATATACATTTATTTCAACTTGGCATCAATTTATTGCATATGTTAAAGAAAAACAACATAATCAACAACCTTCCCCCTTCTACTTCGTAAAATCATAGATCTATAGATTTGGAAGGGACCTCGAGGGGCAGCTACTCCAACCCCTGCAGTGCAGGAATCAAAGCTACATAATCCCTGACATATGGCCATACAACCTCTGCTTGTTATTTGAATCCATTGGTTTGCATCCTACTTTCTGGAGCAGCAAGAAACAGGCTTGGCCCATCTCCTGTGTGACAGCCCTTCCCATACTGAAGATGGCTACCATACCACCTCTCAGTCTTCTCTTCTCCAGGCTAAGCATATCGAACTCCCTTGTTTTCCATACACTTTATCATCTTGGTTATCTTCCTCTGTACCCTTCTTGTCAATATCCTTCTTTAACTGCGGTGCCCAGAACTGGACACATAAATAAGTCACCTGGAAGTGACCCTAGCTTCCTTTTCCATGAAAAGTGACTTCTTGTTACATGCTAGCCAGAGGTCAAGGGTTGGAACAAACATTCAGGAATTGTGGGAAAGGAAATGAACTCTGGCTATGCAAGGGGAGGGTAGGACTGCCTGCAAGCCTGAGGATTTGTGTGGGATCCTTCCTGCTGCTGCATGCAGTGGTAAACCATGGTGTAGCATTATGTGTGTGAACATAGCCATACTCTCTCCTCTTGTCATTCTTTAAGTCTGTCTCTCTCCAGGTCCATAATTCCTTTCTATGATCAGCGCCTCCTTTTGGCTCTTTATTAAGAGGTAAAGCTAACTTCACATGCTAACCAATTGGAGGTCCCATAGATAGCACGATGGAGTCACAACAGGATGCAGCCAATTACATTTTGATATACAGTGGTACCTCTGGTTACGTACTTAATTCGTTCCGGAGGTCCATTCTTAACCTGAAACCGTTCTTAACCTGAGGTACCACTTTAGCTAATGGGGCCTCCCACTGTTGCCACCGTGCGATTTCTGTTCTCATCCTGAGGTAAAGTTCTTAACCCGAGGTACTACTTCCGGGTTAGCGGAGTCTGTAACCCAAAGTGTTTGTAACCTGAGGTGTTTGTAACCCGAGGTACCACTGTAGAATAATGTCAGAAAGCAAGTTCTGAATAATGACTCGGTAGAGCCTTTTGCCCCTGTTCACAGCCCTTCCCCATAGCCAAAAGGAAGAGAGGACACATTTTAATTTTTTTGTTTTTGTTTTTTTGAAAGAGCACTCCCAATATTGGGATAGAAATGCAATAAACCAAGAGCTACCTCACCTGCCTCCTTCCCTAGATACAAAGTGGATCGGTTCAGAAAGACGAGGATGAGCTTGGCTTGCACCCGTCTCCCATGTATAAACTGCAACATCTTTGAGGTGCTCCTCCATAGTGCCATTAAGAGCATGCCTGGAGAGTGCCACAGAATGAGTCACTTGTTGCAAGGAGGGATTGCTCCAAACAGAGGGCATCACATATTGCTCTGGAAACACAGATGGTATAAACACTGTCAAAACCAAGGAATGTGTGAGTCTTCTCCTTCCTGCTTCTTGACAACTGAAGAGTTAGGTGGAGAACCTGTGGCTCTCCAGATGTTCAAAATGGCCTCTACCCATTGGCCAACACGCATCTCTAGCTTGCAAAGTATGCCACCACATCCACACGCGCATGAGAGATGAGAAAGGGCCATAGTGAAGTGTTCTATCCCTGGCATCTCCTGGCAGGACTGGGAAAAGACTCTTGTCCAAAACCCTGGAGAGCTGTTGCCAGTTAGTGTTGACAATGCTGAGCTAGAGGGACCAACGATCTGACTCAAGACAGTCAAATCTCAGTTCCTGAAAGCATGGGGTAACTGTGCCCCTGAAGGACCAGGTGCGCAGCCTGGGAGTCATTTTGGACTCACAGCTGTCCATGGAAGCACAGGTCAAATCTGTGTCCAGGGCAGCTGTTTACCAGCTCCATCTGGTACGTAGGCTGAGACCCTATCTGCCTGCGGACTGCCTCGCCAGAGTGGTGCATGCTCTGGTTATCTCCCGCTTGGACTACTGCAATGCACTCTACGTGGGGCTACCTTTGAAGGTGACTCGGAAACTACAACTAATCCAGAATGCGGCAGCTAGACTGGTGACTGGGAGCGGCCGCCGAGACCATATAACACCGGTCTTGAAAGACCTACATTGGCTCCCAGTATGTTTCCGAGCACAATTCAAAGTGTTGGTGCTGACCTTTAAAGCCCTAAACGGCCTCGGTCCAGTATACCTGAAGGAGCGTCTCCACCCCCATCATTCTGCCCGGATGCTGAGGTCCAGCGCCGAGGGCCTTCTGGCGGTTCCCTCATTGCGAGAAGCAAAGCTACAGGGAACCAGGCAGAGGGCCTTCTCGGTAGTGGCGCCCGCCCTGTGGAGCGCCCTTCCAGCAGATGTCAAAGTGATAAACAACTACCTGACATTCAGAAGACATCTTAAGGCAGCCCTGTTCAGGGAAGTTTTTAACGTGTGATATTTTACTGTATTTTTGGTTTTTATGTAAGCCGCCCAGAGTGGCTGGGGAGGCCCAGCCAGATGGGTGGGGTATAAATAATAAATTATTATTATTATTATTATTATTATTATTATTATTATTATTCTATTTTGGAACGTTTTAGCTCCTGAACGCTGAAAACCTGGAAGTAAGTGTTCCAGTTTCCAAACGTTTTTTGGAAGCCAAACGTCCGACGGAGCTTCCGCTTGAGTGCAGGAAGTTCCTACAACCAATCTGAAGCCATGCCTCTGTTGTCGAACATTTTGGAAGTCGAATGGGCTTCCAGAATGGAATATGTTCGATAACCGAGGTTTGACTGTATAAGCAAGATTCCTAAGTGTGAGGAAGGCCTTGTCTGCCCTCTACATTTAAAGCACCATCGTAGCACTTTACACAGCCACAACTTCCTCCAAAGAATCTTGGGAACTGTAGTTTGTTAAGGGTGCTGAGAAAGGCTAGGAGACCCCCTATTCCCCTCTCTCAGAGCTGCAACTCCCAGAGTGGCTTAACAATAAATTACCCCTCTTAAGGAACTCTGTGAGGGAAATAGGGGTCTCCTAACAACTCTCAGCACAGGGACGCAGGTGGCGCTGTGGGTTAAAGCCTCAGCGCCTAGGACTTGCCGATCGAAAGGTCGGCGGTTCGAATCCCTGCGGCGGGGTGCGCTCCCGCTGCTTGGTCCCAGCGCCTGCCAACCTAGCAGTTCGAAAGCACCTCCGGGTGCAAGTAGATAAATAGGGACCGCTTACCAGCGGGAAGGTAAACGGCGTTTCCGTGTGCGGCTCTGGCTCGCCAGAGCAGCGATATCACGCTGGCCACGTGACCCGGAAGTGTCTCCGGACAGCGCTGGCCCCCGGCCTCTTGAGTGAGATGGGCGCACCAACCCCAGAGTCTGTCAAGACTGGCCCGTACGGGCAGGGGTACCTTTACCTTTACCTTTTAACAACTCTCAGCACTCTCAACAAACTAACAGTTCCCAGGATTCTCTGGAAGGAAGCCATGGCTGCTAAAGTGGTACAATGCTGCCTTAAATATATAGCGCAGATGGGCCCAATGTCTCTCACACAGCAGGGGAGTTCGTTAATAACATTACCCAACAGGGTGAATGGTATGGAGCTTTCTGTGCAATCCACACTTCCTGTGCAATTCACATGCACTCCTCTACAGCCCGAGATTGAAACCTGGTAAATCAGCTGCCAAGCTTTTGGGCTGCATGTGATAAAGGGGCCCATTAAGCTTTTCAATTTGTGGAAGCTGAGCAGAAAAAGGTTACCTGTGTGTCAACTATGGATAGGGTAGAAATTCAATTTTTGTTTGCATTTTATTGAGAAGCCATCTAATTTGCACTTCTCAAATCAATATGCAAACCAAAACACACCTGTCTTCTGAAACCTACACTTCTCCAATTTTTGCAATATACTCTTGTAAAGTGTGGACAGTTTTTAGCAAGTTAGGGGAAAGTGTGCATAAAAATGACTATAGTAGTGAAAACATACAAAAATGAATTATGGGAAAGTGATTAGGGGGGAAACGTATATTAGTTAAAATTGCATTAATAACGTGCTTATTAGGAGGTATCTTCACTAAAACATGGCTGAATTAAAATTTGCAGATTGCTTCAGAAATGTGGAGAAATGAATTTAAGGTTGGGGAAAAAATGAGAAAGTGACAGACGCTTGGACTGACAAATTCATCCATCCCTAGGGTCAATGTCATACCGTGAGGCTTGATAGTCTTGGACTGTCCTTCTGGCATGATGAGGAACAAACCATTGCTTCCAAATGTGCCTTGCAGGTGAATAGTGCTGTATGGTATGGCATTGTGCCCAGAAAAGAACATCAAGGTGTACCCTTTCAAGCTGACACCAGGATTCCCTTTCAGCTCAATGAATCGGTACAGAATGGTGTGGTTGGCCATGCCCAGTTCATTGATTATGACTGAGTGGTTCTGGGGAGTTTCCTCTGTGGAATTTGAGCCAGGAGGTGGGCAAGCATTTTCCTGGGAAGGAGTCATTTCTGTCACCTGCAGAAGAAACCCACAAAGACTTGCTAGGCCTGAAATATTACATATTCTAATAACGTTTCTAACCTCTGTGCATTTGGTTTTAAAACAGACTTGGGTTGTAAGTTGCTTTTGGAAAGGAAAAGCAACTGATACATTGAATAAATGATAATTAAAGAATAAGTCGAGGTGTAGAGCAGGGCTTCCCAATCTGTGGTCTATGAGCGTCATTCATTCATAGAAAAAAGGGCTTATTGATGGCTATTAGCCACAGTGGGTAGTTAGAGGCAGCAATGTTTCTGAATACCAGCTGCCGGAAACCAGACGAGGGAAGAGTGTTATTGTGCTTGAATCTTGTTTGTTGGTGTCCCACAGGCATCTGGTTGGCCACTGTGAGGACAGAATGTTGGACTAGATAGGCCATTGGCCTGATCCAACATTTCTTTTCTTGTGTTCTTATGCTAGGTGGCCTGTGGCATATCCGTATTAAACACTCACAACAGAGAAAATTGACTTAGTCATCAGAGGCCTTATCCCAGCAGAAAATATTGTCAGCGTGAAATTTCTTCCATTTGATAAGGCCCAAAACAGAGTTGTGGTGACCTTTAAGGACTGGTCGGTAACTAAACAAATCTTGGACAAGAGGGACAGGCTCCAGAGGGCTGGGCTGTTGGTGACCCGCCTATTCGAAGAGTCCAGCGTTCCACCATCTCTCTTAGGAACACGCAAGCCTACTAGTCTGCGCACAGAATTGGAAATGGCTTCTGAAAACTACAAACAAGTCCAACCGGAGGCAGTCAAAATTTCCAAACAGAAGGCTAAGCTCCAAAAAATTTTACTACCTTCCAATGAACCCAAAAATGATACCTTAAATGAAAAGGAGCTGCTCTTTTTAGCCTCCCTTGAGCAGATTCAACAGTCCCAGGATGCGTTAATAGCTAGGTTACAAACCATTAAAAAATCCTTACTCCTCCAAGGCTTTCCTGCTCCTTTGGAATTTAATTATGCTACTAACACAACAAAGCCCTTATCCAACGAAGACTGGACACAGTGCTGATTCCTGTCCCCCGAAGAAATGGGTATTAAACACTCATATTGATTTTTTTTTAATTGCATTTTAATTGCTTCTTTTATTTCTTATATTGTATTACTCTCTGAATTACAGGGAATTCAATCTGTCATACAATATCAGAAAGAAAAGAAGCAATAAAAATACAATAAAAATCATGTTGGATCTAGAACAGCATATTACAATTACTGCAATGGGCAGAAAAATCATTAAGTGGTCTACCAAGATGATAATAAATTCTTAAGTGGTGTGTGGAGAAACCACACTGTAGGGATAAAGTATCTTGGAGGTCAGGAATGATGGGAGTTGCAGTCCAACAACATCTGGAGGGCAGTACATTGGCTACCCCTGGGTTTAGGGTGATGGGCTATGACTGGAGAAACACAGGTTCAAATCCCCACTCAACAATGAAGCTCACTGGACAACTTTGGCTTGTAGGGAGGATAAAATGGGGGGGGGGGGCTTAAGGCATATTTGCTGTCTTAAGCTTGCTGGAGGAAAGAAGGGAGTCTACAGCTAAGGTTTCTCATGCAAAAGATCCCAAAGTTTAACCCCCAACATTTCCAGGTTAGGCTGGAAAACATTCCTATCTAAAAGAGATAGCACTTGCCAGTCACTGCCAACCAGTGAAGAGCAGCCTTTGACAACCTGGGCCTTCCAGATGTTTGAGATTTGGCTCAGGCGATGAGAATGGTAGCCCCAAACATCTGGAGGGCACCAGGTTGGCAAAGGCTGGTGCAGAGTCCACCCTGCTGCCAACAACACTGAACTAGAGAGAGCAATGGGACATGTCAACTTCCAGCGTTACACCTCAGGGCTCCTTCTGGCCAAAGTCAGCATCCTGCCACTTACCTGAAAGCTGCTGTGGTCTCTCGGCCGCAGGCTGTAACATCGGCTGAGGGACTCGTCTTGGCTGCTGTGAGAATCATCTTCAAGCAGGACCTTCTGGCCTGGGGCAAGAACAGCAAGCAGCTTGTCGGCATTGTCTGAGCCCCGGGCCTTGTAGACGAGGGCATCCACCAGCCCCACATTGGTTAGGGGCATGTTCATTTTGTAGGTGGCGTTGGGATTGCTGCGGTAGAGAGCCACAGCGTCCAGTCCGTTCTGGATGGTATTGTCAGGCAGTACAATCTGGGGCTTGGGGGTCACCCCAGTGCTACCCACCAGGAAGTAGCCTTGCTCATCGGTCCTGTAGCCCGACAGGTTTATCACCTTGTAAGCCAAATTGTTCTTCCCATTGTAAAGCACAAGCCAGTAGCCCTGGAGAGCAAATGGTGCTTCCCCAGGATAGAAGAGCTCAATGTATTCCGTGTCCTCTCGGCCTCCTGGGTTGTCTGAATTCACTTCGTTGATAAGCAGCTCAGTCAAGGGAGTTGCTTTGGTTGTCCTTTCCAGCACGAACACTTTAAAGAGCAAAGTCACATCACACTGAACATATAGAAGTTTGGTTTTTTTAAGAGAAGTAGCAGGATCATGCCAGCCCCACCCCCCTTTGCTGGTTTCTGGACCACAACAAATGCCTGGCGATTCCAATCCTTAGGGTTTGGCCCTGTTTTTTCGAAGGGGACTCTGTTTTCACCATCAGAGGCCATTCTCCAAGTGCTCTCTCTGAGAAAGGTTAGGAGGATGGCAACACTAGAAATGGCCTCCTTGGTAGTGGCTCCCTGTTTATAGAATGTTCCCCACAGGAAAATATGCCTGGCACTATAATTGTCTGGTTTCAGACACCAGGCTGAATCATTTCTGTTGACCCAGGCCTTTGGTTAATTGGGAGCGTAGTGAGGTATGGGTTTTTGACCTGCTTTAGCGCTCATATTTTAGTGGGGTTTTTCCGTTTATACATTTGGTGGGGGGAGGTGAGCATGTTTAGATATTGTGTTTTATTTTTGTTTCCTACAGGGTTTAAATGATTTTTAATGCTGTTAGGTCACTCTGGGGCATTCCTCCCTGTGTGAAAAGCAACAAATAAATAAAATAAACAAGCAGCCTTACAGCTGGCATTGCTCAGGAATTCTAAGAAACCAAAAACCAGTTATTAAAACCAGTGCAGTTTTGAAAGAGTCAGTCCGCCATCTTGATTCAAAATGGCGTCCAACTGCATCCAAACACAGACAAAAAGCTGCTCCTCAACCTCAGCAACCAGCATACCAAAATCCTAAAATATATAGTAGATAAATAAATGCAGCTAAAATAAGGAGGGAAATACACTCTTCACACGATTTAAAAAGATATTTTCCTTTGCGGGGAATTACCCCTTTCAAAGCTGAACCCTAGCAAAGCCTGGCTTTCCCTAATGCATCATTGCCCAGCCGTACAGCACCCATGTGCCTGGTGTTTCATCATTACCTGGAGTACCTGGAGGCCTGTCTGTCATGTTAGCATCTCTCAAGCAAGCCTTCACCGCCGTTCCATTCCATTTCCCAAAGTGCAGCACCTCCCTGCTCTCAATGAGAAGCGAGAAGGCCTTCAGCAGGCTGCTGAGTTGCTCTGTCGACCTGGCTGTCAGGAAAGCAGTGAAAACCAGTTGTGGGCCTTGACAGGCTACAGCAGGATCTGAGGAGAAAAGAAAACCAAAAATGGAAATAACCTTCAAGCTACAGCCCTGGATTTCCACAATGTCCTCGGAACTTTCTAAAACCGGTGTATCTTCATTCAGGACTTGCCTAATGGAATTGCATTCCACAATGGTGGAGCCACCACCAAAAGGGCTAGGCTAATATTAGAATGGGATCCAGAACTGTGGGGCCACCACCACTAATGCTGTGTTCTGTGTGCTCAATAGCCTAAGTACTTTGGGAGGCTGGTGCCTCAAGAGGGCTTCAGAAGTAGATCTTAAGGTACAAGCAGGTATGAATGAGACAGCCCTTAACAACATAAGAAGGGCCTGCTGGTTCAGGCCAAGGGCCCATCAAGTCCAGCATCCTGTTCTCACAGTAGCCAACCAGATTCCTGTGGGAAACCAGCAAGCAGGATTCAAGCCCAAGATCACTCTCTCCTCCTGTGGTTTCCAGTAACAAACATTTAAAAGCATTGCTGCCTCCAAGTGTGGAGGCAGAGCATAGCCATAATACAGTGGTACCTCAGGTTAAGTACTTAATTCATTCCGGAGGTCCGTTCTTAACCTGAAACTGTTCTTAACCTGAAGCACCACTTTAGCTAATGGGGCCTCCTGCTGCTGCCGCGCCACCGGAGCCCAATTTCTGTTCTTATCCTGAAGCAAAGTTCTTAAGCTGAAGCACTATTTCTGGGTTAGCAGAGTGTGTAACCTGAAGCGTATGTAACCTGAAGCATATGTAACCCAAGGTACCACTGTAGTGAGTAGCTATTGATAGCTTTTTCCATCATGAATTTGTCTCCTCATGTAGCCGGTCATTTTAAGATGGGTGTATTGATGGCTTCTGTATTCTTAATGTGAGCTGATGAATGTTTTTCACCCTTTTCTTTCTATTTCCTTCTCTTTTCTTTCTTTGTTAAATTTTATTTTTTTAAAAAATACACCCAAAATGTGTACATAGAACACACACAAAAATGCTGCTGAATTTCTGAAAGCACGTCTAAAAAATAAATAAATTGCAAAATGATGAGTAAATGTGGAGAGTGAACTTAAGATAGTTCCCTGTGAAGAGGGATTTATTGTAAAACCACTCTGAATAGTGTAGCTCTGTGAGGGGAAAGGGGTTCTCCTAGCAATTCTCAGCACCCTTAAGAAGCCACAGTTCCCACGATTCTTTCAGGGCAGCCACAACTCTTCTAAAGTGGTATCATAGTGCTCTAAATGAATGGTGTGAATGTGGCCCTAACTGAATATACTGCGAGAAGGGGAAATGGTAGCATTGTTAGAGGCCTCCTGGTTTGGGGGCCCTGACAGATGCCCAAACTTACCACCCCCTAAAGATGGCCCTGGTTTAACCCTTTGTCCTGCCACTCCTCTCCTCCACTGTTCGACCTTTAAAATGTTTAATAATAATAATAATAATAATAATAATAATAATAAAGCTCAAATAGGCTTATATATTACAATCACTTTACCTTTGAAATAAGCAGGAGATACTCCACAATTGCATCGTTTATCCAGGGCTTGGGACAAAAATATCTGTATCTTGCTTTTCTCCAGGGACTCTTCCTGACAATCTTAGGAAACACAAGACAACGTTGCAGCATGGGACAGATGCACATATGTATAAGTTGCAGTGATAAAAACTGCTAGCACGGTTGCAAAGCTAAGCAGGGTCCAGTACTGTTTCAAACTGGATGGGAGACCACATGTTGAGATTCTTGCATTGCAGGGAGTTTGACTAGATGACCCTCGAGAGTCCCTTCCAACTCAACAATTCTATGACTCTATGATTAGCTTTTCCTTTTTCTACATATACAGTGGTACCTTGGGTTAAGTACTTAATTCGTTCTGGAGGTCCATTCTTAACTTGAAACTGTTCTTAACCTGAAGCACCACTTTAGCTAATGGGGCCTCCTGCTGCCGCCATGCTGCTGGCGCACGATTTCTGTTCTCATCCTGAAACAAAGTTCTTAGTCTGAGGTACTATTTCTGGGTTAGCGGAGTCTGTAACCTGAAGTGAGGTACTATTTCTGGGTTAGCGGAGTCTGTAACCTGAAGCGTATGTAACCCAAAGTACCACTGTACTGTATGTTTAAAGGGTTGTATCCAGTGGAGGCAAATGAGACACTGCCCTACCACCCACAGTCTGCCTCCCCCTGCCTGCCTTGTTCTTGCAACCTGCCTGTCAGCCTCCTGCTCCTTACTCTCACTGTTGCCTCTTACAGAACTCAGCAAGAATAAAGATGGCTGCAGAACTAGCATTGGTTGGCTCTTTCATTGGCTCTGGCACCTGCCTCCTACTTTTGGGCTCCCCGACTTCCTATTGCAAATATCCAGACAACCAGCTTTATTCATTTCTTCTTGTGAACGTACCATCCCATGCCACCCTTGGTTTGGTTTAGTTTTCATGAGTTTGTCTCATGACGTTCTACTTGGTTATTTGGGTTATATGGATAAAATTCAATAAAAAATATTGGAGGGAGGGTGCGTGCCAGTTCCACAGATGGAAGCAGTTTAGATCAAAGCATACATAGCCCTTCTCCCCCGCCCCTTACAACCACCCATTTTACTTTACAACAACCCTGAAGAGAGGCCTTTTGTGTAGCTTAGGCTGAGATGGTGGCCAGCTCAAGGTCGATGAGGGAGTTCATCATCTGAGTGGGGATTTGAATGTGAATCTTCCTGGTCCACAGTCTGAAACTCTAACCACTGCACCATTCTGCCTTTCTGGCACAGAGCCTAGGGCTTGCTGATCAGAAGGTCGGCGGTTCGAATCCCCGCGATGGGGTGAGCTCCTGTTGTTCGGTCCCTGCTCCTGCCAACCTAGCAGTTCGAAAGCACATCAAAGTGCAAGTAGATAAATAGGTACCGCTTCGGCGGGAAGGTAAACGGTGTTTCCGTGCACTGCTCTGGTTCACAAGAAGCGGCTTAGTCATGCTGGCCACATGACCCGAAAGCTGTACGCTGGTTCCCTCGGCCAATAAAGCAAGATGAGTGCCGCACCCCAGAGTCGGCCACGACTAGACCTGATGGTCAGGGGTCCCTTTACCTTTTTCTTTTTAATCAATGCTAACATCTGCACCAAGATCCTTGCGGCTTTAAAACACCAACACCAACGCTGTCAACCTGGAGGCTGTCTAACTTCTAGAGTTACTGAAGATTATGTTCAATTGATTGATGTTGTACATATATGTGTGCATGCTTATTAATGAAATACCTGTTCTAAATTACTACAATGAATTTGGGACTTCATACAGAAGACAACAAAAAAACTGATCAATGTTGTACATGTATACATACTTGCCTATTAATAAGATATCTGTTGGGAATTACTACATTGAATTTGGATTTTCATATGGAAGACAACACAGTCAGGAGGGCATGGGTTTTTTTTGGGGGGGGGGGAGTTTTGTGGGCCAAATAAGGACACCAACTGATTCAGGCTAGAAATTCCCAACCCCTACCATACAGCCATTACGCTAAGATCCCAAAGTGACTGACCCGCACTGCTTTGATTGATCTGGAGGCTGCAGCACCCACCTGCAACTTGAAGGCAGAAGGAAATGGTTTGCCCAAAGCGTCTCTTGGGACAGTCATTGAATTGCCCAGGCGTGGGCTTGCCGAGAGCATAAACGGAGGGATCCCGGGCGATGGAGCAACAGACACAGCGGTTCACAGATGTATCATTTTGCTGGGACCTGGTGGAGATTAACAGGGTGAGAAGCTGAGTGACTAATCTTACGCTATAGACTGGGGCCTAAATCATTTAATGCTTTAAACACTAGTGTGAGCACCTTAAATTGGGCCTGGAAAGAATTGGCAACCACTAGATAGTTGTCTCAAACTAAGCCCTATACAGTTAGTTCTACTGAATTTAAGCAGCTTAAGTTAGTTTCATCTGCAGATTTCAATGGGTCTACTCTGAGGAGGTCAAGCATTAGATACAACCCAAAGTAAATAGATCACTTTATGCAATATGTCCCTCACTTGCATGTTTGTAGCTGGGCTGCCTTGCCACCCTTGGGCTCCTTTGGGACTGACTCCAACTACAAAAGCTGAGGTTGTTGAACAGATTCTTGGCCTGGAGTATTGTTCACTGGAGGTTGAGAGAGCTTGTTGCTGTTATTGATATTACTGTTGTATCTTTAGTTTTAGATCTTATGATTTATGTGGAAATTGTTTCCATTTGGTTATGTACTTTTTGATGCATTTTATTTATTGTTTATGACTTCTGTTATGTTTGTAATTATGTAAATCTTGTCATGTTGTAAGCTGCCTTGAGCATAGTTTCAGCTATGGAAAGGCGGCATACAAATAAAATAATGATAAATTTCTGAACTTTTCTTGATTTTATGGTTTTGTCTTTGAGGGGGTTTTCTTACAATCCAGTGGTGTATAAATTTATGAAATAAATAATATAAATTCAATAAATAAAATAGCTGCAGAACATGGAATCTGGCGGTGTGGTGGGCTCCCTTACTGGAAAGGAAGGCCACAGAAATTCCCTGCCCTTCTTTTTCTCACCTCTCTCTTGCATGGAAGAGGGGCTTCCCGGGAGTCAAGACATCTTGCAGCTTCAAATCAGCACTTTCAGCTGTAGAGTACACCAAGGCATCCAGGAGGTCTGTTGCTGACACTGCAGCCCCCACAGCAAAGCTGGCAGGGGTCCCTCTGTACAGGGCAACAGCATTGGCACCTGCCCTGAGGAGGGGTCTTCTAGAGTTCTGTGGGAATGGCAGGTCAACTGGAGGTCAAAGCAAGAGAAGAAAAATGAGGGTTTATTCCTATTAAAACAACCTGTTAATCAGCCCAAGGAAACACCCACATGGACACACAATGCCATATTGCTAGAGACGGTGCTCAGATTTATCTTGCATTCCATTTGCTTTCCATCGGACTACAACTCCCATCATCCCTAGCTAGCAAGACCAGTGGTCATGGGATGATGGGAATTGTAGTCCACAAACACCTGGAGACCCAAGTTTGGGAAACCCTGGTCTGGACAATACTAAACTAGATGGCCCAACAGCTTGACTTGGTATAAGACATCTTGCTACACATTCCACCCTTGGTATGTGAGAGGATGCCAACGCCATGAGCAGCAGCCCAGCCCTACCTGAGGAGTTGAACTGGCCTGGGCCAAGGAGAAGCAGCCCATCAGGGGATGTCTTGCCATGCACCTCCATCACAAAGTAAATCTCTTGGGTGCTCCCCTCAATCAACACCAGTACCAAGCCATCTACTTGAGTTGAAGGACGGCCTTGTAGCTCGACAAACTCAAACTCTCCAGGGGACGACACGATGTTAACCTCGTTGATCAACACAGCTGATTCATTCAGCTGAGAAAAAGGGATGCAGTGGTTATCCATGGCTGGGGTAGGCGCACCCACTTGGAAGAACCAATGAGAATCTGTCCCTTGGCATCTTTCCAGTGCCTCATCTGTGGTCCTGAAGAAAGGGTCCTCCAGGAAAGGCTCCACACCTGGGGTCAAAACACGGACCAGCTCATCCGCTCTGTCACTCATTTTAGACTTATGGACCAAAGCATCCACCAGCCCTTCGTTGGTGACAGTCATTCCTTCATGCAGCTTCTTTGCCCCAAAATAGAGTGCAATAGCATCTGGCCCATTCTGGATTGTGTTGTTAGGCAGGATCACCGATGGCTTCGGAATGACCGTAGAGGACCCCAAGATGAAGAAGCCTTCGTTATTGGTGGAAAAGCCCCCGAGATCCTGAACTTTGTAGGCCATATTGCCCTTGCCATTGTAAAAGACCAAGGAGTAGCCATCTAGAGGGGTCTGCTGGCCACTTGTGTGATACAACTCCACATACTCCAAGGTGTCGATTCCTGGGTTATCTGCATTGACCTCATTAATGCGGAGCATGTGCTCTGCCTTCCGTTTCTTAGGGTTCTCAGTGAGGCTCAGAGAATCCACCTCATTCAGCAAGAAGCACACACAGAACAGAGATGCCAGTAATAGGCCAGGCCCCATGGCTGCAGAGGCTACCAGCTCTCCAGGGAGGAGAAGGGTGTGGTCCACTTTCCAAGAGAGCTGAGCAGGATGGAGGAGAAAATGGCAAGAAGAAGTTTGACTCAGTTTGACAGCAGAGCCTCTCAGTCGTGACCAGCTGAAGGTGTCAACATGCTGAATCTAAAGGGGAGAGAAAGAGGGAAACACAAAGATGGTGGCGAGGAACACAATGCTTCCCTTTAGTTTTAAATTTTGCAAAAGAAAAAGGCTGTATGTTACTGCCAAGTTAGGCGTTACTTGTCAAGTAAGGTAAAGGTAAAGGGACCCCTGACCATTAGGTCCAGTCGTGACCAACTCTGGGGTTGCGGCACTCATCTCGCTTTATTGGCCGAGGGAGCCGGCGTACAGCTTTCGGGTCATGTGGTGAGCATGACTAAGCCGCTTCTGGCGAACCAGAGCAGCGCATGGAAACGCCGTTTACCTTCCCGCCAGAGTGGTACCTATTTATCTACTTGCACTTTGATGTGCTTTCGAACTGCTAGGTTGGCAGGAGCAGGGACTGAGCAACGGGAGGTCACCCCGTCGCGGGGATTCGAACCGCCAACCTTCAAGTCCTAGGCTCTGTGGTTTAACCCACAGCGCCACCCACGTCCCACTACTTGTCAAGTAGGCATGGAAAATTAAATCACTTTCTGTTTCTCTCACTTTTCTCATTTTCTCAGTCCCCAGATTTCCACATCAGTTTGTGCATCATTATTTTTCTAAAGGTTCTCATGAAAATTCATCATGATTTCAGTCATAGCTGTCAACGTTTCCCGTTTTTTAAAGGGAAATTCCCTCATTCCGAATAGGATTCCTCACAAGAAAAGGGAAAAGTTGACAGCTATGGATTTCAGTACGGATTTCCTGTAATGTGCAGATTTTTGTGCCATTTTCTCTAACATCCACACTTCTGCAAATCAATTACCTCTAATAGAATATGTTTGACAACAACTGGAGACCCAGGGTTGGAGAACATTTCCCTAGTATGTGGAACTTTGTACATTACTTGTGGCTGGAGAACTGCATTGTAAAATTTGGGAGAGCGCAAATTTTGAAGGATAGTTGTTTTTGCTTTGCCTGTGTCAGAAAGTGCAAATATTGTAAGCTCGCTTTTAAATGCCAAACTGAATCGAATCCACACACACACCCCAACCACTGCTACTTCACGTTAGGCATCATTGACTAACACCACAAACAAAAATGATCTGATGTAGCAGTCATGAAAGGTGCTACGTTGGAAAATGCAACATATATGGAAAATATCTCCACCACATAAAAAGAGAGCCCTGTGAAACCTTCAGGTCAAAAGTTCACTATGACAGTGTGTTTTACATTGAAAAGGGGTGTTCCATCAGCCACACTGAACCACAAACAACTGAAGAGGCATGACAGTTTGGCTCCAACAGCTGTTGACCTTTTTATTAAGAGCTGATCTTAATCCAATTAAGCCTTTTCTTTTTTTAAGAGAGAAAGCGTTTGGGAAAGAAAGGAACATGTTTATGTGCTGTGCTTCAAATCACTCTTCCCACTTTGTCCGTTGTGGGTAACACAACCCACTGAATATTTTGGAAAATTGTAATCACAAAGGGTACATATCCCCTAGCACCTATAAAACCAGAATTAAAAACACTTCAGATTTTCCTGCACGCCCAGGTTTTTGCACATGTAAGCCTAGAATTCTGTAATGTTATATAACAAGGCTAGAAAGCTGCCTTGCATGAGCTACTAATAAGGAAATAAACAAATTTGATTTTACTCCTGCCTTAGGCAAGCTCTTCTCTATCTCTCAGTCTACCGCTCCCTCCAAAATTAGGATAATTATATTGACCTACCTTACAAGGTTGTTGTAAGGGTTATAAAATCGTATTCTTTATTTAAAAGCATTTACATACTACTTAGTATTTCCAAAAACTCTAAGCAGTGTACAGTGCAAAAAACAAACAATATGTCATTAAAGCAAAAAGAAAACCTAAAATCAGTATAACAGCATACTGTATAGGCAAAAAAAGGTGAAGGACCCTTGGATGGTTAAGTCCAGTCAAAGGCGACTATGGGGTGTGGTGCTCATCTCGCTTCAGGCCGAGCAAGTCAGCGATTGTCCAAAGACAGCTTTCCAGGTCATGTGGCCAGCATGACTAAACCGCTTCTGGCACAACGGAAAACCTTGACAGAAACCAGAGCGCACGTGTCAGAGCTGCCTCTAGGTCCCAGCTCACAGAGGACCAACGCTAGGCTGTCGTAATGTACAAAAGTCTTTATTGAAGTTCAATTTCCATTTCAAAGCCGCAGCGCGCAGCCCTACATCTTAAACCCTAGATCGGCGAAGTCCCGTCTGAGTCTCCTCCCCTCTGACACCAGTTTAAGATCCTAGCCCTGCTCCACCTTTTCCGCTGCTCTCTCCTCTTCTGGGTCCTCCTGCCCGCTGGGGCATTGCCCTTTCTGGACTCTTCCGACGCTGAGTCGCTTAGCTCCTCCCCCTGCCTCCTGCGGGCTTTAGGACCCGGTTCCCAATCCTCATTCTCTGCTGTCCCGCGCTCCTGTACATTTGAACTTGCCTCTCGCGCCAGCCCAGTGACCTTTCTCCTAACCGTTACACTACTTCGGTCACTGCTTCCCTCTTCCGGGATACTGGCCGGATCTGACCTCCCCTCCGTTGTCCGACTTTCTGATGGAGGCGTGGTCAGCCCTGCCTCATCTTCTCTCCCTGGTGGGGAATGCACTGGCCTCGATATTTGGGACTCTTCCCCCCCACTCTGCTCTGGTGGGGAAGCTGGTCCTGATTTCCAACTACTGCTCTGGGAGTCCCTGCTGCCCCCTTGCTCCTGGGGCGTTCCCCTTGGGAACCCCCTACCCCTAGCCACTGGCGCCCCCTTCTGTGAATCTTCCGATTCGCTGGAGAGGCTCATGGAATCCCTCGGTCCACTGTCCTCTTCTCCTACGCTCCCCTCGGATTCTTCCCCTTCGCTCTCCATCTCCTCTCTTCCCTGTGCCTCTGCTCCTGAGCCCCTGACAGCACAGAAACGCCATTTACCTTCCCGCCACAGGGGTACCTATTTATCTATTGCACTGGTGTGCTTTCAAACTGCTAGGTTGGCAGAAGTTGTGACAGGAGCTCACCCTGTCGCACAGATTTGAACCATTGACCTTCCGATCAGCAAGTCCAAGAGGCTCAGTGGTTTAGACCACAGTGCCACCCACATCCCTTATAACAGCATACAGAACAAAAACAACCCCCCCCCCCAGAGAAGTCAAATGCATAAAACATGGTGCAGTCTTGTGGGTTTGGGAAAGCCTGGGCAAAAAGATACATTTCCCAAAGACATCTGAAATAATTGATAGCTGCTGCTTCACATATGAGAGAGGGGCAGGCATTGCCGGGGGTAGGGCCCCAAGTAGAAATACCCTAGATAATCTAAGCTATTTTATAAAATGCTGCCTATGCTAAAAAGATGCTGTCTAGAGTATCAAAATGCAAAACTGTAACTAGTGGAGATAGTCTTCTGCTTCTCTGACCGGCAGGGAAGAAAAATAGTAGAAAAATCATTGGCAGTGGGACAATTTCAGTTATCACTAAGCCAGGATGGTTAAGCAGCTAAGAGTGTCAAACTAGGACTGGGAAGACCCAGGTTCCAATTCTCCCCCAGCCATGGAAATCATTGGGCGAGCCTTGGGCCAGTCACATCTCTCACCTAAGATGTGTCAAACAGGGTATGAATCTGCCCCTAATGAAGCCGTGCCGATGTGAACAACTGGTGGAAGGTTGGGCGGTGGGAAAGAACCGGCAAGGTATGAAGGTGAGGAACAACTTCACTGAGCTCTAAGGCCCTAACGTGAGCACACACCCCGTTAATGCAGTTTTAAAATATTCAGTGAGCTGGACAAAGCTCCCATTAAAATCAACGCGAAAAAAGTCAGCTATCTACTTCAGGCAAGCCGCACGGATTTTCAGAAGTTCAACGAACTTCCAAGTGGCTCTGATCCGCTCCTCCGGTTTTTTCCAGCAAAGAGAGGTTTTTACACAGCCAAGTAAAGCGGTTTTGTTTTTCACTCGGCCTGAGTTGGGAAACTGGGTTGTGTGGTTTTGCAACGCCAGGCAACCCACGAGAAGCTCCCCTCGCGAAATCTGGACCAATTTCACGACTCCCTCTGCTCACTTACCTCCTCGAGGAGGGGGACCCAATCCTCTCTGCAACCCGACCCGATTCATTCAAGGCTTGCAAAAGCGCAACCAGATTTCAAGCAACACTTTTTTCTTTCTTTCTTTTCAAAAATCGCACCTATCCCCCACCCTGCGCGCTTTGCAAGAGGAAACACGACGCTTGCAAAAAAAGCGTCTCTCTCTCTCTCTCTTTTTACGAAAAACGGGGCGAAACGAAAGAAGACTCTACTGTATATACTTTTTGGGGTGGGGAGGGGACGTGAACCAATATGTTGCGGTTCTTGCTGGATCCTCCTCTGACTTTATAAACACGCGGTTCTCTTCTCGCGCTTACTCAGTCGCCAGCCACTCAGCCCCAGCCTAGCTTTGCAAAATCGCCCATTTCTTAGATCTCGGTCAGTCCTCCTCTCCCTTGCAAAGAGAACTTTTCTCATCCAAATGAACCAGGAAAAGGGGACAGGATTGGGGAGGGGGTCGGGTGCCTAACAGTGGCTTCTCCAGTCTCCTCCCCTTTCCTTCTGTAAGTTGATCGGGGGGGTCTAATTCACTCCAGGTGGAAAGGTTTGTGGATTTTAAGGGATAGTGATCCGTTTTGAGGACACGCAAAAATGGATTGATTTATATAGCAACGGGCTGGAACTTGGAAGTTTTTGTCCCTAAAGCACATCCAACACACACGACATCCCCCCACAAAGAATCCTGGGAGCTGTAGTTTTCCCCCTCACTGAGCTACAATTCTCAGCACTTTTAACAAACCACGGTTCCCAGATTTCTATGGGGAAATCATGATGTACCTTAAATGCATAGTGTGTGTACACAGGCAAAAAACAAACACCGCCTCTCCCATCGCCAAGGCAACCCCTCCAGTCAAAGAAAAAGCCACAAAAAAAGCTCAGCTTTTAAAATAAAAGTTCCAGAGGGGGAAGCAGGCAGAAGTATAAAACCTGATATTCAGAAACACAGCTGCTTCCAACTGTGGAGACGGAGCGTAGCCAGCATGGCAGGGAGCCAACTGACAATCTTATCCTCCAAAAATTTGTCCAATCCTTTTAAAGCCACCCAACTTAGTGGCCATCACTGCATCTTCTGGGAGCGAGTTCCATAGTCTAACTATGAACTTATATGAAGAAGTACTTTCCGTCATTTCATATTGTAATTATGGATGCTTATAGTTTGTTCTATTGTTCAATTTATCCATCAGTATGAGGTCCCAAAATTTTGTCCATTGAATTTCATAAAGGTCGCTTTCTAGAGGCTGCAAATAGTTTGCAATGGTGAGCTGTGCCACCATCATGATACCATCAAGGTATTTTTGGAAAAGGTCCAAAGCATCAGAGTTAAAAAGTGACAAAAGGGCAGGTTTAGGGTCGAAAGGAATGGTTTGGTTGTTAATCAGACCCACCTCTCAAAACACCTTGGTCCAAAAACAATGCACTCAAGGACACTCCCACCACAAGAGAATAAGTGTCCTCACAATTCATCCAACACAATGCTGCATTATTGCTGTTTATCTTGCTCAAAAGGAGCAGGTCATATACCTCTGGTAGAGAGTCTTAATAGCAATTGATTGCAGAGGTATACCTAAATGGTGCTTTGTCCCAGATCATGCAATGTCCTCTATGTGTACACCCACATCTGCAAGGGACGCGGGTGGTGCGGTTGTCTAAACCACCGAGCCTCTTGGGCTTGCTTATCAGAAGGTTCGAATTCATGTGGCGGGGTGCGCTCCCGTTGCTCTGTCCCAGCTTCTGCCAACCTAGACGTTTGAAAGCATACCAGTGCAAGTAGATAAATAGGTACCGCTGGGGCGGGAAGGTAAACAGCATTTCCATGCACTCTGGCTTCCATCACAGTGTTCTGTTGCACCAGAAGCAGTTTAGTTGGCCACATAACCCAGAAAGCAGTCTTTGGACAAATACCAGCTCCCTCGGCCTGAAGCGAGATGAGTGCTGCACCCCATAGTCCAGAGATCATTTACCTTTACCTTACACCCAAATCCCTTTCCCACTGGGCTTTCAAGCCTGTCAAGAACACTGTCGACACAGAAATTAAGGTTTTATAAATGTATAAGTTAACGTCCAATAACACCTGCATGATGGCCATGTAGTGCAGGTGTGGGGAACCTTTGACCCTCCAGACATTGCTCAACTACATCTCCCATCAGCCCCTGCCAGCATGTCCAACAGCGATGGATTTGTGGTTCAGCAACATCTGGAGGGCCAAAGGTTCTCCATGCCTAGTGCAGAGACCTTCCACTGCTTCTGGCAGCCTTTCCCAGAGCCATCTGAGGATGTCTGGGACTGAACCTGGAACGTTCTGCATAGAAGACGTGTTCTCTACCATTGAGCTGTGGTGCTTCTGCCGTTTGACAAGCGTTATGATGATTTGGGGACTGATTCGTTCTACCTACCCCTACCTCAGGTGCCATGTGCTGCTAGCTAGCAGGTTTAACTAACCCATCTTCAGTGGTGCTTGTTACTTCACACATAGCAAGGTGCTAACAACTAGTGGCCAAGGAGGAAGAGAGACTTCCTGTTAGCTGTATGAAAAAATCTCAGCATCTTATGAGGAAAGGCTACTTGCGGACATGTTGTAAGAGCAGGAAGTTAGCTCATGATGAGCAATCTGGACTGGAGTTATTTTAGCAAACATAGCAACTCCAAGACAAAGAAAGAAAACTCTGGGAGCTAAATGGATGAGGAAGACACACTGATAGATAGTATGGTCTGGACCAGCTTGTACAAATACCTCCAGCTAAGGCTTTGTGTAACTTATACTAGGATAGCTCAGATAAATAGGAACATAAAGGTAAAGGTAAAGGTACCCCTGCCCGTACGGGCCAGTCTTAACAGACTCTGGGGTTGTGCGCCCATCTCACTTAAGAGGCCAGGGGCCAGCTCTGTCCGGAGACACTTCCGGGTCACGTGGCCAGCGTGACATCGCTGCTCTGGCCAGAGCCAGAGCCAGAGCCACACACGGAAACGCCGTTTACCTTCCCGCTGGTAAGCGGTCCCTATTTATCTACTTGCACCCGGAGGTGCTTTCGAACTGCTAGGTTGGCAGGCGCTGGGACCGAGCAGCGGGAGCGCACCCCGCCGCAGGGATTCGAACTGCCGACCTTTCGATCGGCAAGCCCTAGGTGCTGAGGCTTTAACCCACAGCGCCACCTGCGTCCCCAAATAGGAACATAACTGGCCCCAAAGCAGCTTGTACAAAAATTTGGAGTCACACACAACTATCTGCTTACTGCAGAAGCTTTATTTGGTTCAGGAAGGAACTGCTGCTGGGGGGGGGGGGGTTTCAAAGGGTTGCACAGGGGACAGCAGAGAACCTGACTGGCCTCGTACAAAGCTGCTGAAATGCAGGACTTGTCATGCCACACGAGGATTTAAAAATGAAAAATGAAAACACCCAGCTACGCACACAGAGAGCATATTCATTATTTCGTAGCAAACCAGGGACATGTAAACTTTTCAGCCGGAAGGTCGTATTCCCTTCTGAGCAAGGGGGGGAGGGGGGAGTGCTACTGGTAGGCGGGGCCAGAAGCAAAAATGTAAACTTTTACACATGCTTCCACATTCTGCTTCCAGCCATCATCAGAGTTCAAGGGTGCATTTCTAGCCAGGTGAAAACAACCAGATGAGGGGCAAGGCCTGAGAAGAGAAAATGTTTAGAGAATTCCAATGGACAGGACGGTTGCATTTGCCTCCCATCCCCAGGCCTGAAGTTCACCCCCATTCTGAAGATTATTTTTCTCTATCTCTTTCTTTCTCTCGCACACACTTTCCAGTAGCAGTCTGACAGTCACAGGGACACAGTAGGCACCTCTATGTCTAGGGAGTTTCCAGGGAACCATATTGTTGTGAGCACAGGTGGGACAGAGTTTAAGCCTGCAGCTATAAAAAACACCTAGGCGGGAAAGAGGAATTTGTTCAGCAAAGTCAGAGAACAGCGAGGGCACTTAACAGCCTCAGGAGCAGCATATTTGCCTTTAGTGAATAACCTAACAGTTAGGTCAAAATCACAGTTTCTGTTAGAGGAAGTGGGAAGAGCAAAGAAACATCCTGTTGTTTTCCTTTCTTTGAAAGCCTCTTCCTTCTGGAGAAGGTGTGTGAGATTTGCTTCAAGCGTCTACCAGTGCACAGTGGGAACCGAACCTGTTGAGAAACAAGGAGAACATTCAGTCAGGAGGGAGAGGAATGGAGGACACAAAGCTGCAGCTGGAGCAGAATGTAGCAGCTAAATTGCTGATGGGGACAGATGGACAGCAGCACACAGCACCGCTGCTGAAATACGTGTACCGAATAAATGAACCTATGCTGCCAATTCTTGTAATAGACCAGTATAAAGTAAGCAGCACATAAGTGGCACACAAAACGCTACCAAACCATTCTACATTCTAAATCTTATATTAATAATCCAAAAATTGAGAGAGCTATGCACAAGATCTACTACAGAATCCACAAACAGAAAACTCATTCAAATTGTGTCCAAAAGGAAGATCCAGTCTTTAAAGTTCCTTTAGTCAGGCTCCTGTAGATATCAACGAGGATAAGTTTGATCAAACGAAGTGTCGGTGATGTTATGTGGACCAGATGCCCATATGCTACTGGGATCCGTTCAAGGTTCTTCTGTTGATATACAAAGCCCTGAACAACTTGTGCCCAGGATACCTTAAAGTTGCTGAGATTATCCAGGGGAGTATTATCCCCTGTGTTCCAGGGGCTAACTGGCCTCAACCAGGAGCCAGACATTTAGTAACAGCGATCCTATAAGATGATAAGCAGATCCTGCTGAATCAGACTAATGGCCCAACAGGAGTCCAGCATCCTGTTCGCACAGTGGCCCACAAGCAGGACCTGAGCTGTGGAACACTCTTCCAAAAGAGACTCATTGGGCACCCTCGCTTTTGACTCCCAGGAGTCTCCTGAGGACTTTTATATGCTGGCAGACCTTTGCAGCTGTTTTGTTTTTATTATTGATTAGCCGGTCACCTTAACAATTCTGCATTAAAAATAAATAACAATAAATTGTGTTTTACGTTGT